>NC_053022.1:111665756-112021691 GCF_003073215.2 Triticum urartu
CAAGCTTATGATGTGTATTACCGAGAGGGCCCAGAGATACCTATCCGATACTTGGAGTGACAAATCCTAATATCGATCTATACCAACTCAACAAACACCTTCAGAGATACCTGTAGAGCATCTTTATAATCACCCAGTTACATTGTAATGTTTGATAGCACACAAGGCATTCCTTCGGTATCCGGGAGTTGCATAATCTCATAGTAAAAGGAATATGTATTTGACATGAAGAAAGCAATAGCAATAAAACTGAACGATCAGTATGCTAAGTGATACGTCTCCAACGTATCTATAATTTTTTATTGTTCCATGCTATATTATATTCTGTTTTGGACATTATTGGGATTTATTATACACTTTTATATTATTTTTGGGACTAACCTATTAATCGAAGGCCCGACCCAGAATTGTTGTTTTTTGCCTATTTCAGAGTTTCGCAGAAAAAGAATATCAAACAGAGTCCATACGGAATGAAACCTTTGGGAACGTGATTTTTGGAACGAACGTGATCCAGAGGACTTGGACCCTACGTCAAGAAAGCTACCAGGAAGGCACGAGGTAGGGGGCGCGCCTACCCCCCCCCCCAGGCGCGCCCTCCACCCTCGTGGGGCCCATGTTGCTCCACCGACGTACTTCTTCCTCCTATATATACCTACGTACCCCCAAACTACCAGATATGGAGCAAAAAACCTAATTCCACCGCCGCAACCTTCTGTACCCGTGAGATCCCATCTTGGGGCCTTTTCTGGAGCTCCGCCGGAGGGGGCATCAATCACGGAGGGCTTCTACATCAACACCATAGCCTCTCTGATGATGTGTGAGTAGTTTACCTTAGACCTTCGGGTCCATAGTTATTAGCTAGATGGCTTCTTCTCTCTCTTTGGATCTCAATACAAAGTTCTCCATGATTCTCATGGAGATCTATTCGATGTAATCTTCTTTTGCGGTGTGTTTGTTGAGACTGATGAATTGTGGGTTTATGATCAAATTGATCTATGAATAATATTTGAATCTTCTCTGAATTCTTTTATGTATGATTGGTTATCTTTGCAAGTCTCTTCGAATTATCAGTTTGGTTTGCCTACTAGATTGATCTTTCTTGCAATGGGAGAAGTGCTTAGCTTTGGGTTCAATCTTGCGGTGTCCTTTCCCAGTGACAGTAGGGGCAGCAAGGCACGTATTGTATTGTTGCCATCGAGGATAACAAGATGGGGTTTATATCATATTGCATGAGTTTATCCCTCTACATCATGTCATTTTACTTAAAGCGTTACTCTGTTCTTTTGAACTTAATACTCTAGATGCATGCTGGATAGAGGTCGATGTGTGGAGTAATAGTAGTAGATGCAGGCAGGAGTCGGTCTACTTGTCTCAGATGTGATGCCTATATACATGATCATACCTAGATATTCTCATAACTATGCTCAATTCTGTCAATTGCTCAACAGTAATTTGTTTACCCACTATAATACATATGCTCTCGAGAGAAGCCACTAGTGAAACCTAGGGCCCCCGGGTCTATTTTCCATCATATTAATCTCCCATTAACAAGCTATTTCTGGTGCCGTTTTTATTTCACTTTATTTACTTTGCATCTTTATCATAAAAATACCAAAAATATTATCTTATCATATCTATCAGATCTCACTTTCGTAAGTGACCGTGAAGGGATTGACAACCCCTTTATTGCGTTGGTTGTGAGGATTTTATTTGTTTGTGTAGGTGCGAGGGACTCGTGCGTGGCCTCCTACTGGATTGATACCTTGGTTCTCAAAAACTGAGGGAAATACTTACGCTACTTTGCTGCATCACCCTTTCCTCTTCAAGGGAAAACCAACGCAGTGCTCAAGAGGTAGCAAGAAGGATTTCTGGCGCCGTTGCCGGGGAGTCTACGCAAAAGTCAACATACCAAGTACCCATCACAAACCCTTAACTCCCGCATTACATTATTTGCCATTTGCCTCTCGTTTTCCTCTCCCCCACTTCACCCTTGCCGTTTTATTCGCCCTCTCTTTCCGTTCTCCTTCCTCCTTCTTTTTGCCCCTTGCACTTTCTGTCGTTATGTCTGAAATTGGGGAAATTATTGTTGATATGGACAATAATAATATCATGGAAAATTTTGATGCTCCTGCTGAAGAACCCCCTATCTTACATACAAAAAAATTCTGAATTGGTAGTGGTAATATTATTGGAAAAGGAGTTATCCAAGATTTCTTTACTTGTACCGGTGCTTTGCCTTCTATGGGTAGTTCTGTTCTTCATAGAACTAGTAGTCTTGCGGACGCTATCGCCATGCTTGTAGTTGAACTTGAAAGACAATTTATGCACATGCATCCTTGCATACAAAGGATTTTACTAGAATTTTCTAATATTGAGCATTCTTCTGTTAAGCGTACCGCTACTATCTTTTTGGCTCATGAGTTTAGATTTATAATAAAAGAGGCCAAAGAAATCTTTACGCATTATAGGGTGGACACTGGCAGTCCTCCCATAGAGGCTATTCTCTTTGATCAAGAAGAAATAATGCGTTTTCAATCTCTAGACTATGTTGCTTTCAATGAAAATCTTAGAAAGAGGGTTCCTACCAATGTTCTAGTTGATAGAATTTCTGAACTTAATAATGATTTGGATATTCGAAATAATGAGCTAGGATATTCTCTCAAGTATAGGCTCACAAAATTTTGTCAAAAGAATGCTTATAATGATGAATTGGTTGTGCAATATGAAGGGCCGAAGGAGGAACCTATACCTCCTAAAGTTGATCTTGGGAACTTTTGTCCCATTAAATTTAGCACTTTTGATTAATTTTGCTTGCCTCAAAGAAAACTTGCTGCTGAATGTAGAGAATATGAAATGAGTTTTAATGATCTATCCTATTATTATGGCGACACCTAGATCTATCTTTGCTTTTATGCCTAGCTAGGGGCGTTAAACGATAGCGCTTGTTGGGAGGCAACCAAATTTTATTTTTATTCCTTGCTTTTTGCTCCTGGTTAGTAATAAATAATTTATCTATCATCTGTTTTGGTTGTGTTTTTTGTGTTTAATTAGTGTTTGTGCCAAGTAGAACCGTTGGGAAGACTTGGGGAAAGTCTTTTTGATCTTGCTGTAAAAAAACAGAAACTTTAGCGCTCACGAGAATTGCTGCCATTTTTATTTGGAAAGTGATATTTAGTTAATTCTTTTTGAAGATGATTAATAGATAAATTTCTCACGTCCAGCAATTTATTTTAGAACTTTTGGGGTTGAAGAAGTTTGCGTTAGCTACATATTACTACAGACTGTTCTGTTTGTGACAGATTCTGTTTTTCGTGTGTTGTTTGCTTATTTTGATGAATCTATGGCTAGTAAAATAGTTTATAAACCATAGAGAGGTTGGAATACAGTAGGTTTACCACCAATATAAATAATTAATGAGTTCATTACAGTACCTTGAAGTGGTGTTTTGTTTTCTTTCGCTAACGGAGCTCACGAGATTTTCTATTTTGAGTTTTGTGTTGTGAAGTTTTCAAGTTTTGGGTTAAGTTTTGATGGATTATGGAACAAGGAGTGGCAAAAGCCTAATCTTGGGGATTCCCATGGCACCCCAAGGTAAAATTCAAGGACACCCAAAAGCCTAAGCTTGGGGATGCCCCGGAAGGCATCCCCTCTTTCGTCTTCGTCTATCGGTAACTTTACTTGGAGCTATATTTTTATTCACCACATGATATGTGTTTTGCTTGGAGTGTCTTGTATGATTTGAGTCTTTATTTGTTAGTTTGCCACAATCATAATTGTTGTACACACCTTTTGAGAGAGACTCACATGATTTGAAAATTATTAGAATGCTCTATGTGCTTCACTTATATCTTTTGAGTTATATAGTTTTTGCTCTAGTGCTTCACTTATATCTTTTAGAGCACGGTGGTGGATTTGTTTTATAGAAACTATTGTTCTCTCATGCTTCACTTAGATTATTTTGAGAGTCCTGCAAAACAGCGTGGTAATTTGCTTTAATTATGATAGGCATTCAAGATTAGTAAAAAAATCTTATGAGTGTGTTGAATACTATGAGAAGTTTGATACTTGATAATTGTTTTGAGATATGGAGATGGTGATATTAGAGTCATTCTAGTTGAGTAGTTGTGAATTTGAGGAATACTTATGTTGAAGTTTGTGATTCCCTTAGCATGCACGTATGGTGAACCGTTATGTGACGAAATGGGAGCATGATTTATTTATTAATTGTCTTCCTTATGAGTGGCGGTCGGGGACGAGCGATGGTCTTTTCCTACCAATATATCCCCCTAGGAGCATGCGCGTAATACTTTGCTTCGATAACTAATAGATTTTTGCAATAATTATGTGAGTTCTTTATGACTAATGTTGAGTCCATGGATTATATGCACTCTCACCCTTCCAACATTGCTAGCCTCTCTAATACCGCACACTTTTCACCGGTATCATACACCCACCATATACCTTCCTCAAAACAGCCACCATACCTACCAATCATGGCATTTCCATAGCCATTTCGAGATATATAGCCATACCCCCATTTTACGGAGAATTATTTTGGAATATTTGTGATTTTATGGAGAATTTTACGGAGCAACATGGGCCCCACGAGGGTGGAGGGCGCGCCTGGGGGGGTAGGCGCGCCCCCTACCTCGTGCCTTCCTGGTAGCTTTCTTGACGTATGGTCCAAGTCCTCTGGATTACGTTCGTTCCAAAAATCACGTTCCCGAAGGTTTCATTCCGTTTGATATTCTTTTTCTGCGAAACTCTGAAATAGGCAAAAAAACAGCAATTCTGGGCTGGGCCTCCGGTTAATAGGTTAGTCCCAAAAATAATATAAAAGTGTATAATAAAGCCCAATAATGTCAAAAACAGAATATAATATAGCATGGAACAATCAAAAATTATAGATACGTTGGAGACGTATCAAGCATCCCCAAGCTTAATTCATGCTCGTCCTCGAGTAGGTAAATGATAAAAACAAAATTTTTGATGTGGAATGCTACTTGGCATAATTTCAATGTGATTCTCTTAGTTGTGGTATGAATATTCAGATCCGAAAGATTCAAGACAAAAGTTTAATATTGACATAAAAATAATAATATTTCAAGCATACTAACTAAGCAATTATGTCTTCTCAAAATAACATGGCCAAAGAAAGTTATCCCTACAAAATTATATAGTCTGGCTATGCTCTATCTTCACCACACAAAGTATTTAAATCATGCACAACCCCGATGACAAGCCAAGCAATTGTTTCATACTTTCGGTGTTCTCAAACTTTTTCAATCTTCACGCAATACATGAGCGTGAGCCATGAACATAGCACTATATGTGGAATAGAATGGTGGTTGTGGAGAAGACAAAAAAGGAGAAGATAGTCTCGCATCAAATAGGCGTATCAACGGGCTATGGAGATGCCCATTAATAGATATCAATGTGAGTGAGTAGGGATTGCCATGCAACGGATGCACTAGAGCTATAAGTATATGAAAGCTCAACAAAAGGAACTAAGTGGGTGTGCATCCAACTCGCTTGCTCATGAAGACCTAGGGCATTTTGAGGAAACCCATCATTGGAATATACAAGCCAAGTTCTATAATGAAAAATCCCCACTAGTATATGAAAGTGATATCATAGGAGACTCTCTATCATGAACATCATGGTGCTACTTTGAAGCACAAGTGTGGTAAAAGGATAGTAGCATTGTCCCTTCTCTCTTTTTCTCTCATTTTTTTTATTTAGGCCTTTTCTCTTCTTTTTTTTATGGCCTCTCCATTTTTTTGTCCGAAGTCTCATCCCGACTTGTGGGGGAATCATATTCTCCATCATCCTTTCCTCACTTGGGACAATGCTCTAAAAATGATGATCATCACACTTTTACTTACTTACAACTCAACAATTACAACTCGATACTTAGAACAAAATATGACTCTATGTGAATGCCTCCGGCGGTATACCGGGATATGCAATGAATCAAGAGTGACATGTATGAAAGAATTGTGAACGGTGGCTTTGCCACAAATACAATGTCAACTACATGATCATGCAAAGCAATATGACAATGATGGAGCGTGTCATAGTAAACGGAACGGTGGAAAGTTGCATGGCAATATATCTCGGAATGGCTATGGAAATGCCATGATAGGTAGGTATGGTGGCTGTTTTGAGGAAGGTATATGGTAGGTGTATGATACCGGCGAAAAGTGCGCGGTATTAGAGAGGCTAGCAATGTTGGAAGGGTGAGAGTGCGTATAAGCCATGGACTCAACATTAGTCATAAAGAACTCACATAATTATTGCAAAAATCTATTAGTTATCGAAACAAAGTATTATGCGCATGCTCCTAGGGGGATAGATTGGTAGGAAAATACCATCGCTTGTCCCCGACCGCCACTCATAAGGAAGACAATCAATAAATAAATCATACTCCGATTTTGTCACATAACGGTTCACCATATGTGCATGCTACGGGAATCACAAACTTCAACACAAGTATTCCTAAAATTCACAACTACTCAACTATCATGACTAATATCACCATCTTCATATCTCAAAACAATTGTCAAGTATCAAACTTCTCATAGTATTCAACACACTCATAAGAATTTATTTTTTACTAATCTTGAATGCCTATCATAATTAAAGCAAATTACCACGATGTTTTGTAGGGCTCTAAAAATAATATAAGTGAAGCATGAGAGAACAATAGTTTGTATAAAACAAATCCACCACCGTGCTCTAAAAGATATAAGTGAAGCACTAGAGCAAAAACTGTATAGCTCAAAAGATATAAGTGAAGCACATAGATTATTCTAATAATTTTCAAATCATGTGAGTCTCTCTCAAAAGTTGTGTACAGCAAGGATGATTGTGGAAAATTAACAAATAAAGACTCAAATAATGCAAGATGCTCCAAGCAAAACACATATCATGTGGTGAATAAAAATATAGCTCCAAGTAAAGTTACTGATAGACGAAGACGAAAGAATGGATGCCTTCCGGGGCATCCCCAAGCTTAGGGTTTTGGGTGTCCTTGAATTTTACCTTAGGGTGCCATGGGCATCCCAAAGCTTAGGATCTTGCCACTCCTTGTTCCATAATCCATCAAAACTTAAGCCAAAACTTGAAAACTTCACAACACAAAACTCAAAATAGAAAATCTCGTGAGCTCCGTTAGCGAAAGAAAACAAAACACCACTTCAAGGTACTGTAATGAACTCATTATTTATTTATATTGGTGTTAAACCTACTGTATTTCAACTTACCTATGGTTTATAAACTATTTTACTAGCCATAGATTCATCAAAATAAGCAAACAACACACGAAAAACAGAATCTGTCAAAAACAGAACAGTCTGTAGTAATATGTAGCTAACGCAAACTTCTGGAACCCCAAAAATTCTAAAATAAATTTCTAGACGTGATAATTTATCTATTAATCATCTGCAAAAATAATGAACTAAATATCACTTTCCAAATAAAAATGGCAGCAATTCTCGTGAGCGCTAAAGTTTCTGTTTTTTACAGCAAGATCAAAAAGACTTTCCCCAAGTCTTCCCAACGGTTCTACTTGGCACAAACACTAATTAAACACAAAAAACACAACCAAAACAGAGGCTAGATAAATTATTTATTACTAACCAGTAGAAAAAAGCAAGGAATAAAAAATAAAATTGGGTTGCCTCCCAACAAGCGCTATCGTTTAACGCCCCTAGCTAGGCATAAAAGCAAATATAGATCTAGGTATTCCCATCTTTGGTAGGCAATCCATAAGTGGCTCTCATAATAGATTCATAAGGTAATTTTATTTTCTTTTTAGGGAAGTGTTACATGCCTTTTATTAACGGAAATTGGAATCTAATATTCCCTTCCTTCATATCAATAATTGCACCAATCGTTCTAAGGAAAGGTCTACCAAGAATAATAGGACATGAAGGATTGCAATCTATATCAAGAACAATAAAATCTATGGGCACATAATTCCTATTTGCAACAATAAAAACATCATTAATTCTTCCCATAGGTTTCTTAATGGTGGAATCTGCAAGGTGCAAGTTTAAAGAGCAATCATCAAAATCACGGAAACCTAGCAAATCACACAAAGTCTTTGGAATCGTGGAAACACTAGTACCCAAATCACACAAAGCATAGCATTCATAATCTTTAATTTTAATTTTAATAGTAGGTTCCCACTCATCATAAAGTTTTCTAGGCATAGAAACTTCCAACTCAAGTTTTTCTTCATAAGATTGCATCAAAGCATCAGCGATATGTTCGGTAAAGGCTTTATTTTGACTATAAGCATGTGGAGAATTTAGCACGGATTGCAACAAGGAAATACAATCTATCAAAGAGCAATTATAATAATTAAAATACTTTAAATCAAGATAGTGGGTTCCTTAATATCTAGGGTTTTGATCTCTTCAATCCCACTTTTACCAATTTTTGCATCAAGATCTAAAAACTCTGAATTTTTGGAACGCCTTCTAGGTAAAGGTGGATCATATTCAGTCCCATTATTATAAAGATTCATATTGAAAAACAGAGATTTAATAGGGGACACATCAATAACGTTTAGATCTTCATCTTTATTTTCATAGAAACAAGAAGAACACACTTTCACAAAACAATCTTTCTTAGTACGCATCCTAGCGGTTCTTTCTTTGCACTCATCAATGGAAATTCTCATGGCCTTGAGAGACTCATTGATATCATGCTTAGGTGGAATAGATCTAAGTTTCAAAGAATCAACATCAAGAGAAATTCTATCAACATTCCTAGCCAATTCATCAACTTTAAGCATTTTTTCTTCAAGCAAAGCATTGAAATTCTTTTGCGGATTCATAAACTCCTTAACACTAGTCTCAAATTCATAGGTCATCTTATTAAAAATTCCATAATAATTGTTGTAGGAATTACCATAATTATTAGAGGAATTACTAGGATACGGCCTAGGATTAAAGTTTCCTCTATACGCGTTGTTACCAAAATTATTCCTACCAACAAAATTCACATCCATAGATTCATTATTATTCTCAATCAAAGCAGACAAAGGCATATCATTAGGATCAGAAGAAACACTTTTATTAGCCATCTTTCCACTCAAAACATTAATTTCTTCTATTGCATGCACTTTCTTATTAGTAGATCTTTCAGTGTGCCATTGAGAATAATTAACCATAATATTATCTAGGAGTTTAGTAGATTCTCCTAAAGTGATTTCCATAAAAGTGTCTCCCGAGGCCGAATCTAAAAGATTTCTAGAAGAAAAATTCAATCCAGCATAAAAATTTTGTATAATCATCCACAAATTCAAACCATGTGTAGGGCAATTACGTATCATTAAGTTCATCCTCTCCCAAGCTTGTGCAGCATGTTCATGATCAAGTTGCTTAAAATTCATGATATCGTTTCTAAGAGAGATGATCTTAGCGGGAGGAAAATATTTAGAGATAAAAGCATCTTTGCACTTATTCCAAGAATCAATACTATTTTTAGGCAAAGACGAAAACCAAGCTTTAGCACGATCTCTAAGCGAAAAAGGAAATAGCTTCAATTTAACAATATCATTGTCCACATCTTTCTTCTTTTGCATATCACACAAGTCAACAAATCTATTAAGATGGGTAGCGGCATCTTCACTAGGAAGGCCGGTGAATTGATCTTTCAGGACAAGATTCAACAAAGCAGCATTAATTTCACAAGATTCAGTATCGGTAAGAGGAGCAATCGGAGTGCTAACGAGATCATTGTTGTTGGTATTAGTAAAGTCACACAATTTGGTATTATCTTGAGCCGTCATTACAAGCAAGCAATCCAACACACGAGAAAACAAGAAGCGAGCGAAAAAGAGGCGAACAGAAAAGAGAGAGGGCGAATAAAATGGCAAGGGTGAAGTGGGGGAGAGGAAAACGAGAGGCAAATGGCAAATAATGTAATGTGGGAGATAAGGGTTTGTGATGGGTACTTGGTATGTTGACTTTTGCGTAGACTCCCCGGCAACGGCGCCAGAAATCCTTCTTGCTACCTCTTGAGCACTGCGTTGGTTTTCCCTTGAAGAGGAAAGGGTGATGCAGCAAAGTAGCGTAAGTATTTCCCTCAGTTTTTGAGAACCAAGGTATCAATCCAGTAGGAGGCCACGCACGAGTCCCTCGCACCTACACAAACAAATAAAATCCTCGCAACCAACGCAATAAAGGGGTTGTCAATCCCTTCATGGTCACTTACGAAAGTGAGATCTGATACATATGATAAGATAATATTTTTTGTATTTTTATGATAAAGATGCAAAGTAAATAAAGTGAAATAAAAATGGCACCAGAAATAGCTTGTTAACGGGAGATTAATATGATGGAAAATAGACCCGGGGGCCATAGGTTTCACTAGTGGCTTCTCTCGAGAGCATAAGTATTACGGTGGGTAAACAAATTACTGTTGAGCAATCGACAGAATTGAGCATAGTTATGAGAATATCTAGGTATGATCATGTATATAGGCATCACGTCCAAGACAAGTAGACTGACTTCTGCCTGCATCTACTACTATTACTCCACACATCGACCGCTATCCAGCATGCATCTAGAGTATTAAGTTCAAAAGAATGGAGTAACGCTTTAAGTAAGATGACATGATCTAGAGGGATAAACTCATGCAATATGATATAAACCCCATCTTGTTATCCTCGATGGCAACAATACAATATGTGCCTTGCTGCCCCTACTGTCACTGGGAAAGGACACCGCAAGATTGAACCCAAAGCTAAGCACTTCTCCCATTGCAAGAAAGATCAATCTAGTAGGCCAAACCAAACTGATAATTCGAAGAGACTTGCAAATATAACCAATCATACATAAAAGAATTCAGAGAAGATTCAAATAGTGTTCATAGATCAACTTGATCATAAACCCACAATTCATCGGTCTCAACAAACACACCGCAAAAGAAGATTACATTGAATAGATCTCCACGAGAATCATGGAGAACTTTGTATTGAGATCCAAAGAGAGAGAAGCAGCCATCTAGCTAATAACTATGGACCCGAAGGTCTAAGGTAAACTACTCACACATCATCGGAGAGGCTATGGTGTTGATGTAGAAGCCCTCCGTGATCGATGCCCCCTCCGGCGGAGCTCCGGAAAAGGCCCCAAGATGGGATCTCACGGGTACAGAAGGTTGCGGCGGTGGAATTAGGTTTTTGGCTCCGTATCTGGTAGTTTGGGGGTACGTAGGTATATATAGGAGGAAGAAGTACGTCGGTGGAACAACGTGGGCCCCATGAGGGTGGATGGCGCGCCTGGGGGGGTAGGTGCGCCCCCTACCTCGTGCCTTCCTCGTAGCTTTCTTGACGTATGGTCCAAGTCCTTTGGATGACGTTCATTCCAAGAATCACGTTCTCGAAGGTTTCATTCCGTTTGGACTCTGTTTGATATTCTTTTTCTGCGAAACTCTGAAATAGGCAAAAAAAACAGCAATTCTGGGCTGGGCCTCCGGTTAATAGGTTAGTCCCAAAAATAATATAAAAGTGTATAATAAAGCCCAATAATGTCCAAAACAGAATATAATATAGCATGGAACAATCAAAAATTATAGATATGTTGGAGACGTATCAATAGCACCTCGCTGTACTAGTGTAGGTAGAATGGATCAGAATAGGGAGATAGTATGAAGCCAACTATGCAATCAGAGAGAATGTCTTCACACAGTGAAGTCAAACAGAGCAAACAAGCAATGACTTCAGGAAGCTAAACAGTAAGTAAGGGTGAAGTGATAGAACCAGTAGCTTGACGAAGACAGTGATTTGGTAGACCATCTTGAGTTGTTGTGACAACTATACGTCTGGTTAGGGAGGCTAAGATTGAACTCAAAAGACCATGTCTTCACCTTATTCCCCTTGAGCTAAGGACACTTAGTCCTCGGCCAATCACTCTGGTAAGTCTTCAAGGTAGACTTCCAAACCTTCACAGATTTCGTTCACCAGCGATCCACAATGACTCTTGGATCCTCAGAACATGACGCCTGATACGTCTCCAATGTATCTACTTTTTCTCACGCTTTTCCTCTTGTTTTGGACTCTAATTTGCATGATTTGATTGAAACTAACCCCGGACTGACATTGTTTTTAGCAAAACTACCATGGTGTTGTTTTTGTGCAGAAATAAAAGTTCTCGGAATGGAAAAAATCTTTTTGAGGAATTTTTATATCAGTAATAATAATTTCTGGAGCCAAGACCTACCGGAGAGGGGCCCCTGGGTGGGCACAACCCACCAGGGCGCGCCCCCCTCTCCTGGCCCCGCTGACGACCCCCCTGATACTATAAAATCACATATTTCCATAAAAAACCAGGGAGAAAGAATTATCGCGATCCATGAGACGGAGCCGCCGCCAAGCCCTGTTCTTCCTCGGGAGGGCAGATTTGGAGTCTGTTGGGGGCTCCGAAGAGGGGGATCTTCGTTCTTCGTCATCACCAACCCTTCTCCATCGCCAATTCCATGATGCTCCCCACCACGAGTGAGTAATTCCTTTGTAGGCTCGCTGGTCGGTGAGGAGTTGGATGAGATTCATCATGTAATTGAGTTAGTTTTTGTTAGGGCCTGATCCCTAGTATCCACTATGTTCCTAGATTGATGTTGCTATGACTTTGCCATGCTTAATGCTTTCCACTTTGGGCCCGGGTGCCATGATTTCAGATCTGAACCATTTATGAATTCATCATTATATCCATGTTCTAGATCCGATCTTGCAAGTTATAGTCACCTACTACGTGTTATGTGTTGGGGAACGTAGTAATTTCAAAAAAATTCCTACGCACATGCAAGATCATGGTGATGCATAGCAACGGGAGGGGAGAGTGTTGTCCACGTACCCTCGTAGACCGAAAGCGGAAGCTTAGCACAACGCGGTTGATGTAGTCTTACGTCTTCACGATCCGACCGGTCAAGTACCGAACGCATGGCACCTCCGAGTCCAGCACACGTTCAGCCCGATGACGTCCCTCGAACTCCGATCCAGTCGAGTGTTGAGGGAGAGTTTCGTCAGCACGACGGCGTGGTGACGGGTACAAATAGCATAAAGAAATGTAACCAACGTTTATTGGAAAAAGCAACACCAAAGATTTGGGACCAAAAGCGGTTAGCAGTGACCATTGAATAAGTTTCTTCAGCTTGACACATATTACACCTTGCCCTTTTTGATTGAGAATTGTATCTGTGGCTACTGCTGTTTTGCCAGATGATGATGTTCTACTGACGCAGGGCTTCGCCTAAGCACCGCTACAGTATTATCGAGGTGGACTATGGTGGAGGGGGGCACCGCACACGGCTAAAAGATCAAATCAATTGTTGTGTCTATGGGGTGCCCTCCTGCACCTGTATATAAAGGAGCAAGGGGGAGGTGCGTCCGGCCAGGAGGAGGCGCGCCAGGAGGAGTCCTACTGTAATGCCCCGGACACACCCGCCGGTGGTCGTTACTCCTGGTGGGATCTAGACTGTCCCCACAGATCAATACTGGTCTTTTCTGCGCACTTTGTCCTCACTCATGCGCATCCGGGAGCAACTTCCCAGTCGGTCACCCATCCTGACACTACTCCAAGCTGAGCACGCTTAACTTTGGAGTTCTGTCCGAATGGGCTACCGGAAAAGAAGGAATTCCTTATTTATATGAGTAGTCTATCATCCCTAATAAGCCAGGCCATCACACCTACTCCCACCGGGAGTAGGACTCCCTCCCTTCCTTGTTGTCTTAGGAGAAGGGGGGAAAGAGGAGGGAGAGAGGAAGGAAAGGGGGGCGCCGCGCCCCTCTCCTTGTCCTATTCAGACTAGAGGGGGAGGGGCGCGCGGCCCTGCCCTAGCCGCCTCTCCTCTTCTCCACGAAGGCCCACTATGGCCCATTAAGCCCCCGGGGGGTTCCGGTAACCCCTTGGTACTCCGGTAAAATCCCGATTTCACGCGGAACATTTCCGATATCCAAATATAGGCTTCCAATATATCAATCTTCATGTCTCGACCATTTCGAGACTCCTCGTCATATCCGTGATCACATCCGGGACTCCGAACAACCTTCGGTACATCAAAACTCATAACTCATAATATAACCGTCATCGAAACTTTAAGCGTGCGGACCCTACGGGTTCGAGAACTATGTAGACATGACCGAGATACGTCTCCGGTCAATAACCAATAGCGGAACCTGGATGCTCATATTGGCTCCCACATATTCTACGAAGATCTTTATCGGTCAGACCGCATAACAACATACGTTGTTCCCTTTGTCATCGGTATGTTACTTGCCCGAGATTCGATCGTCGGTATCTCAATACCTAGTTCAATCTCATTACTGGCAAGTCTCTTTACTCGTTCCGTAATACATCATCCCGCAACTAACTCATTAGTTGCAATACTTGCAAGGCTTAAGTGATGTGTATTACCGAGTGGGCCCAGAGATACCTCTCCGACAATCGGAGTGACAAATCCTAATCTCGAAATACGCCAACCCAACAAGTACCTTCGGAGACACCTGTAGAGCACCTTTATAATCACCCAGTTACGTTGTGACGTTTGGTAGCACACAAAGTGTTCCTCCAGTAAACGGGAGTTGCATAATCTCATAGTCATAGGAACATGTATAAGTCATGAAGAAAGCAATAGCAACATACTAAACGATCGAGTGCTAAGCTAACGGAATGGGTCAAGTCAATCACATCATTCTCCTAATGATGTGATCCCGTTAATCAAATGACAACTCATGTCTATGGGTAGGAAACATAACCATCTTTGATCAACGAGCTAGTCAAGTAGAGGCATACTAGTGACACTCTGTTTGTCTATGTATTCACACAAGTATTATGTTTCCGGTTAATACAATTCTAGCATGAATAATAAACATTTATCATGATATAAGGAAAATTTATTATTGCCTCTAGGGCATATTTCCTTCAGTATGATCCGGCAACCCAGGTGTGACAATAGCTGGGCCCACTCCCGGTGATGACCGTAGTTTGAGGAGTTCATGTATTCACTATGTGTTAATGCTTTGTTCCGGTTCTCTATTAAAAGGAGGCCTTAATATCCCTTAGTTTCCAATATGGACCCTGCTGCTACGGGAGGGTAGGACAAAAGATGTCATGCAAGTTCTTTTAATAAAGCACGTATGACTACTTACGGAATACATTCCTACATTATATCGATGAACTGGAGCTAGTGCCGTATCACCCTAGGTTATAACTGTCTCATGATGAATATCATCCAACAAGTCACCGATCCAATGCCTATGAACTTTTCCATATCGTTTCTTCTAAGTTACTACTGCTATCATCATTGTTACACTTGCTACAAAATTACTGTTACTATTGTTGTTGTCACTACTATCAAAACTATCAAACTACTTTGCTACTGGTCACTTTCCTGCAGATAATTAATCTCCAGGTGTGTTTGAATTGACAACTCAGCTACTAATACCTTCGAATATTCTTTGGCTCCCCTTGTGTCGAATCTATAAATTTGGGTTGAATACTTTACGCTCGAAAACTGTTGCAATCCCCTATACTTGTGGGTTATCAACGCCTAACTGGCTGGAGGATGCACAGTCCTCAAATATAATAAGTCTTCAGATTACTCGGACAGAAAGACTTCAGTGATGCGAAACACTCTTTGTCTCTGGGTGTTTTGGGCATTTTCCTCGCAAGGTTTATCTCTCAAAGGCTTCAGAGGTGGGTTGCTCTCAAACGACAAAATCCGTGCACTAACTCTGAGCAGCCACCAATTTCTGGTGTATGGGGTGGGCTATTTTTAGCCAGGAGGCAAACCGACCTGATATGTCTGAAATGACCCTAGGTCACTAAGGAACCGACACGTGTCCAACGGTCGGATTTCA
Organism: Triticum urartu; assembly: GCF_003073215.2. Taxonomy (NCBI): domain Eukaryota; kingdom Viridiplantae; phylum Streptophyta; class Magnoliopsida; order Poales; family Poaceae; genus Triticum; species Triticum urartu. The sequence goes on from NC_053022.1 coordinate 111,681,625, forward strand.
AACACACACGGTAGCTTGACTTGGGCTACAAGTAAAGCTGACTCATCCAACTATGGATAAGCTTTGATCTCATTGTCTTCGCTCGAAAACATAGGATTTGGGTTGAGCATCATGTCAGTCTTCCAACTTTGTTCACCTGGACCCCACTTAACAGTTCGGTGGTTCCTATGACTCAACAAAAAATAAAATGAAACTACGAAAGAAATTATGTCTCTGCACTCCATAGTCTTCAAGTGAATGTATTCACACGTCATTATCTTCAATGTGAATGTCTTCATGAACCACCATTGTCTTTAATGTCTTCATACATTTTTAGGGGTCGTCACTGATAGGTAAACTGAATCAATGAGAGACTTCTACATGTGTTATCCTGCAATTGTCACAAACACATTAGTCCCTCAACCACGTTTGTCGTCAATACTCCAAAACCAACTAGGGGTGGTACTAGATGCACTTACACAACTCAATATGATCGTTCTTCCAACGTCATGTTCTCAAAGTTGTTTTTGGACTATCATTACACTTAACGATATCCCAAGATCCAGAAAACGTGATCAAAAACAACACTTGAGCTAGTCCTAGAGGTAATACTAGGAATCAGGTTTTACCGTTTATCATTCTACACATGCATATGAGTTTTCTATTGAATCACATATTCCATGATCATAATAGTTATAACATAGAATATAAACTCTTAATTATAACTGTGGAAATAAATAATACAATATTATTGCCTGTAGGGCATATTTCCAACAGACGAGCATGGCAGACGACTAGGACTTGGACATTGTGGCGGACGCGGAACACGTCTCCTTCCCCCACCCTGATAGAAGGCATGCATGAAGACGGTGTCGACGATAGCCATGATGAAGAAGACATTCAGGATGCGCAGTGATCTCTCATGGCGGGGCGTTGCGTAGACTATGGTAGCGGCTACGGGCAGGGGAGCTCCCCTTCCTTGTGTCTGTTGGCTGATGTGGGTGATCACGGTGGCGTGCGCCGTGACGACATTCATGCTGACGGTGGGCCGCTGTGCGAGCGAGATGCGTGGAAAGATGTCGCACCCATCTGCTAGTGCAATTTCGGCCTAGTGTGGAGTATAGGGTCCGTGACTGCCGGAGATCCATCTTCAACATGATGATTGGAACACCACTTCATGTCCAGGGTGAAAGCTCTTATTCTGCCTTTGATTGGTTGGGATGAGTTGCGACAAACTTGCGGTGTTATCTTCTTGAAGGCATTGTCTCCTCATTGAAGTTCTAACCTTCGTTATTTGGTCTCGACAAAGAGGATGACATCCTTGTCTTTGACGTTTTCGTCCGGACGTGGCGACGGGGCACGAATGGCGCTTATTCCTTCTTGAGCGTGTTGTCGTAAAAAAAGTGTCATATGTGTCCATTTCATTTATCTTGTAATTGTTTAGCCGTTGTTGCCTTTGTTCGGTACCCTAATTAATATAATAATTAATAAATATGACTGTGTGCATCATAATGATATAAAGATAGGAGGTTAATTTATTTTTTTGAAAAAAGGACCATATTGCTCTTTTTTTTTAAAAAAGTATGAGGAATGTGTATAGTGTCAAAAATACTCTTATATAGAACAGAGAGAGTAGCTTGTTACCCTTAGGTAGTTGGTGTAGAATGAAAGCCACGAAAATAAAGGGAAAACAGGGCACACACCAACCCTGCACATGTTGTGTGCAACATGGTTTCTTTATTCCGGGCTTTCTCTTCGTTTGAAGCATTGTGCTATGTGCATTTGGGAGCTCCCTAAATAACACTGTATATAAACAACACACACAGACACAGACTGAGAGACAGACAAGAGTCGCACACCAGAGAGCACGGAGGGAGAAGACCGACAGCGGCAGTGGCCAGCTAGTCAGGGAAGGCCAGCCATGGCGAGCGGGCCGAACGGGGGAGGCAATGGCGGCGGCGGCGGCGGGCTGATGAAGAACATGAGCCTGCTGCGGCTGCAGTACTACTGCGTGCTGGGCGCGGTGGCCGGGGCCGTCCTGTTCGCCACGCTCCGCTACATGCCGGCCGCCGGCAGCGGCGCGGCCCTCTCCACCACCTCCGCGCTCGCCACCGCCGCGGCGCCCGCCGGGTCCGGGGCCGGGGCGGGCGAGCACCGGAAGATCAAGGGGACGGCGCCGGCGCCGGCGAAGGCGGCGGCCAAGGTGGTGACGAAGCCCAAGGAGGTGGTGGTGTTCAACTTCGGCGACTCCAACTCGGACACGGGCGGGGTGGCGGCGATAATGGGGATCCGCATCTCGGCGCCGGAGGGGCGCGCCTACTTCCACCACCCCACCGGGCGGCTCTCCGACGGCCGCGTCGTCCTCGACTTCATCTGTGAGTACCCCCCCGCGTTCCCCTCTCCTCTCCTCTCTCACCGTCACTTCATCTTCAGGCAAAGTAGAAATTGATTAGATTAACCAAGTGTTAGTAATTTAAATACTCCTACGAGCAGTACTGTTTTTTTCTCTCGAGGGAATTTACTACCAGCGCTAGTAGATCAATCCACCGAATGTCTTGTCGGATTGCGTAATCTATCTCCAATATGCTTGGCCGCATTGGGAATCGATTGTGGGGAGGAAGAGGGCGCGTTTGAACTGAAAATTGCTAACAAGGTTGGTGGAAGAATTGGAAATCATGGTTAATCGCTGGCATTTGAATTGAAAATAATTTCCCTTTCATTAATATTTGATTGATTTTTCTTGACCGTGGTTGGAGCTCATAACCATGGTGTGTGACCTGCCATCAGCTGAAAAAACACGAACGCGGTCCGACGGGTACACTGTTTTCGCCTTCCCCGCCATGCCGTGTGAAAGTTTTGGCGGCCAAATCGTGACCTGACCTCCATCCATCTACATCTGCCCAGCTAGCATGCCGTCGCATTTCTTCCAGGCCACCGAATCAACGTGGTCTGGCGGATTCCGTTGGTTTTTGACGCGTTCCGCTTGACGCCAAAACCTGGGCGAGACGCGTCTCTCCGCCGCTCTTGTCCCGTTTCCATGAGAAACCAGGCGCATGGGCCACGGCCACCGCGGGGAGGTAGATCCACCCCCGAATTGATGGCCAACCAACGTTTTCGTGTGATGGCGGTTGACGCCAAAGACCAAAGTCCATACGTCTGTCTGTCCGTTCGGTCTGGCAACCACAGCTGATGCGCACTGACCGACCTCTCTGGCCGTGGCCGGAAAGGAAGAAAGAAAAGCGAGCCGCTTGTGTGGGAACACGGAATCTCATGCCAGGTTTTGAAGCATCCTCGTGCATGCGGCCGTTGTCGAATGCCAACCACCCCGCACTAATCTAAATCAACTTACGTAGGTTTAGCTTTCGTTGAAAGAAAGGAAAAGAAATGAGATTGTAGGAGTAGATCAGTTAAGCAGAAGGGTGGCATGCATATCCATCCAGCCAGCCATCCAACCAGTGGTTGGTGAAGGCGCCGCGCTGGCCGCTGGATCCGATCGCACGACGCCGACAGCTCCTCTGCCTGCCCGGCCGGGTTCGTCTCGTCTCGTCACGCACACACGCGCACCTGAGCTTACTCATCTTAAGCATCAGGAGTGAGTGGGTGACCACAGTATGCAGTAGTACTACTGCACGTTTTCGGCGGAGTGTAATGCGACGACGACGAGGGTGAGTCGAATTTCTCGTCGTGGATGACATGACGTAGCTAGCTAGGACCTGGACGACGAGGTGGGTGTGGTGGAGCGAGGGGTGGGTGGCACCGGCACGGAGCGAGTTGGCTGGGAATGCCTAGCGAGCAAGGGAGGAGCGACCTGACGTAGCTAGCTGCAGCAACTCCTCACCCACTCCTGAGTCCTCACTCCTCTTTTTTTTATTTAAAAAACACCCAAAAAATCACATGCTGCGCTAGCGCTAGCATCACATGGCTCGATCGACCGAACCACCGGCGGCTACCTCTGCCCATCTTTTAGCCACCTTTTTGGTCGTTCCCTGCACATGGCCACCGGCCACGTAGTAATAGTAATTTTCTGCTCCGTATTACGCGCTTTGATCCCGTGGTGCTCAGACCGACATCTCTCCCTTTGAGTGGATGCTGGGGCCCAATCCCGCACAAGGAAGGGAAATCGAGTTGAGTTGCACCTTCTTCCGTTCGAGTTTTCGAGAGAGAATCAATGTCCCGGCCGGCCGGTCCCCATATGATCATATCGTACACGTCGGAGCGATAGATCCCCACAAGGCCGCACAACAAGAGATCCGCACCGACGCAACAATTTCCTAGCAGTACTGTAATACGTTTGTCCTTGTGGTTGTTGGTTGGACGAACAAGCGCTCGAGTCTTCCAGGCTTCCCGCATTCATGCCGCGCCATCCTCGCTCACCCACAAGACGGATGACAGGCCAGAGGTTTCGGATCCATCCAGACGGTTCCCCTCTTCTAGTTTCCGACTAGCTAGTTTTTCTTTTTCGCGAATACGCAAAGCGTGCGTGTCTTCTGTTGACAAAAGAAGAGGATAAAATGAGTACCGCGCCGGTACTGTAAGACAAGTGTGGGTGCTATGGACGAGGCGTGCCGTGCTTTTGACTCTCTTCGCTGCTGTGAAGTTGTGCTGTGGAACTTGTTGATCGGAGGGCTTGCGATGAACGGCCATGCTGACCGTGCACTCGAGTTGTTCCAAAGGATGCTCGGAAACGGTTTTCTGCCAAATCAGCCAACGTTCGTTGCTGCTTTATGCGCGTGCACCCACACTGGCCGTGCCGACCAAGGGAGGAGAATTTTCCAGTCGATGCGGCACCACAGGGTCGAGCCACAGACAGAGCACTATGGGTGCCTAGCCGATCTCCTTGGGCGTGCAAGTCGTGTTGAGGAGGCTGATACCGTGTTGTTGGATATGCCAACGGAGCCACATGCATCCCAATGGGGGTGCGCTCATGTCGTCGTGCCGGATGCATAATGATATCACTGTCGGCGAACGTGTAGGGAAGCAGCTCATTGAGCTAGAGCCACAACATGGTGGATGTTATGCTGTTCTGTACTTCTGTTCAACTTGTATGCAGTCAATGGTCGATGGGATGATGCGAGAGCCATTCGGCATATGATGGTCGAGAAGGGAGCCAAGAAAGGGGCGGGTTTGAGCTTCATGGAGTGAAATGGCTGGTTGCATCCCTGGACAAGGCAGATCTATGCACTGTCGGAAGATACTACTATCTCTTGTGAGTGCAAGAGCAAGACGAGGGATCTGCTTCAATGTCTGACAGAAGTAGCTTCTCTGTCAACTGGTGTGGTGAGGCTATCTATGGCAGTTTCATGTTCTCCAGTGGCAAGAACACAAGCTAGCCACGGGAACCCCATCAAATTTTTTCTGCACATGTTAGTGTTTATGCTTCTGCTCCACTTGCTCCCTGCAGCGACTGCTGGTACTGTTCAAGTGCATCTTATTCTTGCCAAAAAGCAAAAAAGAAAAAAAAAACTACGAAAAAAAACACTGCACCTGTAAAATGCCAAAAGCATGAAAGAATTAAGAAGGATTAAACATAAGAGTACCACTCACGGCAAAAATGCCTTGCAGTTTACTGCTCCTGTACTATGCAAGTCAACACTATCGTGTGGACTCGATCAAACGCCTCTCGACTTTGAGCTCAACAGCTCACCTGCATAACATATATGGATGGAGAATCTTTTTCATAGAGCACAAGTGGAAGGATAAACAGCACATGTCCTGCCCCATACGTGTGTTTTTTTACTGTTTTTTCCCATTGGGATGCGGAACATTTGCAGAAATAAATCCGAATTTTTCAGTTTTCGATGCTTCACTTGGCTGACAGTTTAACGGTTTGCTCTGCCATTTCCTCTTCTTCAGGTGAGACCTTGAACACGCACCACCTGAGCCCCTACATGAAGCCGCTGGGTTCCGACTACAGCAACGGCGTTAACTTCGCCATCGCCGGAGCCACCGCGACGCCAGGGGACACGCCGTTCTCACTGGACGTGCAGATCGATCAGTTCATCTTCTACAGGGACAGGTGCAACGACTCCATCACAAGAGGTTTGCTCCCTCTCGATCTGACCAAGGTTTCTGGTTTCTTTGACGCACCGTCTCAACTGACAAACTTGTTGGTTATTTCCTGGTGAATGTCATTCAGATGAGCCCGCCCCGCTCAACATGCTGGATTTCGAACGAGCTTTGTACACCATGGACATTGGGCAGAACGACATCACTTCCATTCTCTACTTGCCCTACGACGAAGTGCTCGCAAAGCTTCCCCACTTCGTTGCCGAAATCAGGAAAGCCATCGAGGTACATACACATGGTTCAGAGACGGATTTCCGTAAATTCTGAAACAGTGGTTAATTACTCTGTGCAACGACCGTTGAGTGTTCGACCCTTGCGAAACTGCAGATTCTGCATAAGAACGGGGCGAGGAAGTTCTGGATACACGGGACAGGCGCGCTGGGATGCCTGCCGGCGAAGCTGGCGATGCCGAGGGCCAGCGACGGCGACCTCGACGAGCACGGGTGCATCGCCAAGTTCAACAATGCCGCCAAGAGGTTCAACACGTTGCTGAGCGAGGCCTGCGACGACCTGCGGTTGCTGCTGAAGAAATCGTCCATCATCTTCGTGGACATGTTCGCGATCAAGTACGATCTCGTCGCCAACCACACCAAACACGGTAAGTTAACGATGCCAATTCCTCTTTGCCAACAAGCTGCAACGAGATCATCGTTCAGTAATCGTTGTTCGTGAATATAAACTTGTGTTGGTTCCTGTCGATTCTCAGGGATCGAGAAGCCGTTGATGACATGCTGCGGCCACGGAGGGCCCCCTTACAACTACGACCCCAAGCAGAGCTGCATGGGCGACAGCATGGACCTGTGCAAGCTTGGCGACAAGTTCATCAGCTGGGACGGGGTCCACTTCACCGACGCGGCCAACAGCATCGTGGCCTCCATGGCGATCAGCGGCGAGTACTCCGTCCCTAGGATGAAGCTCACCAGCTTGGTCAAGCCTGCCAAGTCCAAGGCCTCGTAATGATGCGTCGGTCTGGTGAGCCCAATGCTTTGAGATATAGGAATGATGAAGGTGAAGGTACTAACAAAAACTAACCCCCAATGCGAGTTCATCGGAAGTCCTTAATCGCAGACTCACAGCCGCCGTGAAAGATGGGATCTTCTTTTTCTTCTTTTCTTTTTCTTTTCCTTTATGTATAATCGAAGTGTGCGTATATCATATCCTAGGGGTTAAGTTAATGCATATGCAGGTTGTCTGTGGCTGTGTGCCATATATGAACTTGTCTAAGAAATTCTGAATTTTGATCAATAAATATTAAATAGAGATGAGTATTTAACATGCTTTTGTCGTTTTTTAACTTGCAAAAATGAATAATATCTTATCATTTAGTGGCACAGAAGCTAAGCTAAATATCTTTCAGTTTTACTAAAGCACATCTAGATGTGCCATAAGTATTGCACATCTAATTCCTACATCATTGATCTTATATTGAGATTTGTGTGGATATTTTCTTTTTTCTTTTTCTCTTTGTGCTTGATTCACTCACTTAGATGTGCAATAACTAGAGCACATCTAGATGTGCCCTAAACACACCCAATATCTTTTTACTTCTGAAGATCTAAAGGAGAAGAACTCGCATCATTGAGACCGTGACACATGGAAAGCAAACACTGAGAAAAATCAAATGAGGCACGGAGATCCTTTTACATGGATACAATTAGTCACTAAAATTACGTTTTTTTGACGTTGTGACTGTGACGGAAGAGTATTATATAATACTCCCCTGTCTCGCTATATAAGATGTTATTACATCTAATGTACTCACACATTAGATGTAGTGACATCTTATATTTTGGGAGGGAGTAGTTTGTTTTTGGGAGATGGTAGAGGGGTGTCACCATTCCTGGAGCATATCATGGAGACATGCAAAAATTTCAACCGGTTTGTACAGACTACAGGCTGGAAATACAGGCAGATCAGATGCGTCCAAAGTTTCAGGTCTACATGGAGCTCGGAGTCTCGGCCATGGCTACCTATTTTTCCTTTTTCTGCCCACTTTCTAGGCAAGGAAGAAGGAAGAACCCGTCTGGCTTGGTTTCGCATTGGTCAGAGAAGTCAAAGCGCAAACAAGGTTCGATCAAATTACAACTCTGCCAAGGAATACATCCCAGCTGGTTCCATCATTCCATTTCCATGTAGTGATCTACTCCCTCCGTTTCAAAATAGATGTAATTAATTAATTAATTAATTATGCAGTTTCCCCCTTCTATTAGAAAATAATTAGGGTGCAGAACGGGGACCAACTGAGGTGCTGCTGCTAAGGACTAGAAACCACTAGGCTTTCTTTTTTGGAACAGATCTGAACCGTAAACTTGTACATTTGCAGTCACCATTGGAAAGAAGATTCTTGCGCCAGCCAGACCCCACCCCCTCCCTCACCCGCATTTGCGAGTTTGAAAACGTCCATGCGGCCGTCACTCGGCGGCTTCGTCAACACCCTCTCCCCACCTCTCCTCCAATAATCATGTCGTTGCCATCTACGCGAAGCCAAACCAGCAATCACTTCCTGAAATTTAACGGGTGTTTCTTTGAATTTTACAAAGATATTTAACCAAACGCTTCACTGCCACTCTAAAACACTTGCTCGGTTCACAAATTTAAGACGTTTTGGTTTTTCTGTGACTCGAATTTATATAGACACGTTTTGCTGTGTTTGTTCACTCAATTCAGTTCGTATGCGGTTCATGTTAAAATGTTCAAAACATCATCTATTTATGGAGCATGTGCAATTGGTGGCTCCATTTCAGTTCTCTAAACATAACAACATAAAAAAATTGCAATAAAAAAAAATTAATTTCAGAAGATGCACTGTGAAAAAAAGGGGAAAGAAGATCCCGCCATATATACGCGTACGCGCGTAGACACTTTGCAGTGGAAACTTTCCACCGCTCGCGTCGTGAGAGAGACCGGGGCAAGGGAGCGAGAAGCCGAGAAGGAGCTGCGAGGGGCCATCGATGGCCATGGCGGCGGGCGGGCCCAACGGCGGCGCGAAGGTGGTCAGCCTTCGCCTGCAGTACTACTGCGTGTTCGCGGCGGTGGGCGTGGCGGTCATCGTGCTGTCGCTCACCTTCCTGTCGCCGTCCGCCATGGGCGCCGTCCGCCAGAACCTCGGCACCGTCGTGGCCGTGGCCACGAATTCCACCAGCGGCGACGAAGCGGCACGGGTGGTAGGAGGCGGGGAGGCGGTGGCCGCGGCCAAGGCGGAGCCGGAGAAGGAGAAGCCGAAGAAAGCGGAGCCGCCGGTGGTGCTGTTCAACTTCGGCGACTCCAACTCGGACACCGGCGGCGTGGCGGCGGCCGGGGGCATCCACATCATGCCGCCCGAGGGACGCACCTACTTCCGCCGCCCCACCGGCCGCCTCTCCGACGGCCGCGTCATCATCGACTTCATCTGTGAGTTGCTCAACCACAACCCATATCCTCCGGCCCGTCAATAATTACCACATCTCGCCATTTGTCAACAAACCGAGTGCTCAATTGTGAATTCCAAATTCCAGATTACTTGTTTATCAGCTGCTCGTCATCAATTTGAAATTATAAACCACTATAGCATAGCTGCAAAGAAACATGGCTAAATTGCACATGATCGTCTCAAGTGAATTTCCTCCGATCCTCGCCTCGCCGGAACCGACCCGTTCCCGTGAAATTCCCGCCGATCCACGGCGCACCGAGCAACCGGAACTCTGTACGTAGCCGGCTCGGTTGGTGGGTGGATGGATGGGTCATGGGTGATCTCGAGTAATCTGGGTCAACAAGCTGGTCATGTCGCCTTCAACGTGGAAGAGATACTTAAAAAAATATCGGGTGCTGTCAAAACGGTGGTTGAAGCGGTAGTCGCGAGCATGTGCTACCTAACCTAACAATGGCTGATTTCCCTCTCCTTTTTGTCCTTCTCGTCTCCAATCGGGGGAGAGAAAGAGAACTCAGACCTATGGTTTGTAAGTTTGACCTGCTAGTCGTGGTAGATGCCAACTGCTGGATTAAGAAAGAGCAATCTCCTTGCGTGTTTGCATGATCCAAGTTCCTGAGAAGACCTGTTCTTGTGGCTTATTTTGTTCTTAGTTGTTTTATTATCCCTGTGTGGAGACAGACAAAAGGTTGGCAGGCCAAACAGGTGAAGAACAAAGGGTGAAGCTATGCAACGTAGGCCGGCTTTGTTCGGCACAAAAGGTGTAAAGCTAGCTAGCTCGCTCGGTAAAACAAATTAGGCACGGACCAACACATGGCTTTATGGTTAGTAGTAGTACATTGTATACATCCTGAAAGGGGGTTGGGCTAGATCTTAACCAAAGCATGCACATTATATAGTAATAAGTTTGAAACACCGCCCCAATCACAGCCATTCTGTGGTTTCATGTTTACCCATGTGTTGTCTGTTCTGTCAGTTGCTGGGTCAACACAGTGACATTGCGATTAACGCCGTGATCGCAACATGACATTGCAGTTAGGGTTTGAACCCACCAGCCACATCCCACATGGTTTTCTTGTCCCAGTTTGTCTTCTTTAATGGTTACTCTATATGCCATGACGATGCCAGCGTGCAAGGAATCGTTCAATTGCGATTAATTCATGTTGCGTTATGTTTGCTCGCGCGGTCAAACTTTATCCACCTGTAGTGGAAATGGGGGTGGGATGTTTAAGAATCATTTCCGCCCACTTATAAGTTCCGATTCAGCCGCCTTAATTAGTTTATAATATTTGCTATTACGGGCAATTTGCATGCCATGATCCTCTCAAGAATGTGTCACCATGTGATGGTTCATGGCTCTCACACTGTGTGCACATGGACAGCAGTCCCATCCATGATGCTATTGCTCCCTGAGATGCGTGATATGTGATCTGTGCATGCCCTCCAAGTTTTTGAGCGAATTTATATCACAATGCTATTTATTCCAGTAAATAATAAGTTTGGGTGAAGGTTAGTTTCAAAAAAAAGTTTGGGTGAAGGCATAGCGGTGACATTAAATCAGAATAGAAAGCATATGTACTTTCAATATGTTTGTCATGAAAGCTTCAACATCCAATTGAGGATATCAAGTACGTACAATAATAGGAGTTATCACATAGCCTGGATAAGATGGTTGAGATACACATGGTGGGGGGCACCTGTGAGTGCCTATTGTTCCCTTGTGATAAGAGCTAAGTTTCTGTAGCATATGGTTGTGACAGATACATTCGGTTGTGTGTAGGGACATGGTTTGATTAACGAGCTGTCCAAGATATTGTCCTTGGATAAGGCTTTTTTTTCCGGCACTTACGAAAATTCGGTAGAAGTAGGTCTGGAACTTCCTTTCATATGAACAAGCTGAGGCTTACTACAAAATTACCTGTGTTCGAAAGCTGGAAATTAGTCTTGCATACTCAATCCTTGGTATCATCTTTCCAGGCGCGAGTCTGAAGACGCATGAGCTGAATCCGTACCTGAAGGCAGTGGGCTCCGACTACAGCAACGGTGTCAACTTCGCCATGGCCGGCTCCACGGTGTCCCACGGCGTCTCCCCCTACTCCCTCAATGTCCAGGTCGACCAGTTCGTCTACTTCAAGCGCAGATCCCTGGAGCTCATCGAGCTAGGTTCGCCATCCTTGTTGCCATCACATCTCACAGTTGCAACTTGCAGGAGAATGAAGGAATGTGTCTGACAAGAGTCGTTGCGTTCTTGCAGGACTGAAGGGCCCGGTGAACAAGGAGGGCTTCGAGAACGCGCTCTACATGATGGACATCGGCCACAACGACGTCGCCGGCGTGATGCACACGCCGTCCGATCAGTGGGACAAGAAGTTCAGACAGATAGTCAGCGAGATCGGCGACGCGATCCGGGTAAATTACGATGCGCCGTCTGAAGATGTTCTTATTCTTACAAGCAAGCTGTTACGCTGACAGAAGTTATTGTTGGCGACTGTGGTTTTCCAGATCCTGTACGACAATGGCGCGAGGAAGTTCTGGATCCATGGCACGGGCGCCCTGGGCTGCCTGCCGGCGCTGGTGGTGCAGGAGAAGGGTGGCGAGCACGACGCGCACGGCTGCCTCGCCAGCCACAACCGGGCGGCGCAGGCCTTCAACAAGAAGCTCAGCGACCTCTGCGACGAGGTGCGGCTGCGCCTCAAGGACGCCACCGTCGTCTACACCGACATGTTCGCCATCAAGTACGGCTTCGTCGCCAACCACACCAAATACGGTATGAACAATTCAATCAAAAAATGCCAATGGTAAGAAGTTGAGTCTCTGGGAATTCTTCTCATCGTCTTCTCGTTCTTCTCTTCAGGGATTGAGTGGCCATTGATGGTGTGCTGCGGAAACGGCGGCCCGCCTTACAACTTCATGCCGGGGAAGTTCGGCTGCGGCGATCTCTGTGGGCCGGAGGAGAAGGTGCTGAGCTGGGACGGCGTGCACTTCACCGACTTCGGCAGCGGCCTCGCCGCCAAGCATGCCATGAGTGGCGAGTACTCCAAGCCCAGAGTAAAGCTGGCGAGCTTGCTCAATGGTGGCTCCAAGAAGCCATCATCTGTGTCTTGATGCTCATCAATCAACGATTGAACCACGAACTTACTTTGGCCGGGTCTTACTTTAAAAAGAATGGTTTCTTGACAAAAAGGAAAAAAGAAGAAGCTTCGAATGGATCATGGATGAGTGGATAATGGTGAAGATCAATCCATACGATGACCACGATGGATGATGTGAGTGTTGTAAAGGTCGCAGCTGATTGTTGGCTCCTTGTACACAATAGGCAAATAGCTCCCTCGGCTACAAGTAAAAAGTTGTCGATATTTTCTTTGCACTTTTGGAGTATAATGATTTTGGTTTGTTGGTGTATGTGTATAGACAATGTATGTGGCGGCTGGGATTTCACAGAGCTCATGAAAAACGGTGAATCATAGATTTATTTGATCTGTAAAAGAAGGTAATACAAAAACTTCCAAGCATAGGCACTTTTTTATACAGAATATTGTATTTCCAGCACAAAATTTTCGTTTTGGATTGTTTGATTTGTAAAATAGCAACCCATATGAATTTTTTTGTATCTATTGTTTTCTAACTTTCATAGGATGATCTCGACTCCGAGATTCGTATATTGTCCTGCTGTAATCAGACACACTTTGGTGCAAGCGCAATCTCATAGGGCTCAAGAAGACATAGCAGTGCAATTTTGTATTTATGCTAACACAATAGAATCGCACACACAAACACTATTTCTATGAGCACCTTCAAGATACTGAGCCGGCACACCATCTTAAGATTGACGAAGTCATCACAAACGTGTCGTAGTCGACATCTTCTCTCACTAAACGAACATCGACGGATAGCCTAAAATTAATCCAAGAAAATGCAAGCCCTGATAGGCTGGTTTCATAACAAAAAATCTAACATGTACTTTATACAATTCTTACAATGTTTAGAATCCTGTGAATTGAAGAGGTCCTTTGAATCTTCAATCCACCATCACTCATTGTTTTTTCCTTGCTGTTTTATTGTTTGTTATCACTTTTTTTTGCTTAAGTTAATCACTTTTTTTTGCATATTGTTTGTTGTCACATTCAATCGTGTACACCACTGCTGTTCTGGATTGGGCATACAATCAAGGAGAAAAACATTGCATGGCATTAACAAAGTGCAAACACAAAACAATCATTTAGTATTCCTTCTTTTCCCCTCCCGCAAAGGCGACTCGGGTAAAGTCTTCCATCCTTCAATCTTTGCCGGTGAGCCCGCGAATTCGCCTTCTCTCTGCCTGCCACTTCGACGGTCGATGGCAGGGAGGGTAATCACTATGCCTCAGCTACAGTTTAGTACATAGGTTAGGGTTTTAGTCATCATAGGTGCTACGCTAGGCAGATGGCAACGCTTCGTCTTTAAGTTGGTCTTTAAGGCTGCAATGTACGTCAGAATGTATTAGACAAAGCTCTCATCAAGGCGACAAGGTTAGGGTTTCTCACCATGCGTACAAGATGGTGAAATTTGGTGTGAGATTGATTCAAGGTTCAACAACAGACAACTGCGTCTCCAGGGCACTAGTCCTTAAGGGCACATGCAAGAACTCAGGCAGGTCCAACATGTGAGGAATCATAACAGAACCATGTCCTTTTCACAAACAAAAAAGGCCTTCTGTATTGGAAGACATGCTTCGGACCTCTAGGCCACACCAGGGTACAAGAGAAGAAGAAAGTATGCTCTTTAGTACAGGAGAAAGTGTAAATTTACCTAGGGCTAATTAGTACGCTGTATTCCATCATAGTGTCACTCCAATCAAAATCGACCTACTTGGTATATAAGCCAAAATCACATGAAAACGGGATATCACAAGCTGATCTTCTTTGACAGATGGTACACAGTTGTATGTAATTTTGGGCCTCTGTAATCTGGACTTCAGATACCGAATGCTGACTGCAGGGATGATGTGATGCGGGATGTGATGGCGTTTTGAGCGGCATTTTCAGCAAAAGCTCGGATGTTCTTCTTGGCATCTGTAATATAAATGCCCACGATGAAGTGTGTAAGATTTGATAGGTATATCACAACAAGCTTCAACAAAGAACACATAACTTTTGTTTCTAAAAAGGTAAATGGATAATACCACAAAAGCAGAGCTCATAAAGTAAACAAAAGCAAAGTGGAATGCAACAGGCTAAATGAAGATTGAAAGAACAAAAATAGTAATTTCATGTTATTCTGTTACTGCACATATGCAAAGTAACTATCTGGCTGTAAATCCAAGAAGCTGAACTGACAAGTTCAATGTTCCAAAAAAGAGAAAGACCAACAAATAATATCAAAGGTATGTAATGAAGTTATGCAGAACTGGAATTACAACATTTTATCAGTGAATCTTACTTCGAATAGATAATGTTGCTTATTTGCTTATCAGAATAAATAAGCAGTTTGTGAGGGCAATGCACAATACAGTACAAAACAACTTCCCCCCATCTGATAAATGTTGACAAGAATGTAAGTATGCCATACCTTTGTTGCATTTGGTGAATCCCACGATGTTCGCAAGGCTTAGAGTCAAGCAAACTCCAACAACAAGAAGGTAATCAGCTTCAAGTCTAATGAGTGAAAATATCCCAAGAATGATCCATGCAGCAGCCTGAAACATGGAGGTGCTGTTATATATTCTCTATCGTTCAAACAAAGCTACAGAAGTCTAATATAATTACTTACTACATTAATTAGTAAGACAGTAAAGTGTATCAAAGGGATTAGAGAACACTTTCATAGATTATGGTAGTGTTGGCACACAGGCTCAGTTATCTACATCTCAAGATTTTTATGCATCAGCTGCATTAGGTGAAAATTCTTCTAGAGAAATACAGCAGCCAAACTTAGTGCTGTGTACTATGGTCTAGCAGTAACACTGGGGAAAAGAACATAAAGACAGGTATAGGGAAAAAGAACACAAACACATAATATTTACATTTAATAGATGCTAGTAGTAAAGGGATTGATGAGTTAGTATGAAGATAGAATCTCATTGTGAGCATATTTTTTTAGAAGAATAGGGACTCGCCCAGTTCCATTAACCATGAAACCAAAATGTCAGGATACATCAAGTTACAAGGCCAAGGATAATAGCCATAATGCTACCTCGGCATCTAGAACAAAAGGCTGATTATCTATGTAACCGTGATCAAGGTTTGTTTATGCAATACGTATCATGATCCCACAGTCCACCCAAGATACAACTGAAACCAAATATATATTTTTATGTAAAAGCAAAAGGCACAACGCATCATCTATGCATTTAACCATTACCAAGGATGTCTATGTTGACTTATCCTAATGGATCTTAACCACTGCTCTAGCACTCTTAACTATAAACATTGTGTTTCTCCTGTTTAAAACAAGATTCTGTAGTTTGATGAAAATCAATGTAACATTGACCTTATAAATACATACCAACTGGTACATAGATATAGATATAGCTAAAGCAAAAGGAGAACCAAAACAAGTAAGAAGATGTAGTAGGAAAATGTTACTGGTAAACTATGATGGCCTTCTATCTGAGCCTAGGACTAACTGATTGGTTCATGTTATTAACTGCAAACATTATCTAATGTCAAAATATGCTTGATCTCAATAGAAGTCTTAGCTTGTAGATATGCCAAATCACTAAATATGTTGAAACTCATGCATGCACTGCATTAAACCCTCAATATAAGATAATATATCACTTACGTTCAAGTAAAGAGTCCACCAGAACAGCCACGAGTCCTTTTTGTTCATCCGAGCAAGAGACTGCAAGGAAACACTTCGGTCATCAATTCACCATCAAACAGCAGAAGAGACGTCAAACACAAAACAAGCACGAACCTCCCCGTCAAGGCACTCGAACTTCCACACACTGTTGCCATCATCGTCAATCTCATTCCACCACCGCAGCCCGACGAGTATCCTTCCGCTGACATTCTTCACCACCCAGAAGTCGAGCGCAGCGAGGAGCACAGTGATGACAAAGATGATGACGAAGCTCTTCACGAAGAGCGAGAAGAGGATGTAGAACGCCAGTGCCGACGCCTTTTGCCGAGACACACAAGAATGAATAAGCATCCAATGCAAGCAACAATCCTAAGCAGCGCATGCGGGTTCCGTGGAGGAAGAATCAGGTAGGTACCTTGAAGAGCACATGGAAGAGGCATGTTATAGGATTGGCATAGTTCTCGCTGACCACCTGCAACAACGTTCATGCCATCATTCATTCAGTCAGTCACATTGCAACAGATCTAAAACTGGCCAGAAGATATTAGACTCCCAGCCACAGGATTTAACAGTGGGCCAATTAAGCCCAAGAAACCAGCTCAATTGCATCCACCTATTATTATCCTACTACTAGACGAAACCAAATCTTGATCTAATTTAGCCTAGATCTCATGCGACCGAGTAGGTATGTATCTCTTGCGACCAATCGAGATTCAGACACAGTTCCAAGAAACCCCCTGACTGGATCCGACGCCGGACTCAAGAACCCTAATCCAAGAAAACGCTAGATCTTGGGCAAGTCCTTCCTCCTACTCGAGGTAGAGGCGAAGCGAAGAGCTCGGATCCGAACTTCCGTGCGGAGCCGAAGAAGACGACGAGGAGGTGGGGGGGAATGGGATTAGGGGGTAATCACCTGGGGCCGATCCATGGATCCTCTTGGCTCTGCCTCCGGGACGCCTCGCTCTCTCGCCTCTTTCTTCTTCCCTTGGGTGCTAAGGATGCGCCAGCTTTGGGCTTTCGTTGCTTCCTTCGCGCGGTCGCGCCCTGGCTCTACCGAGGGGAGAAAGAGGATCGGGGAGGGGAGGGGAGGTACAGTCAAGTAAACCGCGGGTTATTTTCCACTTATTTTCCGAACTTTTTATATTGGCACTTGGTATAGAGAAAAGGGGGTACAACTGTAATTCGTTCATCTGGTTTACTATATCGAAGAAAAATGGCAGTAATCTTTCTTTTAATCTTTTATTAGGGAAAGAGCCCATGCGTTGCAACGGGTATACATATTCTATGCTCGTGCTTTTCTGCGGAGCAAACACAAATTTTTATGAACCACAACTGGCCGATTTGCTCTCCTAGCTAGCAATTCAGCAACCAGACCCATCTTCCATCACCGATGCATCCCTCCCCACTCATCGGTTCCCTTCCATTTACTTTGGTGAGTTCCATGCCATCTCTCCTCAATCCCTCCTCCCCTGGATCACTTACACTTTTAGCCGCAACCGTATGATCAATCTTATTGTCGTCTATCTTCGCGTGCCTGTGCTTGAGGGGCACGTGATCAGCACGAAACTCTTGCTACCCACTGATCTACATGCCAATCTTCTCTTTCCTCCTCACAGGGCCGACCACTGCCACCATGGTACGCAACAGGCGGCTACACGGCCGGCCTTCCGATTCACCACCGCGAGCAATATCGGCACATAACTACGTAACAGACGGCTACACGACCGGCTTTCCATTCACCACCGCAAGCAACATCAACACACAAACAACTACCTTCTCATGAAATTCGCCTTCAAACTTCTTCAAAAACCTGACCTACCTTGGGTCAACTGGTTCTTTCAACACTACTCTCTCGACTTCACATCTAGGCCACCAAACCCCCCCTACCTCTGGAAAATCGTTAACCAACAACTATACCACCTTCGTAAAATTTCTTCCGTCCTTACTAACAATGGCACTTCCACTTTCTTCTGGCTCGACACTTGGCTCTTGCCGACTCCGCTTGCAGAAAAATACCCCCACATTTTCTCTCACTCCACTGCTCCCTCTGTCCTGGTATCTCATGTCATGCATAATGGTTTACTCGCTACTCTGCGGAACCGCCTAACCAATGTGGCTTCTGCCGAGCTTGCGTCTGTTTTGTCTTTGTTGCAGGATGTTACCACAAGCAATGCGCCCGACGACAGGTTCCTCATCCACGGCTCCTCGTCCACCTCGAGGTGCGCCTACTCTTTGCTCTCCTCCGACCATGAGCTTGACCTCAACGTTGGGCACATTTGGGGATCCAAGGCACCAATCAAGGTGAGGATCTTCGGCTGGCTCCTCTGCCGTGACAGGCTAAGCACGATGGCGAAATTACATCGCAAGACCATTACCTCGGGATCGTCTTGCCCTCGATGTGACTTGTCTTCTGAGGATGCGGCGCACCTCGCTCTACTCTGCCCATGCACGGGCCAGGTCTGGTCCATACTGGGACTCCAGGCCCCTAACCGCATCGACCTCATCTGGGATACTCCTACTCCGGTAGGCCTCCACATCAACATTTGGCCTACTGTCGCCCTTGCCGTCCTCTGGAAGCTCTGGGATTCCAAAAACGCTCGTGTGTTCCATAACAAGATACACTCCCCCCTAAATACTATTCGGAACATTATCTCCGATTTCACGCTTTGGTCCTTCAGATTTAAGGACCACGTTAGTAGGGAGGCTGCCGTGTCTTGGCGCATGTACCTCTCCTCTCGCTGTAATCTATAATGTATTCTGCAATTTGCCCTCGGGCACCTTTGAGTAATATATTCAGGTGGGGATCCTCTCCCCCTCGGTGATTGTTCAAAAAAACATCAACACACAAACTGCAAACTCTCACAGTGGGGCCTCCCTCTCAATTGTTCTACATATATACACTAAATATGCACTCGGAGAAGAAGCCGTAGAAAGTAAATAAAAATACGATGAAATTGCACCTGATTCTTAAGTATACGTAACTCTGCATATGAGGCGTAACTCTGCATATGAGGCGTAACTCTGCATATGAGGCATGATCCCTCTACATCTGCAAGCATAGCAAGAAGAGTAATTAAGTGCTAATTAAAGCTTCATACTGTAGCTTGAGCACAATAGTAATAAAATCCAGTATAAGCTAGCTTTGTTGGCATATATATGTGTACTTGCAGAACTATGTAATCCATATAAAAAATACAACATGCAATGGGAGGGACTTGCATTGTTATCATATGCATTGGCATTGTGCATATACATACATTGCTATATGTACGATGAAATTAAAAAATTGTGAAGAGAAACAAATAGAATACGTGTGTAATATATGTAGAAATATTACTGTTTGGGAGCTGCCTCGAGTGTTAGCCAGCGTGCAGCCGTTCCCGAACAGGTTGCACTCGCCGCCGTGCTTTGGCTCCGCAGCAGTGCATGCTCGGGCTGTCAGGCAACTGCTGGAATGCTGGTTTTCGCATCACGGCTCGATGCAGCCGCTCGCTGCGTTGCTGGCTGCCGCTGGTGTGCTGGTGCCGAGCCTCAATGCCATTGCCATCTGATGTGCGTCGCCGGCTCTCACTCGCATGCCTCCGCCTCCCGTGCGCTGTCGCGAGCATCACACGTCTGTCTGCAGGAGTCGCTGTTGCACTGCTCCTGACCGTCACCACCATGCACCAACGGCAACCGCGTTCCCGAACAGCCCACGCGCCTTGGCCTACCTGGCCGCGAGCATCGCGTTCTTGGCACCACTGCGATGGGCCAAGGCCGCGTCACATGCACCATCGTGCCGCCGTGCCACCACGAGCCATTCTGCCGCCCAAGTATCCAGGCCACGCCGGCCAGCAAGAACTTGGGCGGGAAACCATGGCCGTCGGGGGTAACGCGCGAGGCCCCGCGTGGCGGAGCGCCCGGGGTGCGACGGCTTGGTGAGCCCCAGCCATCTGGCCACCATGGAGACGGAGTTGATCCCGTCGCAGCCGACCAGCACCTTTGCCCGGAGAGTCGAGCCGTCGGTGAGGTGGAGCATCTTGGCGCCGTCGTCGATGGACACGATCCTGGAGGAGTAGCGGATGGTGTCCGTCGGCAACTCCGCCGCCAGGACCTACAACAGCACATCACGCCTGACGCAGCGGAACTCGTCCCTGAAGTCCACTTCCTTCGCTATCTCACCCGTGGACGCCGACATGACGTGCAGCCCTTGGATGTGCAGGTAGAGCTTTCTGATCTGGTCGCCGATGCCGAGGGCATCGAGCGCGCGGAAGGCGTTGGGCCAGGTGGCGAAGGCGAACCCCGAGGCCCGGAGCGCCGGGGACGACTCCAGCACCACGCTCCTCACCCCTTTCATGTGCAGCCCGAGCGCGGCGGCGAGCCCGGCTCCCACGATCACGATGTCCTCGCTGGACTCCTCTTGCAGTTGCATGCTTGCCGCCGCTGCTGATAGCAATGAGGTCGAGGCCACGTAATCGGTGGACTTTCGGAAGAGAGCGCCTGTTGACACGAATCAACCAACCAATCTAGCTAAAGCTAATTAGTACCACCTCGTTTATATTATGATTTTGTCTATACGAATCGTAAAAACGTATTATGACTGGGCGAAAGCGTATTGTGACGGTGAACCCACGGAGTCAATCCGTACTTTATTATTAGGGATAGATTTTAAAGAAGAGAAGAAAACAGGGATAGACCCCTAATGCCTTGAAACTTCATTAGTTTAGCGAAAACTCTTAGAGCATCTTTAACAGACCCTGTATAAATGGTCAAACCCGTAAAATAACCGTTTTTTGCAGTTTCAGTTGAAAAAATGGACCTAAATAGATCTTTTAAAATCACCTGACCCTTTTTTTACAGGGCCCTGTGAACACATGCTCGAGACCCGTGTATCTTCAGTTTCGGAGGCAATTTTACCAGGGCCCCAAATACCAGTCAACGCTAGCAGTTGGAGAATTTCAGCTCCCGCCAACACCTTGAAGCTCGCCGCCTGCAGTGACTGCACCGCCGCCGCCGCCCAGCCGCCGCCCATCGATGCGAGAAGCTGGCCAGCTAGCTGCGGCCGCGCTAGCTAAATCGATGCGAGCAAGCTAGCTAGCTGAGTCCGGTCGTGCGCGCTCAGCCACCGCCCGCGCCCCCTGGCCTCTGCCCGCGTGTCGTGGCCGTCCCGCGTCTCGCTCGTCCGTCCGTCTGCCGGCCTCCGCTCTGGCCGTGTCTTCCTCGTCCGCACGTCGATCGGTGGTCGATTTCAAATTGACGTGAGGAAGACGTATATTCAGATAATGTTTTTTTTACAGGTTAATTATACAAGGTCTATGTGATCACCGTCCGTACCAGTCCATAAAAGTGATTTTCCGTGAACTGTAAAAACGATATAAAAGATCTGTTAGAAATGCTCTTAGATTCAACCGGCTGATCCAATGAAAAAAATCAGTCGGCCGCACGACCGTTCAATTAGAGTTAATAGACGCCACATGTTATTGGCCCTATCTTGAGTATCACCAACGGTTCCTATAAAAAAAGAGCGAATTCTGGTTTTTACTCCCTAACAATTTTGATACTAATTACCTCATTTAACGAGATTTCATCCATTTTATCTTATTTAGTAAAAATGTTGCCATAATTTACCTTATTTAAAATATTGTATGCGTTCTGACCGACAGGTTATAATTGTCAGGTCCAGCTGGTATGCGGCATGGACGTTTTTTCCTGCCTATTTCCCCCCTACTGAACTCGTTTCCAGTTTGAAGTATTCTGATAAGATGATAATACTTGATCAACATGACATGTTACCATTGAATTAATTATAGGAGAAATTATTACTAATATAATCTAAAATCATGTAAGTTTTTTAGTATTATCATATACTCCCTCCATCCGGTAAAGAGTATGCGTTTGGGTTTAAAATTTGTCCATAAAATAGTGTACATCTATCTTTCCAATACATTTTAAAGTAGAAAAAAATGTTTTTCTCTCGTCACACAGTAATCAAGACCAATAATATTCTACATATGGTCTCCTTAATTTTTACATGCACTTAACTTATTGGCGGTTGAGTAATTAAAGACAAAAGATATGGTAGCTTGCACATTTCCAATGCATTTTTTACTCTACTCCATAATTTGTCCAAAAAAATTTATATGTACACTTTTCACCGGACGAAGGGAGCATGGCCTTAAGTATGCTTGCTTGTGTGCATCAGATTAAAGTGGTGTAAATATACTACTTTACTAACTCTGATGCACCCACATATCTGAATATCTAGGTAGGAATTATGTTAACTGGTACAGAGTTAATACATGTACAGCCTGCCTTTAGAGCAACTCCAATGGGGCGACCCATTTCATCTGCCTGCGTCCGTTTGGGTCGGCGCGGACAAAAGTGGAGGTCTAACGCGTTGATCCAAACACAAACCGCGTCCATCTGGCGTCCGCGCCAATCCATTTCTGGCCTAAAATTGCGTCTGGAATGCGTTGGCGTGGACGCGAAGTGGATGCGCCGTGCGTCTCCTCGGCGTCCATCGCGTCCCCACCTGTAGGCCACCCAACCGCCGCCCGTTGTCTTATTTATGACGACCACCGACAGCGGGGCCACTAGTCAGCCAGTGGAAGCGTCCTTTTTTAAGCACGCGTGCGGCTGGGGCCGGCCTCATCCACTTCTCCCGTCCACATCTAGCCCCCCACCACTCCCTTTGCTTCCTCGCCGGCGACAACAAACCCTAGCGCGCCATGGGCCTCTTCGGCAGCAGCAAGGGCAAGGGCACCCCCGGCGCCTCGTCCTCCCGTACTCCCCCTTCCCTCCTCCTCCTGCGCCGGCGCGTTTCGGCGGCAACAAGGGCAAGGGCAAGGGCAAGGGCACCCCCGGTGGCACTGGGAGTACAGGCAGCCGCGGCCGTACCCCGATGTCACGCTGCCGCACCATTGGCTGGATCCGCGGCGGATCCCGGTGTCGACGGTTCCGCGGAGCCAGCGGGCGCACGACGAGGACGTGCGCAGGTGCCGCGCGCAGCTCACACCGGAGCAGCGTCGGCTGCATGAGTACGTCGCCGACTCTCCCAACTAGGAGGCTTGGTTCACCCTCGAACACGAGGAGCAATGGCGTTCAGGTGTCGACGTCGTCCCGCCGCCGTTCCCACCGCCGCCCCCACAGGTAGAGCCGGAGGACATGGAGGCGGAGGCGGAGTACCAAGCCGCCCTCGAGGAGGCCCTACAGCACACACTGGAGGCTAGCCGCCTCGAGGAGGACGCGCACTGGGATGGGCTGGAGCAAGCCCTTGCCCTATCGGCGGTGGGGGACTCCATCCACACCCCGCTGTTCGTGCCGCCACCGCCACCGTCGCCGCCCGTCCAGCCCAAGCCAAAGCCGACGCGGAAGCGCTCCCTGACTCCACCCACTTGGCCGGAGGAGGCCTACTCGTGGACGGGCCAGTACCGCGAGTGGGTGAGCGCGCCTCCCGTCCACTTCACCGTGACGTTGGCGCAGGAGGCGGCCCACCTCGAGCGCTGGAAGGCGCACTGGCTCCGCTAGGAGCATGCCAACGGCAAGGAGCAGATGCGCTATGAGGCCATGCTCCAACGCGACGCGGAGGCGCTCCGGCTCAAGGAGGAGGAGGAGGAGCGCGCGCGGCTAGCCGCAATGCCGCCGCCCTAGTAGACGCCGGAGGAGGCTACCCTGGCAGCGTGCCAGGTGGTGTTCGGGTGGGTTGGCCCTGCTCCCGTCTTCATCGACCTCACCGGCGATGGCGACGGCGGCATTAATGCCAAGGGCAAGGGCAAGGCCGACGACATCTAGGGCAGCATGCGAGGCGGCAGCAGGCGGGCGCAGACTTTTTTTTATGTTTTAGTTAATGTTTAATTAGCTTTAAGTGGACTTTGGCCGGCGTTGAAGGAAATATGCCCTAGTGGCAATAATAAAGTTATTATTTATTTCCTTATATCATGATAAATGTTTATTTTTCATGTTATAATTGTATTAATCAGAAACTTAGTACATGTGTGAATACATAGACAAACAGAGTGTCCCTAGTATGCCTCTACTTGACTAGCTCGTTAATCAAAGATGGTTAAGTTTCCTAGCCATGGACATGTGTTGACATTTGATTAACAGGATCACATCATTAGAGAATGATGTGATGGACTAGACCCATCCGTTAGCTTAGCACTATGATCGTTTAGTTTACTGTTGTTGCTTTCTCCATAACCTATACATGTTCCTATGACTATGAGATTATGCAACTCCCAAATACCGGAGGACCACTTAGTGTGCTATCAAACGTCACAACGTAACTGGGTGACTATAAAGATGCTCTACAGGTGTCTCCGATGGTGTTTGTTGAGTTGGCATAAATCGAGATTAGGATTTGTCACTCCGATTGTCGGAGAGGTATCTCTGGGCCCACTCGGTAATGCACATCACTATAAGCCTTGCAAGCATTGCAACTAGTGAGTTAGTTGCAGGATGATGTATTACGGAACGAGTAAAGAGACTTGCCGGTAACGAGATTGAACTAGGTATTGAGATACCGACGATCGAATCTCGGGCAAGTAACATACCAATGACAAAGGGAACAACGTATGTTGTTATGCGGTTTGACTGATAAAGATCTTCGTAGAATATGTAGGAGCCAATATGAGCATCCAAGTTCCGCTATTGGTTATTGACCGAAGATGCGTCTCGGTCATGTCTACATAGTTCTCGAACCCGTAGGGTCCGCACGCTTAACGTTCGATGACGATTTGTATTATGAGTTATGTGATTTGTGTTGGGGAACGTAGTAATTTCAAAAAAATTCCTACACACACGCAAGATCATGGTGATGCATGGCAACGAGAGGGGAGAGTGTTGTCTACGTACCCTCATAGACCGTTCGCGGAAGCGTTATATCAACGCGGTTGATGTAGTCGTACGTCTTCACGTCCGACCGATCCAAGTACCGAAAGCACGGCACCTCCGAGTTCTGCACACGTTCGGCTTGGTGACGTCCTCGCCTTCTCGATCCAGCAAGAGGGGCGAAGTAGTATATGAGTTCCGGCAGCACGACGGCGTGGTGACGGTGTTGGTGAAGAACAATCTCCGCAGGGCTTCGCCTAAGCACTACGAAAACTATGACGGAGGATAAACTAGAGGGGACGGGGTTGCCGGCACACGGCTTGGTGTTTCTTGATGTGTCTTTGGTGCTAGCCCTACCCCTTTATTTATATGTTGAGCCCTGGGGTCGAAACTTGGAGTAAAAGCCTCCTCAAAGTCGGTTTCACCCGAAAGGCAAGAGTCCTTCTCGGACTCCAGGGCTAGACGCCAGGGTTCCCGGCGTCTACCCCCTAGACGCCAGGGTTCCTGGCGTCTAGTCTCTGGTCTCCGCAAAACTTCCTTTTGCACTTTCCAAAAGCCTCGTGGGCTTTTCCTTTTGGCCCAGATAAAGTGTTCTCGTGCCCAAACATTTCGGGAAACATCCGGAACCCCTTCCGGAGATCAAACACTACTATCCCATATATCAAACTTTATCTCCGGACCATTCCGGAGTTCCTCGTCATGTCCGTGATCTCATCCCGGACTCCGAACAACATTCGGTCATCAACATACATAACTCATATAGTACTATATCGTCAACGAACGTTAAGTGTGCGGACCCTACGGGTTCGAGAACTATGAGACATGACCGAGACACCTCTCTTGTCAATAACCAATAGCGGGACCTGGATGCCCATATTGGCTCCTACATATTCTACGAAGATCTTTATCGGTCAGACCGCATAACAACATACGTTGTTCCCTTTGTCATCTGTATGTTACTTGCCCGAGATTCGATCGTCGGTATCTCAATACCTAGTTCAATCTCGTTACCGGCAAGTCTCTTTACTCGTTCCGTAATACATCATCCTGCAACTAACTCACTAGTTGCAATGCTTGCAAGGCTTATAGTGATGTGCATTACCGAGTGGGCCCAGAGATACCTCTCCGACAATCGGAGTGACAAATCCTAATCTCGAAATACGCCAACCCAACAAGTACCTTTGGAGACACCTGTAGAGCACCTTTATAATCACCCAGTTACGTTGTGACGTTTGGTGGCACACAAAGTGTTCCTCCGGTAAACGGGAGTTGCATTATCTCATAGTCATAGGAACATGTATAAGTCATGAAGAAAGCAATAGCAACAAACTAAACGATCAAGTGCTATGCTAACGGAATGGGTCAAGTCAATCACATCATTCTCCTAATGATGTGATCCCGTTAATCAAATGACAACTCATGTCTATGGTTAGGAAACATAACCATCTTTGATCAACGAGCTAGTCAAATAGAGGCATACTAGTGACACTCTGTTTGTCTATGTATTCACACATGTATTATGTTTTCGGTTAATACAATTCTAGCATGAATAATAAACATTTATCATGATATAAGGAAATAAATAATAACTTTATTATTGCCTCTAGGGCATATTTCCTTCAGTCTCCCACTTGCACTAGAGTCAATAATCTAGTTCACATCGCCATGTGATTTAACATCAATAGTTCACATCACCATGTGATTAACACCCATAGTTCACATCGACATGTGACCAACACCCAAAGGGTTTACTAGAGTCAATAATCTAGTTCACATCGCTTATGTGATTAACACCCAAAGAGTACTGAGGTGTGATCATGTTTTGCTTGTGAGAGAAGTTTAGTCAACGGGTCTGCCACATTCAGATCCGTAAGTATTTTGCAAATTTCTATGTCAAGAATGCTCTGCATGGAGCTACTCAAGCTAATTGCTCCCACTTTCAATATGTATCCAGATTGAGACTTAGAGTCATCTGGATCAGTGTCAAAACTTGCATCGACGTAACCCTTTACGACGAACCTTTTGTCACTTCCATAATCGAGAAACATATCCTTATTCCACTAAGGATAATTTTGACCAATGTCCAGTGATCTACTCCTAGATCACTATTGTACTCCTTTGCCAAACTCAGGGCAGGGTATACAATAGGTCTGGTACACAACATGGCATACTTTATAGAACCTATGGCTGAGGCATAGGGAATGGCTTTCATCCTCTCTCTATCTTCTGCCGTGGTCGGGTTTTGAGTCTTACTCAACTTTACACCTTTGTAACACAGGCAAGAACTCCTTCTTTGACTGTTCCATTTTGAACTACTTCAAAATCTTGTCAAGGTATGTACTCATTGAAAAACTTATCAAGCATCTTGATCTATCTCTATAGATCTTGATGCTCAATATGTAAGCAGCTTCACCGAGGTCTTTATTTGAAAAACTCCTTTCAATTATTCCTTTATGCTTTGCAGAATAATTCTACATTATCTCCGATCAACAATATGTCTTTCACATTACTTATCAGAAATGATGTAGTGCTCCCACTCACTTTCTTGTAAATACAGGCTTCACCGCAAGTCTGTATAAAACTATATGCTTTGATCAACTTATCAAAGCGTATATTCCAACTCCGAGATGCTTGCACCAGTCCATAGATGGATCGCTGGAGCTTGCATATTTTGTTAGTACCTTTAGGATCGACAAAACCTTCTGGTTGCATCATATACAACTCTTCTTTAATAAATCCTATTAAGGTATGCAGTTTTGTTTATCCATTTGCCAGATTTCATAAAATACGACAATAGCTAACATGATTCGGACAGACTTAAGCATAGATACGAGTGAGAAATTCTCATCGTGGTCAACACCTTGAACTTGTCAGAAAACCTTTTTGTGACAATTCTAGCTTTGTAGATAGTAACACTACTATCAGTGTCCGTCTTCCTCTTGAAGATCCATTTAATCTCAATGGCTCGCCGATCTTTGGGCAAGTCAATCAAAGTCCATACTTTGTTCTTATACATGGATCTCATCTCAGATTTCATGGCCTCAAGCCATTTCGCGGAATCTGGGCTCATCATTGCTTCCTCATAGTTCGTAGGTTCGTCATGGTCAAGTAACATGACCTCTAGAACAGGATTACCGTACCACTCTGGTGCGGATCTCACTCTGGTTTACCTACGAGGTTCGGTAGCAACTCGATCTGAAGTTACATGATCATCATCATTAGCTTCCTCACTAATTGGTGTAGTAGTCACAGGAACATATTTCTGTGATGAACTACCTTCCAATAAAGGAGCAGGTACAGTTACCTCATCAAGTTCTACTTTCCTCCCACTCACTTCTTTCGAGAGAAACTCCTTCTCTAGAAAGGATCCATTCTTAGCAACGAATATCTTGCCTTCAGATCTGTGATAGAAGGTGTACCCAACATTTTCTTTTGGGTATCCTATGAAGATGCACTTCTCCGATTTGGGTTTGAGCTTATCAGGTTGAAACTTTTTCACATAAGCATTGCAACCTCAAACTTTAAGAAACGACAGCTTAGGTTTCTTGCCAAACCATAGTTCATACGGTGTCGTTGTTGGGGATCGTAGCAGAAATTTAAAATTTTCTACGCATCACCAAGATCAATCTATGGAGTAATCTAGCAACGATAGGAAGGGGAGTGCATCTACATACCCTTGTAGATCGCGACACGGAAGCGTTACAAGAACGCGGTTGATGGAGTCGTACTCGCGGCGATTCAAATCGCGGAAGATCCGATCAAGCACCGAACGGACGGCGCCTCCGCGTTCAACACACGTACAACCCGGGGACGTCTCCTCCTTCTTGATCCAGCAAGGGGAGAGGAGAAGTTGAGGGAGAAGTCCAACAGCACGACGACGTGGTGGTGGAGGAGCTTGTGGTTCTCCGGCAGGGCTTCGCCAAGCACCATGGAGGAGGAGAAGGTAGGAGGAGGGAGGGCTGCGCCAGGGAAGAGGTCGCGGCTGCCCTCCCACCCCTCCACTATATATAGGGGAAAGGGGGGAGGGGGAGGCGCCCTAGGGTTTCCCCTAGGGGGCGGCGGCTAGGCAGATTGGATCTCCCTAGGGAAAATCCTAGGGAGACTTGCCCCCCAAGCCAAGCAGGTGGAGGCTTGCCTCCCAAGCCAGGTGGAGGCGCCCCACCTCCCCAAGTAATGTGGGAAAGGGTGTGGGGGGCGCACCAACCCTTAGTGGGCTGGTTTGCCCCTTCCCCTTTGGCCCATGAGGCCCTCCAACACTTGCCGGGGCTCCCGAAACACCTTTTGGTCATGCTGGCCATAGCCTGGTACCTCCGGAACACTTCCGGACTCCAATACCCTTCATCCAATATATCGATCTTCACCGTCGGACCATTCCGGAACTCCTCGTGACATCCGAGATCTCATACGGGACTCCGAACTACCTTCGGTAACCACATACTATTCCCCATAACAACTCTAGCGTCACCGAACCTTAAGTGTGTAGACCCTACGGGTTCGGGAACCATGCAGACATGACCGAGACACCTCTCCGGCCAATAACCAACAGCGGGATCTGGATACCCATGCTGGCTCCCACATGTTCCATGATGATCTCATCGGATGAACCACGATGTCAGGGATTCAATCAATCCCGTATTCAATTCCCTTTGTCTATCAGTATGTTACTTGCCCGAGATTCGATCGTCGGTATCCCCATACCTCGTTCAATCTCGTTACCGGCAAGTCTCTTTACTCATTCCGTAACACATCATCCCGTGATCAACTCCTTGGTCACATTGTGCACATTATGATGATGTCCTACCGAGTGGGCCCAGAGATACCTCTTTGTTACACGGAGTGACAAATCCCAGTCTCTATTCGTGCCAACCCAACAGACACTTTCAGAGATACCCGTAGTGCACCTTTATAGCCACCCAGTTACGTTGTGATGTTTGGCACACCCAAAGCACTCCTACGGTATCCGGGAGTTGCACAATCTCATGGTCTAAGGAAATGATACTTGACATTAGAAAAGCTTTAGCATACGAACTACACGATCTTGTGCTAGGCTTAGGATTGGGTCTTGTCCATCACATCATTCTCCTAATGATGTGATCCCATTATCAACGACATCCAATGTCCATGGTCAGGAAACCATAACCATCTATTGATCAATGAGCTAGTCAACTAGAGGCTTACTAGGGACATGGTGTTGTCTATGTCCCACACATGTATCTGAGTTTCCTATCAATACAATTCTAGCATGGATAATAAACGATTATCATGAACAATGAAATATAATATAATAATAACTAATTTATTATTGCCTCTAGGGCATATTTCCAACAGTCTCCCACTTGCACTAGAGTCAATAATCTAGTTCACATCACCATGTGATTAACACTCACAGGTCACATCGCCATGTGACCAACTTCCAAAGAGTTTACTAGAGTCACTAATCTAGTTCACATCACTATGCGATTAACACTCAATGAGTTTTGGGTTTGATCATGTTATGCTTGTGAGAGAGGTTGTAGTCAATGGGTCTTGCCATATTCAGATCCCTATGTATTTCGCAAAACTTTATGTCATATCGTAGATGCTGCTACCACGTTCCACTTGGAGCTATTCCAAATTGTTGCTCCATTATACGTATCCAATATCTCTACTCAGAGCTATCCGGATAGGTGTTAAGCTTGCATCGACGTAACTCTTTACATCAAACTCTTTATCACCTCCATAACCGAGAAACATTTCCTTATTCCTGTAAGGATAATTTTGACCGCTATCTGGTGATCTACTCCTAGATCACCTTTGTACCCTCTTGCCAGACATGTGGCAAGGCACACATCTGGTGCGGTACTCAGCATGGCATACCGTATAGAGCCTATGACAAAAGCATAGGGGACGACCTTCGTCCTTCCTCTTTCTTCTGCCGTGGTCAAGCTTTGAGTCTTACTCAACTTCACACCTTACAACTCAGGTAAGAACCCCTTCTTTGACTGATCTATTTTGAACTCCTTCAAAAACATGTCAAGGTGTGCGTTCTTTGAAAGTATCATCAGGCGTTTTGATCTATCTCTATAGATCTTGATGCCCAATATGTAAGCAGCTTTATCCAGGTCTTCCTTTGAAAAACACTCTTCAAACAACCATTTATGCTTTCCAGAAATTCTACATTATTTCGGATCAACAATATGTCATCCACATATACTTATCAGAAATGTTGTAGTGCTCCCACTCACTTTCTTGTAAATACAAGTTTCTAGCAAACATTGTATAAACCTAAAAGATTTGATCACTCCATCAAAGCATATATTCTGACTCCGAGATGCTTGCTCTAGTCCATAGAAGGATCGCTGGAGCCAGCATACCTTTTAGCATCCTTAGGATCGACAAAACTTTGATTGTATCACATACAACTCTTTCTTGCGAAAACTGGTAAGAAAACTTGTTTTGACATCCATCTGTCAGATTTCATAATCGAAAAATACAGCTAATGCTAACATGATTCCGACGGACTTAAGCATCGCTACGGGTGAGAAATTCTCATCGTAGTCAACTCCTTGAACTTGTGAAAAGACTCTTTCCCACAAGTCGAGCTTCATAGACGGTAACATTACCGCCCACATCCGTCTTCTTCTTAAAGATCCATTTATCTCAATGGCTCGCCAATCATCGGGCAAGTCACCAAAGTCCATACTTTGTTCTGATACATGGATCCTATCTCGGATTTCATGGCTTCTAACCATTTGTTGGAATACGGGCCCACCATCGCTTCTCCATAGCTTGTAGGTTCATTGTTGTCTAACAACATGATATCTAAGACAGGATTACCGTACCACTCAGGAGTAGTACATATCCTTGTCGACCTACGAGGTTCGATAGCAACTTGATCCGAAGCTTCATGATCACTATCATTAACTTCCTATTCAACAGACGTAGGCGCCACAGAAAACATCTTTCTGTGTTGCATCACTTTCTGGTTGAAATAAAGGTTCGACAACCTCATCAAGTTCTATCTTCCTCCCACTCAATTCTTTCGAGAGAAACTCCTTCTCGAGAAAGGACCCGTTCTTAGCGACAAACAATTTGCCCTCAGATCTGAGATAGAAGGTATACCCAACTATCACCTTTGGGTATCCTATGAAGATGTGTTTGTCCGCTTTTGGGTTCGAGCTTCTCCAGCTAAAGCCTTAAGCATCGCAGCCCCAAACATTAAGAAACGACAACTTTGGTTTCTTGCCAAACCAATGTTCATACGACGTTGTCTCAACGGACTTATATGGTGTCCTATCTAAAGTGAATGCAGCTGTCTCTAATGCATAACCTCAAAATAATAGCGGTAGATCGGTAAGAGACATCATAGATCGCACCATATCTCATAAGGTTCGATTATGACGTCCGGACACACCATTACGCTGTGGTGTTCCAGGTAGCTTCAACTGCGAAACAATTCCACAATGTATTAAGTGATTGCCAAACTCATAACTCAGAAAATCCCCTTTTGATCAGATCGTAGGAACATGATCCTCTTGTTATGATGATTCTTAACTTCACTCTGAAATCGCTTGAACTTTTCAAACATTTCAGACTTGTGCTTCATTAAGTAAATATACCTATATCTACCCAAATCGTCAGTGAAGATGAGAAAATAGCGATATCCACCGCACGCTTCAATTCTCATTAGATCGCACGCGTCAGCATGTATGATTTCCAACAAGTCACTTGCCCGTTTCATTGTACCTGAAAACGGGGTTTTAGTCATCCTGCCCATGAGGCATGGCTCACATGTGTCAAGCGATTCAAAATCAAGTGACTCCAAACATCCATCGATATGGAGTTTCTTCATGCATCTTACGCCAATATGACCTAAGCGGCAGTGCCACAAGAAAGTGGTACTATCATTATTAACTCTACATCTTTTGGCGTGAACATGTGTATTACCACGACCGAGATTCAATGAACCATTCAGATAGGGTACATGACCATGAAAGGTATTATTCATGTAAACAGAATAACCAGTATTCTCTAACTTAAATGAATAACCGTATTGCAATGAACATGATCTAATCATATTCATGCTCAATGTAGACACCTGATAACATTTATCTAGGTTCGATACTAATCCCGAAGGCAGATGGAGCGTGCGATGGTGATCTCATCAACTTTGGAAACACTTCCAACACACATCGTCACCTCACCCTTAGCCAGTCTCCGTTTAGTCCGTAGCTTTTGCTTCAAGTCACCAATAACAGCAACTGAACCGGTATCCAATACCCAGCTGCTACCAGGAGTACTAGTGAGGTACACATTAATAACACGTATATACTTTGTTGAAGTTTCCAGCCTTCTTATCTACCATGCATTTGGGGTAATTCCGCTACTAGTGACCGTTCCCCTTACAATAGAAGCACTTAGTCTCGGGTTTGGGTTCAACCTTGGGTTCCTTCACTGGAGCGGCAACGGGTTTGCCATCCATGAAGTTTCCCTTCTAGCCCTTGCCCTTCTTGAAACCAGTGGTCTTGTTAAACCATCAACACTTGATGCTCCTTCTTGATTTCTACCTTTTGCGGTCTTAAGCACCGCGAACATCTCCGGGATCAACTCCATCCCTTGCATGTCATAGTTCATCACGAAGATCTAGTAGCTTAGTGATAGTGGCTAGAGAACTCTATCAATCACTATCTTATCTGGAAGTTTAACTCCCACTTGATTTAAGTGATTGCAGCACCCAGACATTCTGAGCACATGCTCACTAGCTGAGCTATTCTCCTCCATCTTGTTGGCAAAAGAACTTGTCAGAGGTCTCATACCTATCAACACGGGCATGAGCCTGAAATCCCAATTTCAGCTCTTGGAACATCTCATATGTCTTATGGCGTTCAAAACATCATTGGAATCCCGATTCTAAGCCGTAAAGTATGGTGCACTAAACTATCAAGTAGTCATCAGGATGTGTCTGCCAGGTGTTCACAACATCCACAGACGACGTTGTAGGGGTTTGCACATCGAGCGGTGCATCAAAGACGTAAGCCTTCTGTGTAGCAGTGAGGACACTCCTCGGACTACGGACCCAGTCCACATCATTGCTTACAATATCTTTCAACTTGGTCTTTCTCTAGGAACGTATTGAAACAGGGAGCTACAACGTGAGCTATTTATCTACAACATATTTGCAAAGACAATTTAGACTATGTTCATGATAATTAAGTTCATCTAATCAAATTATTTAATGAACTCCCACTCAGATAGACATCCCTCTAGTCATCTAAGTGATACATGATCCGAGTCAACTAGGCCGTGTCCGATCATCACGTGAGACGGACTAGTCATCATCGGTGAACATCTTCATGTTGATCGTATCTTCTATACGACTCATGTTCGACCTTTCGGTCTTCCGTGTTCCGAGGCCATGTCTGTACATGCTAGGCTCGTCAAGTCAACCTAAGTGTATTGCGTGTGTAAATCTGGCTTACACCCGTTGTATTCGAACGTTAGAATCTATCACACCCGATCATCACGTGGTGCTTCGAAACAACGAACCTTCGCAATGGTGCACAGTTAGGGGGAACACTTTCTTGAAATTATTACGAGGGATCATCTTATTTAAGCTACCGTCGTTCTAAGCAAATAAGATGTAAAACATGATAAACATCACATGCAATCAAATAGTGACATGATATGGCCAATATCATTTGCTCCTTTTGATCTCCATCTTTGGGGCTCCATGATCATCGTTGTCACCGGCATGACACCATGATCTCCATCATCATGATCTCCATCATCGTGTCTTCTTGAAGTTGTCTCGTCATCTATTACTTCTACTACTATGGCTAACGCTTTAGCAATAAAGTAAAGTAATTACATGACGTTTAAGTTGACACGCAGGTCATAAATAAATTAAGACAACTCCTATGGCTCATGCCGGTTGTCATACTCATCGACATGCAAGTCGTGATTCCTATTACAAGAACATGATCAATCTCATACATCACATATATCATTCATCACATCCTTTTGGCCATATCACATCACAAGGCATATGCTACAAAAACAAGTTAGACGTCCTCTAATTGTTGTTGCAAGTTTTTACGTGGCTGCTATAGGTTTCTAGCAAGAACGTTTCTTACCTACGCCAAAACCACAACGTGATATGCCAATTTCTATTTACCCTTCATAAGGACCCTTTTCATCGAATCCGATCCGACTAAAGTGGGAGAGACAGACACCCGCTAGCCACCTTATGCAACTAGTGCATGTCAGTCGGTGGAACCAGTCTCACGTAAGAGTACGTGTAAGGTCGGTCCGGGCCGCTTCATCCCACGATGCCGCCGAATCAAGATAAGACTAGTAACGGCAAGTAAATTGACAAAATCGACACCCACAACAACTTGTGTTCTACTCGTGCATAGAAACTACGCATAGACCTAGCTCATGATGCCACTGTTGGGGATCGTAGCAGAAATTTAAAATTTTCTACGCATCACCAAGATCAATCTATGGAGTAATCTAGCAACGAGAGGAAGGGGAGTGCATCTACATACCCTTGTAGATTGCGACACGGAAGCGTTACAAGAATGCGGTTGATGGAGTCGTACTCGCATCGATTCAAATCGCGGAAGATCTGATCAAGCACCGATCGGACGGCGCCTCCGCGTTCAACACACGTACAGCCCGGGGACGTCTCCTCCTTCTTGATCCAGCAAGGGGAGAGGAGAAGTTGAGGGAGAAGTCCAACAGCACGACGACGTGGTGGTGGAGGAGCTTGTGGTTCTCCGTCAGGGCTTCGCCAAGCACCATGGAGGAGGAGGAGAAGGTAGGAGGAGGGAGGGCTGCGCCAGGGAAGAGGTCGCGGCTGCCCTCCCACCCCTACACGATATATAGGGGCAAGGGGCGAGGGGGAGGCGCCCTAGGGTTTCCCCTAGGGGGCGGCGGCTAGGCATATTGGATCTCCCTAGGGAAAATCCTAGGGAGACTTGCCCCCCAAGCCAAGCAGGTGGAGGCTTGCCTCCCAAGCCAGGTGGAGGCGCCCCACCTCCCCAGGTAACGTGGGAAAGGGTGTGGGGGGCGCACCAACCCTTAGTGGGCTGGTTTTCCCCTTCCCCTTTGGCCCATGAGGCCCTCCCACACTTGCCGGGGCTCCCGAAACACCTTTCGGTCATGCCAGCCATAGCCTGGTACCTCCGGAACACTTCCGGACTCCAATACCCTTCGTCCAATATATCGATCTTCACCGCCGGACCATTCCAGAACTCCTCATGACGTCCGGGATCTCATCCGGGACTCCGAACTACCTTCGGTAACCACATACTATTTCCCATAACAACTCTAGCGTCACCGAACCTTAAGTGTGTAGACCCTACGGGTTCGGGAACCATGCAGACATGACCGAGACACCTCTCCGGCCAATAACCAATAGCAGGATCTGGATACCCATGTTGGCTCCCACATGTTCCACGATGATCTCATCGGATGAACCACGATGTCGGGGATTCAATCAATCCCGTATTCAATTCCCTTTGTCTATCGGTATGTTACTTGCCCGAGATTCGATCGTCGGTATCCCCATACCTCGTTCAATCTCGTTACTGGCAAGTCTCTTTACTCGTTCCGTAACACATCATCCCGTGATCAACTCCTTGGTCACATTGTGCACATTATGATGATGTCCTACCGAGTGGGCCCAGAGATACCTCTCCGTTACACGGAGTGACAAATCCCAGTCTCGATTCGTGCCAACCCAACAGACACTTTCGGAGATACCCGTAGTGCACCTTTATAGCCACCCAGTTACGTTGTGACGTTTGGCACACCCAAAGCACTCCTACGGTATCCGGGAGTTGCACAATCTCATGGTCTAAGGAAATGATACTTGACATTAGAAAAGCTTTAGCATACGAACTACACGATCTTGTGCTAGGCTTAGGATTGGGTCCTGTCCATCACATCATTCTCCTAATGATGTGATCCCGTTATCAACGACATCCAATTTCCATGGTCAGGAAACCATAACCATCTATTGATCAATGAGCTAGTCAACTAGAGGCTTACTAGGGACATGGTGTTGTCTATGTATCCACACATGTATCTGAGTTTCCTATCAATACAATTCTAGCATGGATAATAAACGATTATCATGAACAATGAAATATAATATAATAATAACTAATTTATTATTGCCTCTAGGGCATATTTCCAACAGTCGTCTCAACGGATTTAGATGGTGCCCTCTTTAACGTGAATGTAGCTGTCTCTAATGCATAACCTCAAAACTATAGTGGTTAATCGGTAAGAAACATCATAGATTGCACTATATCCAATAATAGTACGGTTATGACGTTTGGACACACCATTATGCTGTGGTGTTCCAGGTGGCACGATTTTGTGAAACTATTCCACATTGTTTTAATTGAAGACCAAACTCGTAACTCAAATATTTGTCTCTGCGATCAGATCGTAGAAACTTTATTTTCTTGTCACGATGATTCTCCACTTCACTCTGAAATTCTTTGAACTTTTCAAATGTTTCAGACTTGTGTTTCATTAAGTAGATATACCCATATCCGCTCAAATCATCTGTGAAGGTCAGAAAATAACGATACTTGCCGTGAGCCTTAACACTCATCAGACCGCATACATCAGTATGTATTATTTCCAATAAGTCAGTTGCTCGCTCCATTGTTCCAGATAACGGAGTCTTAGTCATCTTGCCCATGAGGCATGGTTCGCAAGCATCAACTGATTCATAATCAAGTGATTCCAAAAGCCCATCAGCATGGATTTTCTTCATGCGCTTTACACCAATATGACCTAAATGGCAGTGCCACAAATAAATTGCACCATCATTATTAACTTTGCATCTTTTGGTTTCAATATTATGAATATGTGTATCACTATGATCGAGATCCAACGAACCATTTTCATTGGGTGTGTAACCATATAAGGTTTTATTCATGTAAACAGAACAACAATTTATTCTCTTACTTAAATGAATAACCGTATTGCAATAAACATGATCAAATCATATTCATGCTCAACGCAAACACCAAATAACACCTATTTAGGTTCAACACTAATCCCAAAAGTATAGGGAGTGTGCGATGATGATCATATCAATCTTGGAACCACTTCCAACACACATCGTCACTTCACCCTTAACTAGTCTCTGTTCATTCTGCAACTCCCGTTTCGAGTTACTACTCTTAGCAACTGAACCAGTATCAAATACCGAGGGGTTGCTACGAACACTAGTAAAATACACATCAATAATCTGTATATCAAATATACCTTTGTTCACTTTGCCATCCTTCTTATCCGCCAAATACTTGGGGCAGTTCCGCTTCCAGTGACCAGTCCCTTTGCAGTAGAAGCACTTAGTCTCAGGCTTAGGACCAGACTCGGGCTTCTTCACTTGAGCAGCAACTTGTTTGCCGTTCTTCTTGAAGTTCCCCTTCTTCCCTTTGCCCTTTTCTTGAAACTAGTGGTCTTGTCTACCATCAACACTTGATATTTTTCTTGATTTCTACCTTTGTCGATTTCAGCATTACGAAGAGCTTGGGAATCGTTTCTGTTATCCCTTGCATATCATAGTTCATCACGAAGTTCTACTAACTTGGTGATGGTGACTAGAGAATTCTGTCAATCACTATTTTATCTGGAAGATTAACTCCCACTTGATTCAAGCGATTGTAGTACCCAGACAATCTGAGCACATGCTCACTGCTTGAGCTATTCTCCTCCATCTTTTAGCTATAGAACTTGTTGGAGACTTCATATCTCTCAACTCGGGTATTTGCTTGAAATATTAACTTCAACTCCTGGAACATCTCATATGGTCCATGACGTTCAAAACGTCTTTGAAGTCCCGATTCTAAGCCGTTTAAGCATGGTGCACTAAACTATCAAGTAGTCATCATATTGAGCTAGCCAAATGTTCATAACATCTGCATCTGCTCCTGCAATAGGTTTGTCACCTAGCGGTGCATCAAAGACATATTTCTTCTGTGCAGCAATGAGGATAAACCTCAGATCACGGATCCAATCCGCATCATTGCTACTAACATTTTTCAACTTAGTTTTCTCTAGGAACATATCAAAAATAAAACAGGGGATCTAAATGCGAGCTATTGATCTACAACATAGATATGCTAATACTACCAGGACTAAGTTCATGATAAATTAAAGTTCAATTAATCATATTACTTAAGAACTCCCACTTAGAAAGACATCCCTCTAATCTTCTAAGTGATCACATGATCCAAATCAACTAAACCATAACCGATCATCACGTGAAATGGAGTAGCTTTCAATGGTGAACATCAATATGTTGATCATATCTACTATATGATTCACGCTCGACCTTTCGGTCTCAGTGTTCCGAGGCCATATCTGCATATGCTAGGCTCGTCAAGTTTAACCTGAGTATTCTACGTGTGCAAAACTGGCTTGCACCCGTTGTAGATGGACGTAGAGCTTATCACACCCGATCATCATGTGGTGTCTGGGCACGACGAACTTTGGCAACGGTGCATACTCAGGGAGAACACTTTTATCTTGAAATTTAGTGAGAGATCATCTTATAATGCTACCGTCAATCAAAGCAAGATAAGATGCATAAAAGATAAACATCACATGCAATCAATATAAGTGATATGATGTGGCCATCATCATCTTGTACTTGTGATCTCCATCTCCGAAGTACCATCATGATCACCATCGTCACCGGCACGACACCTTGATCTCCATCGTAGCATCGTTGTCGTCTCGCCAATCTTATGCTTCCACGACTATCGCTACCGCTTAGTGATAAAGTAAAGCATTACAGCGTGATTGCATTGCATACAATAAAGCGACAACCATATGGCTCCTGCCAGTTGCCGATAACTCGGTTACAAAACATGATCATCTCATACAATAAAATTTAGCATCATGTCTTGACCATATCACATCACAACATGCCCTGCAAAAACAAGTTAGACGTCCTCTACTTTGTTGTTGCAAGTTTTTCGTGGCTGCTACGGGCTTAAGCAAGAACCGTTCTTACCTACACATCAAAACCACAACGATAGTTTGTCAAGTTGGTGCTGTTTTAACCTTCGCAAGGACCGGGCGTAGCCACACTTGGTTCAACTAAAGTTGGAGAAACTGACACCCGCCAACCACCTATGTGCAAAGCACGTCGGTAGAACCAGTCTCGCGTAAGCGTACGCGTAATGTCGGTCCGGGCCGCTTCATCCAACAATACCACCGAACCAAAGTATGACATGCTGGTAAGCAGTATGACTTATATCGCCCACAACTCACTTGTGTTCTACTCGTGCACAACATCAACGCATAAAACCTAGGCTCGGATGCCACTGTTGGGGAACGTAGTAATTTCAAAAAAATTCCTACGCACACGCAAGATCATGGTGATGCATAGCAACGAGAGGGGAGAGTGTTGTCTACGTACCCTTGTAGACCGTCCGCGGAAGCGTTATATAACGCGGTTGATGTAGTCGTACGTCTTCATGTCTGACCGATCCAAGTACCGAAAGCACGGCACCTCCGAGTTCTGCACACGTTCGGCTCGGTGACGTCCTCGCCTTCTCGATCTAGCAAGAGGGGCGAAGTAGTAGATGAGTTCCGGTAGCACGACGGCGTGGTGACGCTGTTGGTGAAGAACAATCTCCGCAGGGCTTCGCCTAAGCACTATGAAAACTATGACGGAGGATAAACTAGAGGGGACGGGGTTGCCGACACACGGCTTGGTGTTTCTTGATGTGTCTTTGGTGCTAGCCCTACCCCTTTATTTATATGTTGAGCCCTGGGGTCGAAACTTGGAGTAAAAGCCTCCTCAAAGTCGGTTTCACCAGAAAGGCAAGAGTCATTCTCGGACTCCAGGGCTAGACTCCAGGGTTCCCGACGTCTACCCCCTAGACGCCAGGGTTCCTGGCGTCTAGCCTCTGGTCTCCGCAAAACTTCCTTTTGCACTTTCCAAAAGCCTCGTGGGCTTTCCCTTTTGGCCCAGATAAAGTGTTCTCGTGCCCAAACATTTCGGGAAACATTCGGAACCCCTTCCGGAGATCAAACACTACTATCCCATATATCAAACTTTATCTCCGGACCATTCCGGAGTTCCTCGTCATGTCCGTGATCTCATCTCGGACTCCGAACAACATTCGGTCATCAACATACATAACTCATATAGTACTATATCGTCAACGAACGTTAAGCGTGCGGACCCTACGGGTTCGAGAACTATGCAGACATGACCGAGACACCTCTCTTGTCAATAACCAATAGCGGGACCTGGATGCCCATATTGGCTCCTACATATTCTACGAAGATCTTTATCGGTCAGACCGCATAACAACATACGTTGTTCCCTTTGTCATCGGTATGTTACTTGCCCGAGATTCGATCGTCGGTATCTCAATACCTAGTTCAATCTCGTTACCGGCAAGTCTCTTTACTCGTTCCGTAATACATCATCCCGCAACTAACTCATTAGTTGCAATGCTTGCAAGGCTTATAGTGATGTGCATTACCGAGTGGGCCCAGAGATACCTCTCCGACAATCGGAGTGACAAATCCTAATCTTGAAATACGCCAACCCAACAATTACCTTTGGAGACACCTATAGAGCACCTTTATAATCACCCAGTTACGTTCTGATGTTTGGTGGCACACAAAGTGTTCCTCCGGTAAACGGGAGTTGCATAATCTCATAGTCATAGGAACATGTATAAGTCATGAAGAAAGCAATAGCAACAAACTAAACGATCAAGTGCTATGCTAACGGAATGGGTCAAGTCAATCACATC
This sequence comes from Triticum urartu, assembly GCF_003073215.2. Taxonomy (NCBI): domain Eukaryota; kingdom Viridiplantae; phylum Streptophyta; class Magnoliopsida; order Poales; family Poaceae; genus Triticum; species Triticum urartu. Next base: position 111,723,454 of record NC_053022.1, read on the forward strand.
ATTCTCCTAATGATGTGATCCCGTTAATCAAATGACAACTCATGTCTATGGTTAGGAAACATAACCATCTTTGATCAACGAGCTAGTCAAATAGAGGCATACTAGTGACACTTTGTTTGTCTATGTATTCACACATGTATTATGTTTCCAGTTAATACAATTCTAGCATGAATAATAAACATTTATCATGATATAAGGAAATAAATAATGACTTTATTATTGCCTCTAGGGCATATTTCCTTCAATTTGATGTACCGAAGGTTGTTCAGAGTACCGGATGATATCACGGACATGACGAGGAGTCTCAAAATGGTCGAGAGTAAAGATTGATATATTGGAAGGCTATATTTGGACATCGGAAAGGACCCGAGTGATTCTGGTATTTTTCGGAGTACCGAAGAGTTGCGGGAATTCGCCGGAGGAAGTAGTGGGCCTTAATGGGCCATACGGGAAAGGAGAAGAGCCTCAAGGGGTGGCCGCCCCCCCATGGGCTGGTCTGAATTGGACTAGGGAGGGGGCGGCGCCCCCCTCTTTCCTTCTCCCTCTCCTCTCCTTCCTTCTTCTCCTAATTTGACTAGGAAAAGGGGAAACCTACTCCTACTAGGAGCAGGAATCCCCCCTTTGGGCGCGCCCCTTGTTGCTGGCCCTCCTCCTCCTCCCCTCCTTTATATACGGGGGAGGGGGGCACCCCTTAGACACACAAGTTGATTTCTTAGACGTGTGCGGTGCCCCCCTCCCACAGATTTCCACCTCGGTCATATTGTCGTAGTGCTTAGACGAAGACCTGCTTCGGTGACTTCATCATCACTGTCAACACGCCGTCGTGCTGACGAAACTCTCCCTTGGCCTCAGCTGGATCTAGAGTTCAAGGGACGTCACCGAGCTGAACGTGTGCAGATCGCGGAGGTGCCATGCGTTCGGTACTTGATCGGTTGGATCACGAAGACGTTCGACTACATCAACCGTGTTACTCAACGCTTCCACTTTCGGTCTATGAGGGTATGTAGACACACTCTCCCCTCTCGTTGCTATGCATCTCGTAGATAGATCCTGCGTGATCGTAGGAAATTTGTTAGAAATACTGCGTTACCCAATAGTGGCATCCGAGCCAGGTCTATGCGTAGATGTTATATGCACGAGTAGAACACAAAGGAGTTGTGGGCGTGGGTATATACATATTGCTTGACGTCACTAGATGTTTCTTGATTCGGCGGTATTACATGACCATGTTCATGAGACTGGTTCTACCGACGTGCTTTGCACACACGTGTCTGGCGGGTGTCAGTTTCCCCAACTTTAGTTGAATCGGATTCAATGAACAGGGTTCTTTCTGAAGATCAAAAAGTAATTACTATACCGCATTGTGGTTTTTGATGCGAAGGTAAGAATGGTTCTTGCTAATCCCATAGCAGCCACGTAAAACTTGCAATAACAAAGTAGAGGACGTCTAACTTGTTTTTGCTGGGCATGTTTGTGATGTGATATGGTCAAGACGTGATTATATAAATTATTGTATGAGATGATCATGTTTTGTAACACAGTTATCGACAACTGGCAGGAGCCATATGGTTGTCTCTTTATTGTATGAAATGCAATCGCCATGTAATTGCTTTACTTTATCACTAAGCGGTAGCGATAGTCTTAGAAGCAATAGTTGGTGAGACGACAATGATGCTACGATGGAGATCAAGGTGTCAAGCCGGTGACGATGGTGATCATGACAGTGCTTTGGAGATGGAGATCAAAGGCACAAGATGATGATGGCCATATCATATCACTTATATTGATTGCATGTGATGTTTATCCTTTATGCATCTTATTTTGCTTAGTATGGCGGTAGCATTATAAGATGATCTCTCACTAAATTTCAAGGTACAAGTGTTCTCCCTGAGTATGCACTGTTGCTATAGTTCGTTGTGCCGAGACACCACGTGATGATCGGGTGTGATAAGCTCTACGTTCACATACAACGGGTGCAAGCCAGTTTTGCACAAGCAGAATACTCAGGTTAAACTTGACGAGCCTAGCATATGCAGATATGGCCTCGGAACACTAAGACCGAAAGGTCGAGCGTGAATCATATAGTAGATATGATCAACATAGTGATGTTCACCATTGAAAACTACTCCATCTCACGTGATGATCGGACATGGTTTAATTGATATGGATCACGTGATCATTTAGATGACTAGAGGGATGTCTATCTAAGTAGAAGTTCTTAAGTAATATGATTAATTGAACTTAAATTTATCATGAACTCAGTCCTGATAGTATTTGCATATCTATGTTGTAGATCAATTGCTCGCGTATAGCTTCCTCGTTTTATTTATGATATTTTCCTAGAGAAAACTATGTTGAAAGATGTTAGTAGCAATGATGCGGACTAGCTTCGAGATCTGAGAATTATCCTCATTGCTGCACAGAAGAATTATGTCCTTGATGCACCGCTAGGTGATGGACCTTTTGCAGGAGCAGATGCAGACGTTATGAATGTTTGGCAAGCTCGGTATGATGACTACTTTATAGTTTAGTGCGCCATACTTTACGGCTTAGAACCGGGACTTCAAAAACGTTTTGAACGCCACAGAGCATATGAGATGTTCCAAGAGCTGAAATTGGTATTTCAGACTCATGCCCGTGTTAAGAGGTATGAGACCTCTGGCAAGTACTTTGCCTATAAGATGGAGGAGAATAGCTCAGCTAGTGAGCATGTGCTCAGAATGTCTAAGTACTACAATCACTTGAATCAAGTGGGAGTTAATCTTCCAAATAAGATAGTGATCGACAGAGTTCTCTAGTCACTATCGCCAAGTTACTAGAACTTCGTGATGAACTATAATATGCAAGGGATAACAGAAATGATTCCCAAGCTCTTCGCGATGCTGAAGTTGGCGAAGGTAGAAATCAAGAAAAAGCATCAAGTGTTGATGGTTGACAAGACCACTAGTTTCAAGTAAAAGGCAAGGGAAAGAAAGGGAACTTCAAGAAGAATGGCAAGCAAGTTGCCAATCCCGTGAAGAAGCCCAAAGCTAGACCTAAGCCTGAAACTGAGTACTTCTACTGCAAAGGGAATGGTCACTCGAAGCAGAACTACCCCAAATACTTGGCGGATAAGAAGGATGGCAAAGTGAACAAAAGTATATTTGATATACATGTTATTGATGTGTACTTTACTAGTGTTCATAGTAACCCCAGGGTATTTGATACCGGTTCAGTTGCTAAGATTAGTGAAAGTGCGTTAAGTCGACTAGAGGGGGGTGAATAGGCGATTTTTATGAATTCTTCACTGAGGAATTTCAGGGTGAGGAAATTCCTAAGAGAAGAACTACTTGCGGCGGAATAGGTACTCAGATGTAAACATAACAGAACATAAGCATGGTCTTCATGATGAAATGAAAACAAGCACAGAAAGCGTAAACACAGGATAAAACAGGATGAAGACAAACAGACTGAAGAAATTGAACTGAGGAAATTGAGAAAGTCTTCAGTCAAAGTCTTCAAACAGATATGAACAAGCACGCAACACGGTAATGAGGAAATGGAAGGGTTGAGGAAATAGAACTAGTAAGCTTGGTGAAGACAATGATTTGGTAGACTAGTTCAAACTGCTGTGACAGTTGTACGTCTGGTTAGGGCGGCTAGGTATTAAAACCTGAGGAAACACAATCCCGGACACCCAGTCCCGAACACGTAGTTCAGGACACTTAGTCCTCACCATTTTCCCCTTGAGCTAAGGTCACACAGACCTCACCCAATCACTCGTGGTAAGTCTTCAGGTGACTTCCAAACCTTCACAAACTCGGTCACTCGGCGATCCACAATTTCCTATTGGATGCTCTAGACCATGACGCCTAACCGTCTGGAAGATGCACAGTCTTCAAAGGTAACAAGTGTCAGATCCACGCAGGATCAATCTCTTCAGTGATGCTCAATCACTTTGGATTTGTAGGTGTTTGGGTTTGGGTTTTCCTCACTTGATGATTTTTCTCAAAGTCCTCGGAGGATGGAATGCTCTCATATGACAAGTGTCTGTTTCTCTCGGAGGAGCCAACCAGCTAGTGGTTGTAGGGGGGGCTATTTATAGCCTAGGGAGCAGCCCGACATGATAAGACATAAACGCCCTTCAATGATATGACCGTCAGGTGGGAAGGTATTTTGGGACAGCTGGCGCATAGCACAGCAACGGTCGGAAATTTGACTATCAAATTCCTCAGGGCTACCATGTTCCTCACTTGTAGGAAATCTGCACTGGTGAATTCCTAACTCCTTAGTTAGAACAAATTCTTCAGAGACCAGAAGAACTTCGTCTCTGTCACTGAAGAAATTGACTGAACTGCATGAGATTTCCAATGGCTTCACTCGAAGGGATTAGTAGGTGTAGGATTTTGAGTTGAGCATCACTTGGAAACTTTTCCTTAGTATTTCCTCGACCCCGTTTAATAGTATGGTGTTTCCTATGACTCAAGAAAGAGAAAATGAAACTACGAAAACAAAAGTCTTCACGCTTCATGTTCCTCGAATGAATACCAAGTCTTCACGGTCACACCAATTTCTTCACTTTCAAAGTCTTCAGAAATCTAAAGTCTTCAGTCGAAGAACTTCATTTTTAGGGGTCGACTTTCTCTGTAAATATCAAACTCCTCATAGATTTATAGACCTGTGTACACTCACAAACGCATCAGTCCCTTAACATATAAGTCTTCAATACACCAAAATCACTAAGGGGCACTAGATGCACTTACAATCTCCCCCTTTTTGGTGATTGATGACAATATAGGTTAAGTTTTCAACGGGGATAAACATATGAAGTGTAAATAGTGATATTGAGGGATTTGATTGCAAGATATAAAAGAACTCCCCCTGAAGATGTGCATAGTGAGGAATTTGCTTTTGAAGCAATGCACACTTGAAGAGTAGAATCATGGAGATCTCCCCCTATATCTTGTAATCCATACATGCATTTGACATATAATATGAAGAATTTGAAATGCATGATAAAATATGGTGACTAATGTAATTCAACATGCGTGCATTAACATATATGAGGAATAAGCATGCAAAAGAACACAACAAAAGTATCAGACCACCATCGGGCTTTAAGTTTACAACTCGATCCACCAAAATCTTCAAAAGAACGAGAGTTCTAACTTAGAAAAAAACACCCATATAAGTAGACCCACTTGAAGACTAACTCAAATTTCTCGCCCTTTGTCATCGAATGACCAAAAGGAACGAAAAATAAGGACTAACGCCCCTGAAGAATATCATCACTGAGTCGATGAAGGAGCGTCAACATTGTTGGGGTCGATTGTTGAGGTAGGGCCTGCCGCAGTGTCGTCCAAGTCTTCATGTTCATCAGTCATGCGCGATGAAGAATACGAGCTGGCTACCAAGGAAGGAACTTTGGTCTTCTTGAATTTCTTCGTCGGTGGCTGAGACCAGTCAAAGTCTTGCTTGAAACCCATTTGCTTCAGATCATCTTCACCATACAGATGTGACAAAATAGCCCAGGTGCGAGCGAAGACTTCATGGAGGTAGTAATGGTTTTTCTTCACTGCATTGTGGGTAGCACTCATGTTGTGAAGAATAGAACCAAACTGACGCTTAACCCATTTGTGGTTGCGATCGACCTTCTGGTGAAGACTGAGGAGAAGCTCATGATCAGTCATCACCCTTGGAGCTGTGCCTTGAGGATTTTACTTTGAAGCATTTGCGACAGAGTCATGAGTGGCAGAGTCATCATTGGTGGAGTAGGATGCAGCTTTGCGGAATAGATCATCCAATGGACGAATGCCTTCATCAATAATTGCAGTAGCATTGTCCTTTTCATCAGATGAGGAAAATGTCCGCTTGAGGACTTCTATTGGGGGCAGGTAACTGACGTGATTCTGAAAATCAGCCCTGTAGTTGAGTGAAGACCTTGTTCTGAGGAATCTCATAATCCAAGGAGCATAAGGCTTCAACTCAAATGGAGAGAGTGCAACATTTGCCAGAGTCCTCATGAAGAAATCATGATAGTTGATAGGAATGCCATGTATGATATTGAATAGCAGATTCTTCATGTTGCCAACAACTTCTTCGTCATTCGAGTCGAGGCCTTTAATTGGACTCAATGTCTTCGTCAGAATGCGATAGACAGTTCTAGGCACAAACAAAAATTCCTTCATGAGGAACTTGGTCCTTGGGGCTTGACCGGGCTTTAGCGGCTTCATCAACACTTGCATGTAGTGAGCGGTAAGTTCAGGTTCATGATATATGCAACGAGCGCCTTCAAGGGGAGGACTGACAGGCATGGCATGAAGCAATTCAGAGGCCGGTGATTTGAAGTGAGTATTCTCTATCATCCAGTCCAATACCCAAGAGTTCACATCTTCAGCATCTCCTGTGATGTGCAGCGTTGCATAGAATTGAAGAATTAGCTCTTCATTCCAATCAACAATATCAGTGTAAAAGTTGAACAGTCCAGCATCATGAAGAACACCGAGGACTGGCGCGAAGCAAGGCAGTGATTCCATGTCCACGTGAGGAATATGCTCATGGTCGAAGACTTTGTCTTTGTTGAATAGCAGCGAAGAATAGAAGTTTGCTTGGTTGGCAGTCCAGAAACGCTTCCTTCTAAGACGAGCAGAGTCATAGGGGTTGTAGTTCATGAAGAATACATGCTCATGGAAGAAGTCAACAGCCTTGAATTTTTGCTTCTTTGAGAAAGGATCCTTTGGCTTTGGCTGAGGAGTGTCAGTCAATTGCATCACAACCTCAGGAATCGCAATCTCAGGATCCGCAGGCTGCGGAATTTCAGTTTCTTCTTCAGTGGCAGCCTGGGTCTTCAATTCTTCAGCAGTAATTTCATCAGCACTAGTGGCTGAAATCTCTTCAGGGATAGACGAAGTGGGGTGTGGTTCTTCAGATCCCATTGGAACTCCAGTAGTCACTGGGGACTGAGGAATTTGTTGCAGAGGAGTGAACAAAGGAGAATTGGGGTGCTGACTTTCCCAAAAGTCATGATTCATCACTGGCGTTGTGCACTGATACGTCTCCAACGTATCTATAATTTTTGAATTCTCCATGCTATTATATTATCTGTCTTGGATGTTAATGGGCTTCATTTTACACTTTTATATTATTATTGGGACTAGCCTATTAACCGGAGGCCTAGCCCAAATTGTTGTTTTTTTTGCCTATTTCAGTGTTTCGTAGAAAAGGAATGTCAAACGGAGTCCAAATGGAATGAAACCTTCGGGAACGTGATTTTTGGAACAAATGTGATCCAGAGGACTTGGAGTGGACGTCAAGAAACAAACGAGGCGGCCACGAGGCAGGGGGCGCGCCTACCCCCCTCGTGGGCTCCTCGTTGCTCCACCGACCCACCTCTTCCTCCTATATATATTGACATACCCCGAAAACATCCAGGAGCACCACGAAACCCTATTTCCACCGCCGCAACCTTCTGTACCCAAGAGATCCCATCTTGGGGCCTTTTTCGGAGCGCCGCCAGAGGGGGCATTGATCACGGAGGGCCTCTACATCAACTCCATGGCCCCTCCGATGATGTGTGAGTAGTTTACCTTAGACCTTCGGGTCCATAGCTAGTAGCTAGATGGCTTCTTCTCTCTCTTTGGATCTCAATACAGTTCTCCTCAATTCTCTTGGAGATCTATTCGATGTAATCTTCTTTTGCGGTGTGTTTGTCGAGATCCGATGAATTGTGGGTTTATGATCAAGTCTATCTATGAACAATATTTGAATCTTCTTTGAATTCTTTTATGTATGATTGGTTTATCTTTGCAAGTCTCTTCGAATTATCAGTTTGGTTTGGCCTACTAGATTGATCTTTCTTGCAATGGGAGAAGTGCTTAGCTTTGGGTTCAATCTTGCGGTGCTCGATCCTAGTGACAGAAAGGCAAATGACATGTATTGTATTGTTGCCATCGAGGATAAAAAGATGGGGTTTACATCATATTGCATGAGTTTATCCCTCTACATCATGTCATCTTGCTTAAGGCGTTACTCTGTTCTTATGAACTTAATACTCTAGATGCATGGTGGATAGCGGTCGATGTGTGGAGTAATAGTAGTAGATGCAGAATCGTTTCGGTCTACTTGTCACGGACGTGATGCCTATATACATGACCATACCTAGATATTCTCATAATTATTCGCTTTTCTATCAATTGCTCAACAGTAATTTGTTCACCCACCATAATACTTATGCTATCTTGAGAGAAGCCACTAGTGAAACCTATGGGCCCCGGTTCTATTTTCCATCATACAAGTTTCCAGTCTATTTTATTTTGCAATATTTACTTTCAATCTATATCATAAAAATACCAAAAATATTTATCTTATTATCATTATCTCTATCAGATCTCACTCTTGCAAGTGGCCGTGAAGGGATTGACAACCTCTTTATTGCGTTGGTTGCGAGGTTCTTATTTCTTTGTGTAGGTACGAGGTGACTCGCATGTGGTCTCCTACTGGATTGATACCTTGGCTCTCAAAAACTGAGGGAAATACTTACGCTGCTTTACTGCATCACCCTTTCCTCTTCAAGGGAAAACCAACGCAGTGCTCAAGAGGTAGCATGCACCCAATATCCACATCCTCATTTTCATTTATTTCTTCAACGCCGGCCTCTTCAGTAGTAAACTGAGGCATCAGCGATGAGAGAACTGGTGTTGAAGGGATTGCATCCACTTCAATTTCTTCATCCAACTGCTCTGAAGAAGCAGCAGAAGGAATGTCTTCATCGGATCCGCTTGGGATCACGTATTCTTCATCAAAAGGAATGAGTTCCTTTGATGGCATGCTCGAGACTGGAACAACATCAATCGGATTTTCAAATGAGCTGGTCAATTTCTTCATCTTCTTCGTAGCTGAAGATTCTGATGAAGTTGATGCTTTTCGTTTCTTCACAGCTGCACGCTCCACAGCCTTGGTCTTCTTCGCTTCTGATGCAGAAGGAAGAATTGGACTTGGTGTAGGTGCAGGAGGAGTAGAGGAAATTGGTTCTGTTTCTTTAGGCACAACTAATGCAGTTGCCCTGGCATGATCAGTTTCTTCACGCACAGCGGTTGAAGCTTCAGCTGTCCTGACAGTTTCTTCAGGCGCAACACTAGTGGTTGCCCTGGCAGTTTCATCAGTGGCTGGAATGCAGTCATCAGCCCTGGTAGCAGCATTTTCTTCAGCAGCCTGATTGTCATTAGCGGTGCTGGCATTTTCTTCAATGGGCTGAGCAGATGCTTCAGCCTGAGGAATTTCTTGTTGCGTTGGAGCTGCAACATTGGTAGTGAATTTTTCAGCTAACTTCACAAATATGACCTTGGCTCCAAGCCAGTCTATGTAGTAGACGTTGAATTCATCACTGAGTCCTTTGATCTCAGTTTGAATAGACAGAAGTTCATCGGATGTCATATTGACAACATTCTTCTTCAGGTAGCGCTCTTTCTTGTATTGCGCCTTCTTCAGCTGCCTGGCCTTCTCAAACTTACATTTCTCTTCGTCATTGAAGGCAGTCAACACATGACTTTGACCAGGAGTGAGGTTCATCTTAGGCAGAGGTGTGTTGGGGTCCTTGTGCCACAAGTCGATGAAGTCGAGGATCAACTTTGGATCCAGTATCAATGGCACGTTACTGCCTTTGGCTCTAGCAGCCATGTGCTGTCTGTCTTTGATGATTTCTTCAAGTTCTTCATCATCAGCTTCGTCCTCAGAGGACAGTACCCGAAAGGCGACCTGCTTCTTTTGAGGACTTGGTCTAGTGCCTCGTCCAGCAGTGGCCTTGGTCTTCAGCAAAGTGGGGCCAGTTGAAGAATGCAGAGGAGCTGATGAACTTGCAGAGGCTCTTGAGGCAATAGATATGCCTGTTGTCCTTTGGCACGAGGCGAGATGCGCAGGTCCTAAGGACTTTGAAGGAGGAGCTGAGGATTTTGCAACTTGAGGAACTGGGGCAGCTTGAGGAATTGGCCGTGAGGGCTTAGTAGAAGTTGGCCATGAGGGCATTGCAGAGGAGCTTGGCCGTGAGGGCATTGAAGAAGAAGAGGCATTGGGCTTGTGTGCGGGCTTCTTAGGCATGGCCTTCTTTGGCTTGCTAGCAGAGGCCTCAGTAGTGGCAGCAGCAGTAGCAGAGTCTTCATTGAATTTCCTCACTGCCTCTTTTGCTACTCTGGCCAACTTAGCTTGACCACTACAAAAAAAGACACATCCGTGACATTTTGGGCCGAACGGATTTTTTTTCTGTCATACATATGACACTTCTATGACGATAATTGTGACAAAACCCGGTATCATCATAGATGTGGTGGGCTCCTACTTCTATGACAAAAAATCATGACAGAAAATGGGCTTTTCATCCTGGGCGGGCCGGAGACGCAGCTGCATGACATTCTTTGGGCCATCCATGACGGAAAAAACCGTGGTAGAAGCGAGGGGGAGGAAAATTTTGGGGAGTTCCCGGTTACGGTGGGAGGTCAGGGGCCGAGCGATGCACGTTTCTCTCGTACACGTACGCGCGTGTGTGCGAGGTGTTGGGCTCTAACTGAACCCGAGCGAGGTGTTGGGCTCTAACTGAACCCGAGCGATTGCACTGCAGGCTACGCGTTACTGAACCCGAGCGATCGATCGATGGCTGTTAACTGAACCCGATCGAGCGATTCCTTCGCTACTGCTTCTAACTGAAGCCGACCGATGGGATGAGCAGTGAGCGTTGCGGGGGGGGGGGGGGGGGGGGGGGGGGGGGGGGGGGGGGGGGGGGTGGATGAACAGTGAGTGCTGGCGTTGCATCTGGATGAACAGGACCCCGTGGTGTGGTGGAGGGCTGGATGAACAGTAGACAATGGAGGGGTGCCTGTGGAGGGGTGGTTGAACAGGACCCCGTGGTGTGGAGGGCTGGATGAACAGTAGACGGTGGAGGGGTGGTTGAACAGTAGCTGGTGGAGTAGCGCGTGGTGGAGGCTGGATGAATAGGAGCCCGTGGAGGCTGGATGAACAGGAGCCCGTGGAGGCTGGAGGAGGTCGACGGTGGAGATGAACAGTATCCCATGGAGTCCCGTTTTGCGGTGGAGGCTGGAGGAGGTCGACGGTGGAGATGAACAGTATCCCATGGAGTCCCGTTTTGCGGTACGCCACACCCCTCCCGATGAACAGGACCCCCTTTTCGACCGTAGCGCTCCAGCACAAGTCTGTTTTCTCCGTTTTGCGGTACGCCACACCCCTTCTTATCAACAGGACCCCCGTTTCGACCGTAGGAGGTCCGTTTCCTCCGTTTTGCGGTACGCCAGACCCCTCCCGATGAACAGGATCCCGTTTTGAACGTGGCCGGTCGAACACAAGGCCGTTTCCTCCGTTCTGCGGTACGCCAGGCCTCGTTTCCATCGCCTGTTCTGTCCAAGCCCTCCCGATGAACACGACGCATTCCATTGCCTCCCCATGAACACGATGCATTCCGTTGCCTCCCCATGAACACGACGACGACGCTACTTCTCCGTTCCGACCCAGCCATGTACACGAGCCCTGGCCGTACGTATGCGCGAGTAGGCGTTCGAGACCCCGCCTGTATGTACACATACGTGGCCGTATTTTATTTCTTGCACCCTGGCCGCTGTACATACGTGTACATGCTACGTGCGCGCCTCTACTACGACACGTGCGCGCCTCTACATCGACCAGTATATATGTACGTACACGTTCGCGACCAGAATGACAACGCTACGTACGCTTCGACCAGGTGGGTCCCGACTGTCAGGCACTTCCTTGCATGTGAAGATGTAGCTGGTGGGTCCCAGCAGTCAGGGGGCGAAATACGGTGGCCCGTCCGGTGGGTCCCCGCTGTCAGGTGGAGGAATAATTATTTTGCACGTAATAAGGAGGCACTTCCTTGCTGCGGCCGTGGACCCAACTGTCAGCCTCTCCACGTACAGTCCACGTCCGATGGAAGCCGTTCCTTGACCACGTTGACCACGCCACGCCGAGAGCACCGGGGCGGTGGATGACGGCGAGGCCTAGGAAGGGGACGACGCGGAGCTGGGGAAGACGCGACAGTGGATGCCCACACGTAGAGGAGTATGAGGGTTCATTGGTTCGCTGCGGTGTGAGGCTGCCGTCGCCGCAGAATAACAGGGGGTGTGGGTGAGTAGAGGGATGGCCTGGCCAGCGGTGGGAGTAGTAGGGGGCGGTGAGGCCTCCGCCGCATCGCAGCCGGCCACGGGAGGTAGGAGCACGAGGCACGACCGGTGCTGGTTTGGGCGGCTGGAGCAAGAAGACCAGAGGTTGAAGAAGCACTACGGCCGTTGGATGGACATCATACAGTCACTGGAGCTAGAATCGTGCATATTGACTAAGTTGACAAAGCCCTCCGTCCCCGTCAACTTAGTAGGCCCACAAGTCAGCCTCCCACCAAGGTGGGTCCCAGCTAGTAGGGGGGTATTCATTTTTTGAGCGTAATAAGGAGGCACTTCCTTGCGTGCGAAGATATAGCTGGTGGGTCCGAGCTGTCAGTGGCGGTAACGTTTTTTCGCGAAATACAGAGGCCCTTTCGGTGGGTCCCTGATGTCAGGTGGAGGAATCATTATTTTGCGCGTAATAAGGAGGCATTTCCTTGCGCGCGGCCGTGGACCCAGCTGTCGGCCTCTCCACGTACAGTCCACTTCAGATGCATGTCGGTCGTTAACCACGTTGACCAGGCCGCGCCGAGAGCACCAGGGGGGTGGACGACGGCGAGGCCTAGGAAGGGAACGACATGGAGGCAGGGAAGACTCGGTAGTGGTTTCCCACGCGGAGGGGAGTACGACTGTACGAGGGTTTACTATTTCGTTTGCCGTCGCCGGAGAATAACATCAGGTGTGGGTGAGTAGAGGGATGGCTAGGCCAGCGATGGGAGTACGGTGGGGCGGTGAGGCCTGCGCGGCAGCACAGCCGGCCGCGGGGAGGAGGGAGCAGGCAGTCCCGCCGGCGCTTGTTTGAGCGGCTGGAGCAGGAAGAGCAAAGATTGAAGAAGCACGACGGCCGTTCGATGGACATCCAACAGTCACTGCTTGTGCGTCAACCTTTTTTAGGAAAGCCTCAAATCTGTGGAAAACAGCATACAACCCATCTGCCATTATTTCTAACAATTTATAGCACATTTGCTAATTCTTAAGGTTTTTTTGGAGCCCATATTCTTTTTGTTAGCATTACAGCCCATATTGTGGCCACGGTTAAAAAATTAATGAAAATTTGCATATTTCGGTGCGGTCCGAACTGTTTTTAATCCCGAAATTTCGACTCACATTTAACCTCATTTTAAAAATAAATGTATATCAATATAAAATCCAACAAATTCTCCACGCATAAAAATTAATGTACTTTAAAATCTCAAAATGAAAAAAAAGATATTTTAAACTAATTGCCGGTTTGATGTGTTTTAAAAATGTACAACCCATTTCTCATTACTGATGGGCCATTTTCTCGGCTAGCCGAATGAAGCTCTCCTCGTCTTGAAAGATTTGCAGCCCAACCGGCCTGACAAAGCGACTTACTTGGCAAATCACAAAAAAACTGGGCTGTGGCCGTGGACCCAGCTGTCAGCCTCTCCACGTATAGTACTCTTCCGATGGAAGTCGTTCGTTGACCACATTGACCACGCCGCGCCGAGAGCACCAAGGCGGTGGACGACGGCGAGGCCTAGGAAGGGGACGACGTGGAGCCGGGGAAGACGTGGCAGTGGATGCCCACGCGGAGAGGAGTACGAGGGTTCACTGGTTCGGCTGTGGCGTGAGGCTGCCGTCACCGCAGAATAACATGGGGTGTGGGTGAGTAGAGGGATAGCATGGGCCAGCGGTGGGAGTAGTAGGGGGCGGTGAGGCCTCCGCGGCATCACAGCCGGCCACGAGAGGCAGGAGCACGCGGCACGACTGGCGCAACTTTGGGCGGCTGGAGCAAGAAGACCAGAGGTTGAAGAAGCACTACGGCCGTTGGATGGACATCGTACGGTCACTGAAGCCAGAATCGTTCATGTTGACTAAGTTGACAAAGCCCTCCATCCTCGTCAACTTAGTAGGCCCACAAGTCAGCCTCCCACCAGGTTGGGTCCCAGCTAGCAGGGGGAGTATTCATTTTTCTGTGCGTAATAAGGAGGCACTTCCGGTGAGTCCGAGCTGACAGCGGGGGGGACATTTTTTCACGAAATACAGTGGTCCGTCCGGTGGGTCCTAGCAGTCAGGGGCAAACGTTTTTTCGCGAAATACGGTGGCCCGTCCGGTGGGTCCCAGCAGTCAGGGGGAAACGTTTTTTCCGTGAAATACTGGTGGCCCTCCGGTGGGTCCCTACTGTCAGGTGGAGGAATAATTATTTTGCGCGTAATAAGGAGGCACTCGGCTGCCGTGGACCTAGCTGTCAGCCTCTCCACGTATAGTACTCTTCCGATGGAAGTCGGTCGTTGACCACATTGACCACGCCGCGCCGAGAGCACCATGGCGGTGGACGACGGCGAGGCCTAGGAATGGGACGACACGGAGCCAGGGATGACGCGGCAGTGGATGCCCACGCGGAGAGGAGTACGAGGGTTCACTGGTTCGGCTACGGTGTGAGGCTGCCGTCGCCGCAGAATAACAGGGGGAGTGGGTGAGTGGAGGGATGGTCTGGCTAGCGGTGGGAGTAGTATGGGGACGGTGAGGCCTCCGCGACAGCACAACCGGCCATGGGAGGCAGGAGCATGCGGCACGACCGGCGCTGCTTTGGGCGGCTGGGGCAAGAAGACCAGAGGTTGAAGAAGCACTACGGCCGTTGGATGGACATCGTTGACCACGCCGCGCCGAGAGCACCGGGGCGGTGGACGACGGCGAGGCCTACGAAGGGAACGACACGGAGCCGGGGAAGACACGGCAGTGGCTGCCCACGCGGTGGAGAGTACGAGGGTTGACTGGTTCGGCTGCCGTCACCGGAAAATAACAGGAGGTGTGGGTGAGTAGAGGGATAGACAAGCCAGGGATGCGAGTATGATGGGGCCGTGAGGCCTTCCCGGTAGCACTGTCGGCCAAGGGAGGCGGGAGCAGGCGGTTCCGACGGCGCTAGTTTGGGCGGCTGGGGCAGGAAGATCAGAGACTGAAGAAGCACGATTGCCGTTAGATTGACATCTAACGGTCTGACGCTGGTAGAGTCGATTGTTGACTAAGTTTCTTTTTTGAGAAACCTTGTGTATGCATGAACTTAGTAGGCCCACAAGTCAGCCTCCAAATCTGTGACAGACAACATAAAGCCCATTTGCTATTTTTTTATAATTTGCAGCCCATTTGCTAATTCTTAAGTAATTTATTACAGTCCATTTTCTGCCCAGGACCACGGTCAAAAAGTCCAACCTTATTTTGCATATTTCGGTGGAGTCCGAACTGTTGTAATCCCGAAATGATAAACATTTTTTTAAGAACTTATTGATTTGCCAAAAAATCGTTTTGTTTTTGTAAGCAAATAAGACGTGGGACAATTTAGTTGGTTTAAGGGAAAACCAGTGGTAAAAAAATCAGCGCTGGGTGGGAAAAAACAACAAAAATAAGGATGTAAATATGAAAAGGGAATTTTATGTATTTTTAATATAATGATACGCGTATATGAGCTAGTAAAACTATAGGTAGAGATTAGAAAACGGATGTAGGACATGCGTTTCAAGAGGAAAATAGAACTGGGCTGTGTGTTTGATTCAGTAAAAAAACTGCCTGCGGATGTTGTAAGACAAAATATAACTAATGCTGGCGGGCCAGAGGCCAGTAGATACCTGCTGGATCTTTGTGCCCCGTTGTCGTCATGGGCTGGGCCTATTAAAAACAAAACAACCCTAGGCAATCTACAGCCCAGTTGAAACTTGCTCGACCTGAAAAAACAATATACGTGCTCAATAAACGAGAGAATTCTGCAAGTACAGACTGATAACTGGGATGCAACACGGATATTGTTTTTTTATCGTGATAATAAGTGCATGCACTTGTTTCGAAAAAATTGGAGGACTGGGAATTCGAATGGCGGGTGCTTATGCTACCCATCAAATAAAAATCAGGTGCCTGAAAATTCGTTTCGAAACAAATGATTCAGCTTTATATCCACGTCGACCCTTGGCATGATGGTTGGAAGCAAATGCAAGTTCATACCAAAATATTGTTAACAACAATACCAACTTGCGGACGACAAGGTAGTACAACTACCAATACCAAACTAACTTATAATATTTTTACTCCTGGACCTAGTGTTCGTCTGGTAGAAAATCTTGCAGAGGACCAGCTCCCGCTCCTTCTCTTGCTCCAGGTCCCCGAGGTGGTACTGGTGCATCGCCCAGTTGGTCCTCTGCTGGTCGAAGTTCTTGTTGGTGTGCAGCACCAGAACCTTTTTTGCTGCTCGTCTGCTGGCCTGACCATCACCGGCAAGGTATTGCCGGTCTTGTGCCACGTCGCGTGCATGCCGCACTCCGACTGTATCTTGTGACGCGTCCACACGCCCCTTTTGAACGCCCTGGAATTGCGCTGGAAGAAATGCTTCCTTAGGCCACTCAGTGTGATACCTGCAGTATTATGGAATACAGGTTTTAGTGTACCTAGTTGGCATTTTCATAACATCTTTGGCATGTTGCAGTCACTTGTTTCACTTTTTATTAACTGCCAGATTGTAATTGCTTCACCAGGTCCGCGTCTAAAAAGAAAAATAGAGCTATAAACAAAGGAATATGTTTGTGCAAGTAGACGGCCTATCGGTGTCTTACCTGGAAGTTTCTCAGGTTGGGTGTAACATATGCCGTGCTCGCTGTCGATGGTTGGTATGAACAAATCGATGAGAGACTGAAATCTCGCGCTGTCAGCACTCACTTTGGCCTCAAGGTGCTCGATCAGCTCCTGATCCATGGGATCGAACTTGACGCTAGCCGACAGCACGGGCCAATCCTTCTTCCACTTGCATGAGTAATTCCAGTTATATGGTACTCAATGTATGATCAATCGACTATTTTAAGTGAATGATGAAAGATTTCGACAGATAAGTGGTACTCCAAATCTGAAGTTTAGAATACCCGAACACGCCGCCGAGATTCTTGTGTCACCTCACGTGCAGCGTGTTGTCATGTCAATTCAATGTGTGGACATGATGAATAATTTGACTGACGTATACTAGTACTGCTACTGTACTACTTACTAGCCGTATTTAGTGTCACAATTTATACATAGGTTTAACTAACAAGTACACACTTGAAGCCTAACTAATATATATATATATATGGCTTCTGCACAACATCTCCATCATCATTATCAGTACATCCTACGCAGGTGAGTTAGGATGCACTTGATCCCAGGAAGGTATCTATCCTTCAAACCAGAGGAGTGCTTCAAACTAACAACAGTACATAATATCCAACAAAAGAGGGTCGTGCTACAGCAGCAGAATACATGGCTCAGTCTAGATATCAGCACGAATCAAGTTGTGCATATTTGCTGTTGGCATGAACCACATCGCCTTATGTCTGGTTTGCAAAAGCCATGCATCGCATGGAAGCTTGATGCCTTTCACACACTAAAGATTATCTGGCAACAAGTTGTGTCGACGAATCTCTGGATATGGTGATTCATGAAACCCATGGTATGGTGTGTAAACACAGCCCCCCTCGTGAATGGAAGTTGCATAGCACAATAATCATCGCCGGTGATATGATCGATGATTGGTTGGATGATTGGATAATTGAGCCCGAGGAACAAGGAGTGGTTGCCGAGGCTGTAAACCCGCCTCCAGTTGAATACGCCTGGCCCAACGGAGCTGGGATCTTTCTCGAACACGAAGCAGCCATAGCCATCAATGTCACGAACGCCCCACGCATTGTACTGCATGTGGTTTGATGTAATGGTTTGGTCAATTTGGTACGTGCGAATGAGCATCAAATGACCGCCGTCAGCTGAACGAGCGATAAACCACCACCCATCAGCTGGTATGATTCCAGGTCCTGGAATCATGAAGGCCAGCGCATTTGCGTCTGCTCCAATAATTCAAATTGGAGACTAAAAGGACAAAAATAAACAATCATGTTCAGAGTATGTGTGGAATTAAGATTATTATAACGGTGACACATATCATAGACAGAGAATTGCAATGCCGTGGTCATAATCATACCCCAAGTTAAAAAAATAAGCCAATGGCTTTCATATTCTAGCAATATGTCATGGTTCAAACATCATGTAACAATGAGAGGAAAACAGCCATGACATCGCCTACTCATATTCTACCATAGCACTTACTACTACTGTTCTCATATCAACTCTAAGCAATAACATGCGTTGTTATAAAAATCTTGTAAACGAGAGTAACATATAGCAATCATGATGTTATGCTCATAATATGTATTCTAACAATCATTAGATGCCAATTGTTCTCATATCAACTCTAACAATAACATGTGTGGTCATAAAAATCTAGGAAATGAGAGGAACATATAGCAATGATGTGGTTATAGACATGCTATGCATTCTAAATTTGTAACAAATGAACAGGCAGTCGTATTCATAAGGTAAAGATGAGATGAGATAGAACAAATACACGACGATAGATTCCACCAATATAGGTAGCCAATCTGTGCGTCGACCGCGTAAACGATGCCATCATGCACTATAGCATCAGACAGAAATGTTTCCTCAACAGGATTGATGATGAGCCATAACCATGTATGGCGACCGGATTCCAGATAGACTAATCCCTTGTTGAACAAGGCAATGAGCTTGTAATCCATGTAGTCTTCTGATGGTGTGGGCACTTCGCAGATTACAACATTCTGCAAACAGAGATCGAGCCAAAAGCTTGACACGTCTCGTGCGTAGTAGGCAGGAGTGTCCGGCGGGCCACGAGGCTCGATGGCGGCGGTATCCAACGATGGAAGGGTGATCTCTCGCTGGGTGTAGATATCCACGAGACGCCACGGACTACCGGTGTGGTGGATGAGGATGATCCAGTTGGCCTTCATGCCCGCCCAGTAGTGGCCGCGCATGAAGGACAGGTGGACGGGTAGTGGTAGCATGTCGAGGGGCACCACGGCAACCTCCGTAGGATCGTCAAGTCGGTGTCTGGGCCACCTGCGAGGATTGGGCATCAGCAAGCAGGGTGTCTTGAAAAGAGCCAGCCGATTGCAGAAGAGTAGACGGTACAAAGACACCGAGCATGCTGCCAGACGGATGGTGCTGAGTAGGTCCATACGACTACAGATCTGCTCCAAGAGAACATCGGGGAGGGAATTCCAATCGCGGCTCTGCGTGTCAGTCGGTTCTGCCATTGGGGCTTTCGGTGCCTGCGAGCCAACGGGGAAGTGGATTCGGGCGGGCGAGCGAAGAAGCTTCTCCTCGTGTGGCCGAGCAGTGAGTGGGGGGATATGGTACGCGCGAGCTACCAAGGAAGATGGCGCGGGCGGGCGAGCAGTGAGCGGGGGTAAATGGTGTGTGGCCGACGATGGGGAAGAGAGGAGGAAGAAGAAGAGAGGAGGAAGAAGAGTGGAAGACGGGGAAGAAAGTGCATTCAATCTCAATTCTACTACTCCCTCCGTCTAGGTGTGTAAGTCACCTTACGAAAACCAAATAATCCCAAAACACTTAGGCACGTACATTAACTCACTTCTCGTTTTTTGTTTTGTGGCATATCAACCAATAAGATATGTGGGCTGTGCATGCTTTCAATGACTTGAGACTACCAAACATAACCAACTGATTTAGTAACACCAACACGCTGGTTCAACTTATTAATTACGTGTCCCATCTGTTGCAGTGTGTATTGTCACTTCACTGCAAAGACTAGTTGAATAGTTCTCTCTGACCGAGATGGGGAATAAATGGATCGCGAGGACTTCCTTTCTACAGTATCCCTATGCCTCTACGCTCACTTCACTCATTTTGCTCCGTACCTAGTCACTTGTTGAAATCTATAGCCAAATGGACATGTCAATGGGAGGGAGTAAGCCCCATGCATGCATGCATGCATGCATGCAACATGCAACACTCACACATACACATGGACGCACGCAACACTCACGCACCCATGCGGCACACAGCACACGACACAACACACACGCTCACGCTCAAGTGCTCAACCTACTCCCTACGTCCATGAAAGACTGTACATTTAGAGATTTACACATTGACCAGGGCATAATTAACGCCCAAAAGTAGCAGACTTATGTGTGCATGCGACCATTGAGATAAGAAGATTAAATGAAGGCCGTTGCATGCTGTAATTAAGGATAGACATGTAGCCTATACCTACAACACAAGTTGGTGCATTAGTCAATCAATATCAATTTAGATTAAAGGCTAAACACATTGGAAGTGTAGATGTACATCATGTAGTACACTCTTTGTTGGAAGACCGAGGGAGGACACGTGCATGCACTCACATACACAGCCAGGGCGGTTCACGCGCAAGGGTTGGACTCGTGTCGCGCCTGCGTAAAGTTTTGTTTAACTGATTTCTTTGCTCTGCCAACTGACAGGTGGGACCCAGAAACCAGGTGACAATTTAACCAGTCAACAAAGTGCCACGTCGACTATGTGGCCGGTTAGTAGGGTGCAATACGGTGCTCTACGATGAGCTAGTGATCGCATAATCGCCGCAAAACTATATATAGTGACCGTAAAGAGCGTACTATTACATACATTGACCGCCAGTGTATTTTTCTCGTTTCAAATTAAGCCATATTAATCGGAAAGGACATAGTATAGACTACTACTACTAGTACTAGTACTGCTTTGATGTGTCCCGTCAACTCGTCGAATGAGGAGAAGCTTGCTTACTACGCCTCTCCCTCGCCCACGCGCGCGGTGGTTCGCAGGACGAGGAGAGGGTTTTGACTACAATGCCCTCTCCCTCTCCCTCTCCCTCTCCCTCTCCCTCGCCCTCACGGTGGACGTGCAACAGTTCAATCGGTGTCAGATTGCCAGAAGCATATTGTATTGTAGTATCATCATTGTTGGACCTTCCGAAGAGGCGAAGAGCCAAGTGCAAGGTTCACACGAGTATGAACTGTTGAACCTCCCGAAGAGGCAAAAGAGCCAAGCGCAAGGTCTTATAGGAGTTGTCGTCCTAGTAGGAGTGTACTAGTACAACTATAGCGAACGATGCTACTGTATGATGCCGCCAAGTCACGTATATTCAAAGCTGTGCCACCTTTTTTTCTCAAAGAGCATGTTGGAGCCCGTGCAACAACCACACAAGTTGCACGTACACATAACACATTTACTAGTAATAAATTCTAAAGGACAAATGCCAGTATGCCACACAAGTTCATCTCCAACTCATGTGATAAATTTGTGCACGACTAGTCTACATATATTCACAGCCCTACCGTTCACAATTACCTTACTCCACTTACACGTTATAGATGGGCTACATGTCCTCCTCCAGGTTCCAGTCCCAGGTGTTCTTCATGGATGGCACGATCCATAGCGATGGGCAACGGGAATCATTGTTGCAGCTTTCTAGTCCGGTTCCACACGATGGCGACTCATCCAAGCTGAAGCGGCATAAATCAGGGATAGCGTGTCCCACCATGTCGTTCATCCGGCGGTGTGCACTGAAGACACAACCATGCTTCATGAACGGCAGGCCTTCCGTGTCGTGCACGGAAGGTGGCATCCGCTTCACAATGGGGTAGCTGTCCCCGATGAAAAGTGAGTACTCTCCAAGAGTGTTCCTCGGCACCCACGTAGCATCACAGGGGTCGAATTCGGCGCCGTTCATCTGGTACACGCGGCGTCCCAGATCTGGACACATGGTGATGTACATCGTCAAGGTCCATGCATAATAATGTTGTGCTCAAATGTGGTGGTCAGTAATACTGTGCAACAAATAGTAGTACTCCGGTATAGAGGAAGTAAAATAACCAGCTTATTATATATAGCCACTCTTGACTACATGGATGAGATAGTAAGACATGGAAAAACAAAAATGGTGGCAGCTACTGGGTTCAAGTCTTCAAGGGCCTAGCTAGCTATACGCGTCCTCCAAGGTAAAAAGTACTCCTACTAGTACTACAAAGTATACTACTAGTACAACAATGAAAGAGAAGGCGAGAGGGTTAAAAATTGGAATACCTGGGTAGATGGTGACGGTCCGATCGTGGTAGATTATGTGACCATGTTGCACATCAGTGGTACCATGGGTAACGACTGCTAAGATAGTTGATCCCAATATGCCAAAGTCAGCTACAAGGTTCCAGGTTAGATCGAATCGCGGATGCAAATGCACATCCAGGATCGGCGATCTTATTTTGATCGGGGGATGACTGTTCCCTGCAAAATAATGGAGTACCGTTAGGGATGCAAATGATGGTTTGTGCATTCCATTTGTAATCTCCCGTACCATATGATGTCAACTAGATGAAACAAGTCCCTTGGCTTGTCACCATGAAGATGCGGCCTAGATGGCGCACGACGTCTCCGAACGTGTAGGGGTACAAATCTGCCGCCGCCAACATGCGCCAGCCTCTGCCGTTACTGCCACCTGCATTGATGGCAATCCTTATGTCGAACACCGCGATGAGATAGTAATCGTCGTAGCCGCTTAGCTTTGTCGGCGGGTCCGCAATTGCTATGTTCTTCAATCTCATGTAGGCATCATCATACGTATTCTTGCCCAGCCAGTCCGGAAGGCCGATCCCAATGGTGGAGAAGGGGTCTACCGGAACGGCCGCACTGCTGTGGATGTTGTGCAAAATGATGGTGGTATCCGGCCGGAGGTATGCAAGCCAATCTTCGTTGGCACCGACCCAGACCTATATATAAGACGGTGGGCAGCGGAGAAATTACGGGATGGAAATGGAATAACTATGTACTACATGATCAAACTCCATTACTGACCTGCTCATCGGAAAAAATCCGACTACCTCTCAACGTCGGCAACTCTAGCGGAGTCAACATGCAACCATGGCCAGGGAGCGGTGGACTGTTCGAAGGGTTGTCCCATAGAAGAACCTTCTCCTCGAGGATGCATGGAAGACCAACAAGCATGGCCTGTTTAAGCAGCGTCTTGAAAAAGTTGGTGCAGGAAGCACCGAGTCTTGCGGCGGTGAGGACGTCGGAGCGTGCTGCGATTTCTCCCACAGGATCGTCGTCCAAGGTCTCCCAGCCCCGACGAGGAGGAGAACCGCCTGGCGAATCCATGGGAGCAGCGACGAACTGCCTTCTCTTCGTGGGGAGGGGAACTGGCGAGGAGGAGTAAGAGCGTAGTAACCGCAGGGCCTCGTCCCTTCCAATTGTAGATCGTTCCTCAGCGAAGGGGTGAGGCTATTATTTACTACCAGTACTCCCTCCGATTCTTTTTTACTCTGCGCATAAGAGCAGACCCGGATACCAAGGCAGGGGCTCGCTGCATGCTTTCTGGACGGAAATACCCCTGGCGCATGGATGGGAGGAGTTAGCAGCTATAAATGCCCCATGCAGCCCATTGGCTATCCGCCCGCGTTCTCCTCTCTCTGCATGCTGCATGGATGTCTCCCTCTCTCTCACATGACTGCATGCGGTGGCGCTGGCCTATGAGAAGCTCGCGTGGAGATAGCAATCTTCTCTCCAGAAGTGAGTTTTTTGAAAGAAAGGGATTATGGAACGTTATGGGATTGCATTATACTGTAAATAATAGCACTAGTAAGAAATTTTTGGCACTAGGTAGTAGTTTTTGGCGTAGATTAAGAAATTTTGGGTATGTTTTTGCCATTTTTTGTACACGCCAACTAGTGTCAAAAACGTCTTACATTATGTGACGGAGGAGTACATACTCGTATTGTAGCAGTACTAGTACTACTTTTCTCAACTAGTAGTGCGATGTACTGTACTTCTAGTCTAGTCTAGTATAGTGCACCAGTTTTGAACTCTTGAATCTCAGGGCCAAGGAGCTACAGTTGGAAGTGGAGGGTACTACTGTTCTCTAGAACCATCGCTGTACTATCAATGCAGGGGAAGTACACCTGCGTAGTGGCCTAGTGGGTACTCTCGGTGCTCTATTCAGCCGCTCCTCTCACGTAGCTGGCCTACTCAGCCGCTCCTCTCACGCACACACTAGCAGCCTGTTTATCAGCGACAGTTACTGCAGGGGCAGAACATTTGAGTTATTTGATACAGCGAGACTAGGCTTTTTGCTTCCATTTGTGGAGGTGTAATGGATCTCGTCGAACTTTGTTAGTAGTTCCTTCTTTATGAATGAGATGTGCTACGTCTTGAGCTTGCGTTGCTTTCCCCGAAGAGGAAGGGATGATGCAGCAGAGTAGCGTAAGTATTTCCCTCAGTTTTTGATAACCAAGGCATCAATCCAGTAGGAGCCCACGCTCAAGTCCCTCGTACCTGCACACAGCGATAGCTACTCGCAACCAACGCGATTAGGGGTTGTCAAGCCCTTTACAGTCACTTACGAGAGTGAGATCTGATAGATATAATATTTTTGGTATTTTTGGTATAAAGATGCAAAGTAAAAAGTAAAGGCAAAGTAAAAAAGCAAAGCAAGATTAAAGTGATGGAGATTGATATGATGAGAATAGACCTGGGGGCCATAGGTTTCACTACTGGCTTCTCTCAAGAGCATAAGTATTCTACTGTGGGTGAACAAATTACTGTTGAGCAATTGACAGAATTGAGCATAGTTATGAGAATATCTAGGCATGATCATGTATATAGGCATCACGTCCGTGACAAGTAGATTGAAACGATTCTGCATCTACTACTATTACTCCACTCATCGACCGCTATCCAGCATGCATCTAGAGTATTAAGTTAAAAACAGAGTAACACCTTAAGCAAGATGACATGATGTAGAGAGATAAATTCATGCAATGAAATAAACCCCATCTTGTTATCCTCGATGGCAACGATACAATACGTGCCTTGCTTCCCCTTCTGTCACTGGGTAAGGACACCGCAAGATTGAACCCAAAGCTAAGCACTTCTCCCATGGCAAGAACTACCAATCTAGTTGGCCAAACCAAACGGATAATCGAAGAGACTTGCAAAGATAACCAATCATACATAAAAGAATTCAGAGAAGATTCAAATATTATTCATAGATAGACTTGATCATAAACCCACAATTCATCGTTCTCAACAAACACACCGCAAAAAGAAGATTACATCGAATAGATCTCCACAAGAGAGGGGGAGAACTTTGTATTGAGATTCAAAGAGAGAGAAGAAGCCATCTAGCTACTAACTATGGACCCGAAGGTCTGAGGTAAACTACTCACACTTCATCGGAGGGGCTAGGATGATGTAGAAGCCCTTCGTGATGACGGCCCTCTTCCGGCTGAGCTCTGGAACAGGCCCCAAGATGGGATCTCGTGGATACAGAAAGTTGCGGCGGTGGAATTAGGTTTTTGGCTCCCGTTCTAATCGTTTGGGGCTACGTGTGTATATATAGGAGGAAGAAGTACGCCGGAGGAGCAATGAGGGGCCCACGAGGCAGGGGGCGCGCCCTAGGGGGGCCCACCCTCGTGACCGCCTCTTTTGTTCCTTGGAGCAGGGTCCAAGTCTCCTGGATCACGTTCGGTGAGAAAATCACGTTCCCGAAGATTTTATTCCGTTTGGACTCCGTTTGATATTCCGTTTATCCGAAACACTGAAATAGGCAAAAAACAACAATTCTGGGCTGGGCCTCCGGTTAATAGGTTAGTCCCAAAAATAATATAAAAGTGGAAAATAAAGCCCAATATAGTCCAAAACAGTAGATAATATAGCATGGAGCAATCAAAAATTATAGATACGTTGGAGACGTATCAGGCATCCCCAAGCTTAATTCCTGCTCGTCCTCGAGTAGGTAAATGATAAAAAGAGAATTTTTGATGCGGAGTGCTACTTGGCATAATTTTCAATGCAAATCTTCTTAATTGTGGTATGAATATTCAGATTAGAAAGATTCAAGACAAAAGTTTATATTGACATAAAAATAATAATACTTCAAGCATACTAATAAAGCAATTATGTCTTCTCAAAATAAAATGGCCAAAGAAAGTTATCCCTACACAATCATATAGTCTGGCTATGCTCCATCTTCACCACACAAAGTATTCAAATCATGCACAACCCCGATGACAAGCCAAGCAATTGTTTCATACTCTAACTTTTTCAAAACTTTTTCAATTTTCACGCAATACATGAGCGTGAGCCATGGATATAGCACTATAGGTGGAATAGAATGGTGGTTGTGGAGAAGACAAAAAGGAGAAGATGGTCCCACATCAACTAGGCATATCAATGGGCTATGGAGATGCCCATCAATAGATATCAATGTGAGTGAGTAGGGACTGCCATGCAACGAATGCACTAGAGCTATAAGTATATGAAAGCTCAAAAAGAAACTAAGTGGGTGTGCATCCAACTTGCTTGCTCATGAAGACCTAGGGAAATTTTGAGGAAGCCCATCATTGGAATATACAAGCCAAGTTCTATAATGTAAAATTCCCACTAGTATATGAAAGTGATAACATGAGAGACTCTCTACTATGAAGATCATGGTGCTACTTTGAAGCACAAGTGTGGTAAAAGGATAGTAACATTGTCCCTTCTCTCTTTTTCTCTCATCATTTTTTTATTTGGGCCTTTTCTCTTTTTTTATGGCCTCCCATTTTTTTATTTGGGCTTCTTTGGCCTCTTTTTTTATTTTATTTTTCGTCCGGAGTCTCATCCCGACTTATGGGGGAATCATAGTCTCCATCATTCTTTCCTCACCGGGACAATGCTCTAATAATGATGATCATCACACTTTTATTTTTCTTATAACTCAACAATTACAACTCGATACTTAGAACAAAATATGACTCTATGTGAATGCATCCGGCGATGTACCGGGATATGCAATATGACAATGATGGAGTGTGTCATGATAAACGGAACGGTGGAAAGTTGCATGGCAATATATCTCGGAATGGCTATGGAAATGCCATAATAAGTATGTATGGTGGCTGTTTTGAGGAAGGTATATGGTAGGTGTATGATACCGGCGAAAGGTGCGCGGTATTAGAGAGGCTAGCAAAGGCGGAAGGGTGAGAGTGCGTATAATCCATGGACTCAACATTAGTCATAAAGAACTCATATACTTATTGCAAAAATCTAGAAGTTATCAAAGCAAAGTATTACGCGCATGCTCCTAGGGGGATAGATTGGTAGGAAAAGACCATCGCTCGTCCCCGACCGCCACTCATAAGGAAGACAATCAATAAACAAATCATGCTTTGACTTCGTTACATAACGGTTCACCATACGTGCATGCTACGGGAATCACAAACTCTAACACAAGTATTATTTAAATTCACAACTACTCAACTAGCATGACTTTAATATTGTCACCTCCATATCTCAAAACAATTATCATGCTTCAATCTTTTCTTAGTATTCAACACACTCAAAAGAAAGTTTCACAAATCTTGAATACCAAGCATATTATTATTAAGAAAATTACCATGCTATTAAGAGACTATCAAAACAATTTAAGTGAAGCATGAGAGATCAATAGTTTATTTAAAACAAATCCACCACCGTGCTCTAAAAGATATAAGTGAAGCACATAGAGCAAAACTACTTAGCTCAAAAGATATAAGTGAAGCACATAGAGTATTCTATCAAATTTTAATTCATGTATGGCTCTCTCAAAAGGTGTGTACAGCAAGGATGATTGTGGCATACTAAGACACAAAGACAAAATAATACTAGACGCTCCAAGCAAAACACATATCATGTTGGTGAATAAAAATATAGTTCCAAGTAAATTACCGATGGAAGTGGACGAAAGAGGGGATGCCTTCCGGGGCATCCGCAAGCTTTGACTTCTTGGTGTCCTTGGATTATCTTGGGGGTGCCATGGGCATCCCCAAGCTTAGGCTCTTGCCACTCCTTGTTCCATGATCCATCAAAAGAATTCACCCAAAACTTGAAAACTTCACAACACAAAACTCAAAATAGAAAACTCGTGAGCTCCGTTAGCGAAAGAAAACAAAAGACCACTTCAAGGTACTGTAATGAACTCATTATTTATTTATATTTGTGTTAAACCTACTGTATTCCAATTTCTCTATGGATTATAAACTATTTTACTAGCCATAGATTCATCAAAATAAGCAAACAACACACGAAAAACAGAATCTGTCAAAAACAGAACAGTCTGTAGTAATATGTAGGTAGCGCAAGATATGGAATCCCAAAAATTCTAAAATAAATTGCTGGACGTGAGGAATTTATCTATTAATCATCTTCAAAAATAATTAACTAAATAGCACTCTTTAAATAAAAATGACAGTAGTTCTCGTGAGCGCTAAAGTTTCTGTTTTTTACAGCAAGTTCAACAAGACTTTCCCCAAGTCTTCCCAACGGTTCTACTTGGCACAAACACTAATTAAACACAAAAACACAACCAAAACAGAGGCTAAATAATTTATTTATTAAATAGCAGCAAGTATAAATATTGGGTTGACTCCCAACAAGCGCTTTTCTTTAAAGCCTTATAGCTAGGCATAATATTTCAATGATGCTCACATGAAAGACAAGAATTGAAGCACAAAGAGAGCATCATAAAACAAGTGACAAACACATCTAAGTCTAACATACTTCCTATGCATAGGAATTTTATAGGCAAACAAATTGTCAAGGCAAGCAAAAACTAGCATATGCAAGGAAGCGGAAAGAAACAATAGCAATCTCAACATAATGAGAGGTAATTTAGTAACATGAAAGTTTCTACCACCATATTTTCCTGTCTCATAATAATTACATGTAGGATCATAAGAAAATTCAACAAAATAGCTATCACATAAAATATTTTCAACATGATCCACATGCATGCAAAGTTTACACTTTTCCAAAATAGTGGAATTAACATTAACTAAAGTCATGACCTTTCCAAACACACTTTTATCAAAAACTTCATAAGATTGAACATTCTCTAAATATGTGGTATCTAAAGTTGACATTCTTCCAAACCCACTTTCAGTATTATTGCAAACATTATAATCAATCTCATATTCATCATGGGGTTTAAATAAATTTTCAAGATCAAAAGAAGAATCACCCCAATCATGATCATTGCAACAAGTAGAGGACATAACAAAACTAGCATCCCCAAGCTTAGGGTTTTGCATATTATTAGCACAATTTTCATTAATAGAATTTATAATAACATCATTGCAATCATGCTTTTTATTCAAGGATCTATCGTGAATCACTTCATAACATACTTCATCGCAATTTTCAGATTCACGAATTTCAAGCAAAACTTCATAAAGATAATCTAGTGCACAAAACTCACTAGCAATTGGTTCAACATAACTAGATCTCTTAAAAAGATTAGCAAGCGGATGAGGATCCATAAATCTTAGGTTCTCTGTTTAGTAATAAATAAATGACTATTCCAACCATACGAGCAAACAAAAAGCAAACGGTCCAGAAGAGGCAAATAGAGAGGGAGGATAGAGAGAGAGGGCGAATAAAACGGCAAGGGTGAATTGGGGGGAGAGGAAAACGAGAGGCAAATGGAAAATAATGTAATGCGAGAGATGGGGATTGTGATGGGTACTTGGTATGTTGACTTTTTGCGTAGACTCCCCGGCAACGGCGCCAGAAATCCTTCTTGCTATGTCTTGAGCTTGCGTTGGTTTTCCCCGAAGAGGAAGGGATGATGCAGCAGAGTAGCATAAGTATTTCCCTCAGTTTTTGAGAACCAAGGTATCAATCCAGTAGGAGCCCATGCTCAAGTCCCTCGTACCTGCACAAAGCGATAGCTACTCGCAACCAACGCGATTAGGGGTTGTCAAGCCCTTCACGGTCACTTACGAGAGTGAGATCTGATAGATATAATATTTTTGGTATAAAGATGCAAAGTAAAAAGTAAAGGCAAAGTAAAAAGCAAAGCAAGATTAAAGTGATGGAGATTGATATGATGAGAATAGACCCGGGGGCCATAGGTTTCACTAGTGGCTTCTCTCAAGAGCATAAGTATTCTACGGTGGGTGAACAAATTACTGTTGAGCAATTGACAGAATTGAGCATAGTTATGAGAATATCTAGGCATGATCATGTATATAGGCATCACGTCCGTGACAAGTAGATCGAAACGATTCTGCATCTACTACTATTACTCCACTCATCGACCGCTATCCAGCATGCATCTAGAGTATTAAGTTAAAAACAGAGTAACGCCTTAAGCAAGATGACATGATGTAGAGAGATAAATTCATGCAATATGAAATAAACCCCATCTTGTTATCCTCGATGGCAACGATACAATACGTGCCTTGCTGCCCCTTCTGTCACTGGTTAAGGACACCGCAAGATCGGAACCCAAAGCTAAGCACTTCTCCCATGGCAAGAACTACCAATCTAGTTGGCCAAACCAAACGGATAATTCGAAGAGACTTGCAAAGATAACCAATCATACATAAAAGAATTCAGAGAAGATTCAAATATTATTCATAGATAGACTTGATCATAAACCCACAATTCATCGATCTCAACAAACACACCGCAAAAAGAAGATTACATCGAATAGATCTCCACAAGAGAGGGGGAGAACTTTGTATTGAGATTCAAAGAGAGAGAAGAAGCCATCTAGCTACTAACTATGGACCCGAAGGTCTGAGGTAAACTACTCACACTTCATCGAAGGGGCTAGGATGATGTAGAAGCCCTCCATGATGACGGCCCTCTTCCGGCGGAGCTCCATAACAGGCCCCAAGATGGGATCTCGTGGATACAGAAAGTTGCGGCGGTGGAATTAGGTTTTTGGCTCCCGTTCTGATTGTTTGGGGGTACGTGTGTATATATAGGAGGAAGAAGTATGCCGGAGGAGCAATGAGGGGCCCACGAGGCAGGGGGCGCGCCCTAGGGAGGGGGTGCCCCCACCCTCGTGACCGCCTCTTTTGTTCCTTGGAGCAGGGTCCAAGTCTCCTGGATCACGTTCGGTGAGAAAATTACGTTCCCGAAGATTTTATTCCGTTTGGACTCCGTTTGATATTCCGTTTATCCGAAACACTGAAATAGGCAAAAAAACAACAATTCTGGGCTTGGCCTTTGGTTAATAGGTTAGTCCCAAAAATAATATAAAAGTGGAAAATAAAGCCCAATATAGTCCAAAACAGTAGATAATATAGCATGGAGCAATCAAAAATTATAGATATGTTGGAGACGTATCAAGATGAAGCAAAGCTTTTGCCTCCGTTTCAAAAAAAACACGGCAAGAGGAATTTCTTTTATAGTAGAGGCGATAATGGAGTGAAGTCCATGCATGCAACGCCACAAGCTACAGAGTAGTAGTAGAGCACTTTACGTACAGAGCCATATTGCACAGTTCCCAATGCCCCGCCAGGCTTTTCCGGCTCCTCGGGCTTAATTGGGAGGCTCTAGTTTAAATATGCTACTCCCTCCGTCCGGAAATACTTGTCTTAGAAGTGGTTGAAAATGGATGTATCTATAACTAAAATAAGTCTAGATACAACCATTTTTAGGACAAGTATTTCCGGACGGAGGGAGTACTAGCTGGAAGCTGCAAGCGAGGTGCGGCTAGGGCGAGTACGCAAGCCACGGGATGCTGGGAAGGAAAACCCGTTCACGTGGCTAGGTTGTCCAGTGCACCCAGATTGTGGGGCCGCACGTCCGTTTGACTTCAAAACTCAAACTACCCGTGTAAAATATTGGCTCACAGCGAAGTGTAGTAGTACTATTTTTTAAAAAAGGCCGTCGTGCGTTCGGCCGAGATCGAACCCACAAAACGAGGTATACACTCCCGCGACCACTAGTAGTACTCATTGGAGTACAATGCAACCTAGAATCGCCTTTTGTCGCTAGTAGTACGTACATTGTTCCTTACAAGAAACCCCTAAGAGCATGGTTAATAGTTTAGCCAGCTGTTGGCTATAAGCCAGTGCCATGTCATCTACAGCCCATCTTATAGCCAACATGTAGTAGTAGTTTATTTCTTATAGCCCGCTGACTCAGCTCTATTGTACTTGCTCTAATAATGCAAGAAACCACTAAAATGCCAAGAAACTACTACCACTTGCATACGTGGCAGACTTAAGATAAGACTACCTTATCAACCATTGTACATGCTCTTACCAACAAAAATCCTTGAGTGACCTCCTACCTCCGGCCCATCCACCTAGTCATCCTCGGCCATGGGACGCAGCTACCGCCACCGGCAGAAGGCGAGGTCAAAACCGCCGGCGGTGCGGAGCCCATGTTGTGGCAGCCCGGATGCGAGCTCCGTCCGGTGCTCGCGGCCACTAGCTAGCCAAGATAGCTCCGTCCAGCTGCTTGTCTGCAAGGTTTGCTAGCTAGATTGGCAAGGCAGCACGACGGCTTACTCGCGTGCGCCGCGCTAAGGCCAGCCATCTGGCTCGAGCGAAGGCCAGCGCGACATCTTGCTCGCTCGTGAGTCACGCTCGGGCCAGCCTGCCAACCCGTGCGGAGGCCAGCGCGGCGTCCGGCCCGTCCGGCGGAGCGGCGGCCAACTCGCTCATCACCAGCGCCACCGACGAACACGCATCAGTACCGTTTGAAGTAATGTTCAGGAAAAATAATGATTTGAGGGGGAATAACAGGATAGAAGGTCAGATGTGGGTCCCTCGTGTCAACGGTCAAACAAAATGTGTTGGTTTAAGCTGCCTCGTCAGCACGAACATGTGGGCCAACCCTGTCATAAATGGGTTTAAATGAACCTAATCGGTAGGAGTACTAGGTAGTTTTTGGCATGGATTAAGAAATTTTGGGTATGTTTTTGCTATTTTTTTACAGTAGATTCCTCCTAGGACTGGTTGAAAGTGGTAGGTTTTTGTTAAATACTCTACATATTGTAAGTAGGAGTGAAAGTTAAGCTTTGGAAGCCAATAAGAAAGGCTAGTCACATAGTGCATATGTGTACATGATTGAAAGTAAATATCAACCATGAGTGACTAATATCTTGATGGAAAACTCGAAACTATGGAATACTAGGAAAAGAAATGCATGGTTGGAAATACTAGCAATGTTCATGTCCGTTGCAACGAATCATAATTAGAATAATATTTAGTCACAAAATTGGTACAAAACACTCTAATTTTGATATACATATGTCACTAGAGATATATTATGTTTCAATTAGTATATATTCCTTGGGCTGTTTTGGTGAGGTCAGGGAGGGATGTGGTTGGTTTTAAGATACTAATTATGGGTTTTTTCTGCAAATTGGTAGACAAGTGGGATGTTGGTGAGAAAAGGCAACAACTTACCTCACAATCGTTAGATGTAGATCTAATGGTCAGAAATGACGGATGGCAGACACACTAGCATCACCAACTTAGTCTTGTGTAGGAGTACTAGCAAGATCCGTGCATTGCACGGAACATCAAGATGCATTTTTTTATAAAACACTTGTTGTGATTGACCCTTGCGGGAGTAATCCCATGTGTAAAAACTAATGATATCTCGAGAAATATGAGATAAGGTGAAGAGGAATGGGGTGTGGTGGTGGTTGGTGGTCGAACTGAGCAGAGGCATGGGGATTGACGACGCCGGCAGTGGCCACCAGGCCAGTTTGTTCCAGAGGCTTCCTTTCTTAATTGCTCAACAATGAGGTTTGTTGGAGATAAGGATGAACGAGGGAAGGCCTTGTCTGCAAATGTGGAGAGGGGTGCGGGTATCTTTTAGTTTAATTTCCATCCGTCAGATATAGATCGTACGGTCTATATTGCAAGATGGCACACGTACCATCATCACCAAATTGGTTTTTTTATAAGAGAAGAAATATAAGTATGGAGATACAAACATATTATCGATACTTGCTTCCGTAAACTAGCATCTACATTCTATTCAATGCCTCGGCATGTGGGCCCTTAGCACAATGACTGCTCGACTGTGTAAAATGAAGATTTTCCCGTCGCCGACAAGGAGGGGGTGACGGCGGCGCGCTTTTTGGCTTACTCTAGTCCTAGTAGTCATACTAGGTGGTCTAAGAACGTGTAGATTTATTCTTTTTCATGTCTCGTGTTCCCCGTACTGCCACGACTGTTCATGAATAGACGGTAAGTTATTCACGGGGAAACCCTTGTTGAGCGTGTTTGCGAGAGAGAGAGAGAGTGTGCGTGTGTGATATGTTAGAGACTGAGGCAATGATAACAGATTCTTTGTGTCTATGTGTGTGGAGGATAGAGAGAGACATGTACATGGGGCTTTGTGTTGTGTAACGTGGAGACACATATACATAATTAGAGAGTTAGTGTGTGAGATACACATGCATACATGAGGAGAGATGAGGATCCAGGTAAATGGGTGTTTGTGCGTGTTTGTGTGTGTTTGTGCACGCATTTGTGTGTGAGAGGGAGAGAGTGTATGTGGAGTAGAGAGACCACTGATGATGTAAACCTAGTATAAGGGAAGGGGGAATGGTGTGACATGTGTAGTAGCGAGATAGCACGGGTGCGGGCGGGGGGAGTAGACTGTTTGGAAGAGACATCGAGTGTGTGTGGGGGAGAGGGGTGTGAGAGTGAGAGAAAGAGAGAGCTATCGCCGGAGAGAGAGAGAGAGAGAGGAAGAGAGGGGGCGAGAGGGGTCGTTTGTGTCCATAAATGGCGTATAGATAAGGAGACAATGTTGATTTTGTCCGAAATTGGCCTATGAACGAAGACGCAAGGGAAGCGAGTCATCGTGTGTGTGATAGGGACTTCATGAGAGAGCTAGAATAGATGGTGTAGAGAACAATGTGCGAAATCGAGAACGATTATACATTAGGGAGCTATGCAAAGAGTCACGACATATATGTATACAGGGAAGGAGCTGGGGCGGGTCCGCATGTGGGAGAGATAGAAAGAGGAGAGTGGTGCACAAGGAGAAAAAGTGTGCTTGTTTGCAGTGGGGGTGGTGTGTGAGGTGAGTGCACAAGAACCACATAACTAGGGAGATAGACGTTTGGGGGCGACGTTTTGTGTGTATGGGAAATATACACTCTACATAGTGCGTGTGCTTGGGTAAGAGAGATAGAGGGAGACCTAGAGAGTGAGGGAAGATATGTGTGCATGCCCGAGAGACAAAGTGATAGAGACCTATGTTGGGGTCCGGACTTTACAAGAGAGAGGGGTGTTAATGTGCTCGTGTGTTGGTGTTTGGGGGAGAGAACGACTTCTCTCTCTCTCTCTCTGTGTGTGTGTGTGTGTGTGTGTGGTGGTGGGGGGGTTGACTTCAGATAAAGAGTGAGGTGTCTATATTTCAGGGACTTTAGCGTAATTGAGATATTGTGCACTCATGGTTGATCAATTTGTTTCACAGTTTGTACTATGAGATAACGATACTTTTGAACATGCGTGATATACCTTGATGTACCAGAATTACAAACCTAAGATTGGAATTTTGGAATTCGACTCCATCATTAGCTTTTGTAATTCATTTAAACGGAGGTACATTTTTTAACCCGGGATTTCGTGATTTCAAATTCATATATCAAACCTAGAGATATACACATACGAGCATGTTCAAACTTTATAATCATCCACTTTATTCATACACATACACATTTTTGCTTTTGTCATCATATTTAGGATAAACACATTTGGAATTTCATTTGAATTGGACCGTATGATAGTATTTGCTTGTAGTAGCTCAATGATCCACATTTGAATTGAATGGACAATCTAAGTTTCGAGTTGGAGACATTGATTTTCAAAACGTGCACATTTTTTTTGCATGCAAAACATACAAATTGTCGGCCATGATATCATAGTCGACCGTACGAGAGCAGAATACTTATAATTTTAGGCGCCAAAAGCTTTCAAACTTCCCGCTCACATCGAAATATCACGCGCCCGAAAGTTTAGCCCTACGATATTCCTTTTTTACCCCTGCCACATGAACGGAAAAGGGCCGCTTTGGTAACTCCATTGTTTCCCCCTCTTTGCCCCCAACATTCTTCCCCAGAGCCCCTCCCCTTCCCCTCCCCGACCCCCCAACCACGGCAAGCCGCTGAATCTAGTCCTCCGCCGCAGCCGTGGACCTCACACCCCGCCGGATCTACCTTCCGCACCTTGGAACCCCCAACTGCCAACTCACCACTTCACTGGAGCCGCTTCAGCGACTGGCTTGTCCACCGCTCTAGATCTCCTTGACCGCCATCATGGTCCACCGCACCGGATCTGCTTAACCGGTGCCCTCGTCCACCACAGCGTAGGCCCTTCACTGACTCCCTCGTCCGCCCCTTCGCTGGCCCTTCATACAAGCCCTCGTCCGCTGCAACAGATCCGCCTCACCGAAAGCACTGTACAACGCGCCCGCCGAAGCCTTCGTCCACTGCACCGGACCCACTCCACGGACGCCATATTCAACTCCACCGGCCCTGCTTTACCAACACCGCAGCCTCATTAGGTTATTTCGATTTGTACTCCTTCGGTTTTTCTCTTTATCGTGCAACTGTTCACTTACCACAGATGAGCTTTCTTATATGTCGACAGGCGCTGCAACCGTAGCACCGGAGCCGCTTCAGCGACGGCGACAGCCGGCCCAAACTCAACCGCAACACGAGCACCATCGACGATCCTTAGCTATCAAGTATGACAACGATACCCATACGCCGCCGAGAATCAGGTACTATTATCCAACGGCCGGCACCTACGTTCACTTTCCTAGCATAAGAACCGCACCTTTGAATTTCTTCAGAGCATCATTCCGTTTTTCATGAGACGCGTTATTCTGCTTGCACCTGTAGGGCCATACTTCTGGCAGTGAACATGTTACATGTGCTAAATTACATAACGGTGCACATATAGTTAATATGCTTTAGTTTTGTTCTGATGCCACCTGTTGGTTCCATCAGACTGCTTAATGTTCTCTATGCTTAATTACACATCAGCAAACTAGCATGTGGTTCCACTGCTTTTTGTTCGTTTTACCCTACATTTTCTGATGCTAGCTATTACATCACTGCTCCGAGCCTCTGTTCATTACTTGTTTGTGTGTTCTTGATCTTCCCAAGTTGCATGACTAATTTGATGCTTCTATTAATTATGGAGCTGCCAACCCCATCAAGCAAAATATTTGTTCTTTTGGGGCTGGCACCTCGAACAAGCATAAAAATAGAGGGAAGCAGATATACTCCCTCCGATTCTATTTACTCTGCGCGTAACTCTTGACCCGCATACCAAGGAGGGCACTGGTTTAATTTTTCTGGACTAATTTGCCAATTAATTAGGGCAGAGGCGGATGGGGCGGGGCACAAAAGGAAACCAGCGTTAGGAATCGGCAACGCGCAGACTAATACGAGAAAACTAAGAAAAAGTTATACGCAAAGTAAAAAGAATCATATGGAGTATTGTTGTGTATGCACACACCCTTCTTTCATTAGTTTAGATGAACCATTGATGATCAATTCGGACCAGTGCATGCGATTAAAATTAATTTTACCTAAATAGATGGTGCAGAATAAACTACAACAACTAGATTTGCAACCACGGGATGCTGATGATATCTTCAAAGAACATTGCAACAGCAGCTAGGCTTCACAGCAACATATGGTAAGCCAGTGTGTTTTAGTACATGTGAAATGTAATGCGAGTGGGCTGCTTTCTTGGCTTGTGCCCTCAAGGTGTAATCCTACCGAATTACAAATAGTTCAGTTGTCTCTTTGCTGTATTGCTTGATTCGAATGCTTATTTGTTGTTACGCTATACCTGAGTTGGCCAATATGTCAGCAGTGCCTGCTGTACTATCGTAAAGAAATGCATGCCTATTTCATTTGAGTCCTTAACTTTTCCTCTCAACTTCATCACAAGACTGTCTTTGTAGTTTATATGAGGCCACACTGTTAAGTGCTTTCTCAGATTATTTCAACTGCTTAGATGCCTTGGCAACTTAAATATAGCAGTTGTACACTCCCTTTCAACTAGGGATGTCAACTGGGTCCGGTTTAATCCCGATTAGAGTCCACTAGTGGTATGATAGTTCAAAAGAGTTTTTGTTTTTTTGAGGAAAATGAACTAGGGAGGTAGCAAAAACTAACTAGATGGGACTGGCGGATTTCGTTTATTTGCCACTTACATCCCTAGTTTCATCTTACCATTTTAATTTCTTTTCGGCTGATGCTGCTTCGAACCATTTAAATATAGTTTGCCATGCTCGGCAATAATCCGTTCGTCGTTTACCATGTAAGCTTACTGCCTGGATCATACGATAACTATCTCTTAGTGATGTCCAGCGGAAACCTTTCAGGATGCCGTTCACACTAGGACACAATGTACAACCCCAGAATCTATTTGTGGAAGCAGTGCGCCATCCATGTTACCAGATGGTAGCAGTTCAGAGGCAACACCACCGGAGAGCAGTCTGAGCACAGATATTATAGTGCTTGAGGCTCTACTAGAGGCAGAAAGAGATGGTGTGGCTGCCATGGATGAGGTAATATTTATCTTGAGGCTGGAAATTATGGAATTAGCGGCATGCATTATGCAAGCAACCCAAGAATTGGAGGAAGTAAGAATGTTGCATTTGAAGACGGAGGAGGTCCTGCTGTTTCTGCTATCTGAAGCCCAAGATAATCCCGGTTCTTCTTTAGATACCAGTTCAAATTTTCATTAGATTATTGTACTTGCATGTTGTGTCATTTCTCTGAATGGATTATGTTGCAAGACCCCCTATGTTGTCCATGTGTTGTAATGATCCGAATTTTTTAGGCGAGGTAATCCTCAGAACTTGTATGATTGACATAAGGTGAACTGTTTGTCGTGTGAGCATATTGTATTGGATGAAATAACTGTTTGACTCAGAGTGTATCCAACGTACTGAATTCGAAGATCACAACATTTCTAAATCATAATCATATATAAAGGTGGAATAAATCTTTGTTGTGGTTTTGAAGAAATAAATAACAAAACGTATAATTATCTATGGATATTCGTAATCGAATACAAATTGGATTTGAATTTAGTTTGCCAGGTCCCAGGGCAAACGTGAATGCTAATTCTCCCAAGTTTTGAACGAAGCGGCTAAACACCCACTATAATTTGTGGGCTGCTCGAAGCAAGTGTTTGCGAGATCAAAATTATTGTCTACCCCTGACACTTGACATCCTCATCGACAGGATTTACACTACTGTCGATAGGGGCAGATTAGTAACTTCAATCAAACGTGACACGATGGCCTCTGAGCCCATTCAGACACGGTGGGCGCCAAATGTGGGCGGCAAAACACATTCGATTCAAGCTCGTCCGAAAGACATGTGTCTCTTCCTCCATTTCCCCATTCATACACGGCGGGCGGCAAAACAAACTCTCCTTGTCCGAAATCGATGTAGGCTTATATTTTAAATAGGGGCAGATGTGTAACTTCCATCAGACGTGACACAACCGCCCTACCTGTCAGCCCCATTCATACACCGTGGGCGCCAACCATGGGAGTCAAAACACCCTCTCCTCTCCCGAAATCGATGTAGGCTAATATTTTAAATAGGGGCATATGTGTAACTTTCATCAGACGTGACACAACCGCCCTACCTGTCAGCCCCGTTCATACACCATGGGTGCCAACCGTGGGCGGCAAAATACCCTCTCCTCGCCCGAAATAGTTACCGGCAAATATTTGGGAGATGCGAGATTACCGTCCTATCCCCAACCGACGCGATGTCCAAAATTTTAAACGGGGGATAAGTTCATAACTTTCCCCCATTTCAGAGAAGCGCGTCCCAAAGTTTGAAATCCCCCTCCCCTCCATTTCCCCATTCATACACCGTTGGTGGCACGACAACCTCCGCACTGCGGCAAGCCTCCTCCGTCCGCCACCCCATCCTCCACCTTGCTGGAGCCGCTACCCCTACCCCGTCGTCCACTTCAAGAGATGGACGTCTCTCATCCACGGCGCTGGACCAACATCCTTTCATCGCCTCCTCTCGCTTCATCGACGCCGTCATCCACCTTGCCGTTGCCGCTCCTACGACCGCCTCATCCACGACAACAGGATATATCCCCCGACCCGGCCGTCTGCCGTCTAAAGTCTTCTTCCCCGCCGCCGACAGCCATCGCACCCGCAGCACCCTCAACGTATCAGCATAGGCCTACACGGCGTCGCAAGAGAGGTGGTACTCTTCCATATGTGCTTAAGTTATTGATCTCACCCAGAAAATAGATCGTAGTTTGTTTACTGTACTTTTCTTGTCCGTACCAAATCGTAGTGGCTAGTTGAAAGCAAACATTGGTTGCGAAGTAGCTTTGTCCGGTTTGCACCTTCAGATCCGCCATGGCACGGGCACTATACTCGTAAAGCTTATGGTTTCCCCCTTTATATTCACTACCATCATCGTAGGTGCTTCGTGTCATGCTAGCACTGCTCCTCAAGACCTCAACCCAAAGCTTACGTGTTGAAATACGAATCTGATATGATGCTCATATCACTAAAACAGAGAACGTTTAATTGGTCACCTAATGTTCCTATATTCGTTTCGAAAAGCATGTGCGCCACCCACTGGTCCAGCTAGTTCCACTTTCCTGATTTTTCTCTTGATGCTTAGGGTTTTCCCCTTTTATCTACTCTACTATGATCTACGTAGGTGCTTTCCGTCGTACTAGCATTACTCCACCCTTCAAGCTAAACAACACAACACTCAGAATTCAAAAGCTTAGTTGTTCAAATATGATTGTGATATGATACTGATATTAGTTAACCGACACATTTAATTGGTTAGCTAAAGGTCCCACTTGAGTTTCCAAATGCATGTCGTGACATATAGAGAGACAACATAATTGCATTTCTTTGTCACTTGTTGACCGTACTTTCTTGTCCATACCAAATCTTAGTTGTTATTTCAAAGCAAACATCGGTTGCTAACTACCCTTTGCGTGGTTTGCAGCTTCAGATCTGCCATCCCACCGCCATGGTCAACACTGTACTCATCATGCTTATGTTTTCCCCCATTTTATGATGACCACAATCAGCCTACGTGGTTTGTGTCGTAATAGCACTGCTCCACCCATCGAGCTAAACAAGCTTAGTTGTAAAAATTCATATATGATATTATTGCTGATATTAGTAAAACTGAGAGATGTTTAATTGGTTAGCTAAATGTTCCTACTTTAGTTTCGAAATGCATGTGAGACACATATGGAGAGACCGGAAAGAATAGTATTTCTCTGTGCGCTCTGGTTCATCATGGGTGGCCAACCGACATTGTATTAAAAGACTTGTAATATCTTCAATCTGCTTGCTCTTCTGCTCTTCTTTAAGATGATACTCTTCTCTTGTGGTCGACTGGTCAGGTCGAGTTGTTCTCCCTTAGTATATTTTGAATCTGTCAGGTCAGGTTGACTTGTTCTTCTTTACTATATGTTGAAGCTATCATCTGCGAAGTGTCATCACTTCTGGAGCTCTCGTATTTTGAGTAGTAGGACACACTATATTAATGCACATAATAAATTACAGCATGCATGGCATCTTTTAAAAGAATTGCAGAGATAGCACAAAGGGGTTTATAGGGAGGCAGTATTGGATTAGAATCACTTCTGCATTACAAAGAAAATCTCACTTGTTTTATGTTTTCATGCATGTCAAATATTGAACGTTATCAAAATGAATATGAGAATGGGCGCATGAGAGGAATATTGCGGAATGATCCACTGCCTAACAAACTTGGCATGGTGGAGGATGGCCTATCTTATTCACCCATCAAGGTGCTTGCTCTAACTTTGCAAAGTTGTATTGGTCGCACATATTTTGCTTCTGACCTCTTGCATTACTTCTACTTTGTTACACCATCTTCTTAGTTTAAGCATCATATATGAGTATATGCCATACCTATCCATTTTCTGTACCTATTCCATGTGTCGTCACACTATGTTTTTCCAGTCAAATGTTGTTCTTTCGTAATAGGTGTCCAAAAGGAAGAGGGTGAGTGCAGGTCGTCAAGGAGTACAAACTAGGTATTTGGAAAAGGTAGTGATAGCTGTTAAATCAGATAGATCAACAGCCACAGAAAACACAGGCCCAACTGTACCACACTTTACCCCTACTCCAGTGGCCAAATCCCTATTAGAACTGATGGGAGCCCAGCGTCAGGTACTGTCTATGATATCAATTCAAAATTTGAACTCCTAAATTTCTGCTTGTGCCTTACCTTCTCTCTTGTATGAAAACTAATTTTAGATGAATCTCCTTGCTCAAAGGATCATACGATCTCAAAACAATAATGGGCTCTGCATTGCTCTTGTCAGTACCTCTCTCCCTTTTGCCTTGTAATGCTGTACTTAATTAATTGCTATTTGATTATGTATCATCAGTCTGCACCTGAGCTTCATTATCCTCTGTTTCTTCCAATATTATTTGATCTATATTTACTCTTTGCAAAATGTAGAATAATGGCAACGCTTATAAATAATTTTCTTTGGGGAATTTATTGAATTTTCCTTCCATCAACATGGAGAAGGGCTTTGTCCAGCCCGTGTTAACATGTAATGTAAGTTCATCCTTCTCAACCCTTCAAACTTTGTTCTAGTATAGATTTGGATAGGCATCATTTCCTCCACTGTTGTTTGCTTTGCTGTTTACATCTGATTGGATGTTTGCAACAACTACCAGTTTCAAATTGTAGTTGTAAAAACATGTTCCTTATGAAGCACAGATCCATTTATTTGCTTATATAATTTTGAAACCTGTTACGTGTCTCCTTGTTTCTCTTTCAGACTCGTATCTCTTACGCCAGGTAGAACTTTAGGGAAGATAGTGAGCCAAACCATCTTGAGGACAGCGAGATGACCCCAAGGTCCTGTCTTGATGAAGACAGTGAGTTAAAGCTACTCACCAGCAGGTGTGAGACAATCTCTGTGCAGTCGCTGCCTCAATCAGTTCGACTTCTTCAGTCTCGACTTAAAGCGGAAAGGCTTGCTTCAGCTCAGCTTCGACTTGAAGTCAAAGATGCAATGAAGATGTCAGATGACTGCCGTGCGCACCATCTTACCTTAAATCTAGTGTTGATGCATCTATCGTTGACACAACTGAGGTCTACTCAGCTTCTTCAGCTGTTTGGGGGGGCCCGACCTGGCCAGGCATAGTGCCTTCTAAAGTGCTCTTAGTTTTGTATATTCTTTTGTCGACGCGTTTATTTTCACTGGTGGCGAACTTTGATGCCCAGTGGATGTAATATGTGTGATAGCCATGATAGCCTAGCGTAAGTTGCTTGCTTATTTATTTCCTTGTTGTCTTGTTTATTTGTTTGCTTCTAGTCATTGTAGTTCTTTTTCCGCGGTTTGCTAGTGGCTGCAATAACCTATTTTTTAAAACTAGGCCACAATAACCATGGGCTAATATTTACTGTAGTGACACTAGGCCTCCTACGGGCCGTAGAAACAGTGGGCCTTCTACGGGCCGTAGAAATAGTGGGCCTTCTACGGGCCGTAGAAACAATGGGCCTTCTACGGGCCATATCATCAATGGGCCTTATACGGGCAGTATGATCGATGGCCAAACATGGGCCAATAACAGGCCACATTATGGCCGTAAACGGGCTAGATTTGGAATCGTCCGTTCATGGGTCGACCATAACGGGCCATCGTTAATAGGCCGTATTTGATGATGCTATGAAAATGACCCAACGTATTAACGGACCACAAATGGGCCGACTGTAACCACGGGCTGAATTTGGCCCACAAGCAGAAAATGACAGTAATGGGCCGTAAGTAAACGAATGCTGGAAATGAGCCCAAGAATAAATGGGCTCTGAGAAGGCCGAAAGATAACATGGGCTGGAAACGGCCCAACGGAATAATAGGCCGTTAATGGGTATAAAGTGATACACTATTCATTACGGGCCAGTTTCACCACGGGCCGTTAATGGGTGTAAAGTGATACACTGTTCATTACGGGCCAGTTTCACCACGGGCCGTTAGTAGGCCAAGTGTTACATAGGGCCTCATATGGGCCGAAAGACGTCATGGGCCATACATGGGCCAGAAGTGAAAACGGGCTAGAATCATATTGGATGGCCCAGATGACGCTACTGGGCCTAATTGGGATAGGGCGTAACGGGCCTTGGGTTAGCGGGCTGTACATGGGCCATTAACAGGCTTTCCATGGGCCGGCCTGCCAGCTTTTGACCAAGTCAAACGGGCCGGCCTTTTCACAGGAATGGGCCTCTGTTGGGCCGTGCCACGTGTCGACGTATCATAGGCGCCTTCCGTCCAATGAGTGGTTGACATCTGTCCCAACGATGAGCCGACACGTGT
The DNA here is from genome assembly GCF_003073215.2 of Triticum urartu. NCBI lineage: Eukaryota > Viridiplantae > Streptophyta > Magnoliopsida > Poales > Poaceae > Triticum > Triticum urartu. The sequence goes on from NC_053022.1 coordinate 111,767,609, forward strand.
TTCCTCCAGCCAATGATGATTTTACACGTGGAAAATCCCCATTGGTCGGGGCTGTTAACGGGTTATCGGATCCAAAACCCGACCCGATAGCTTAACGGCGTTCCGTTACGGTGGATGCCACGTGTTGGTCACCCTTGACGAAAGCACTTCTGTGGCGCGCGATTTATCGTCATGGAAGTGGACACTTACGTGATGATAATTTTGGTAATGTCATGGAACACTTCTACGACAGCACAGGTATGACTATCTTGATTCTGTCATAAATTTGTCATGGATGTACATGCATGACAAAAAAAGCGACCTACTTTGACAAACACGTATCATCACGGAAGTGTATTTTTTGTAGTGGACGCTTTGCCCATTCATCAGGATAGTCCTCACCGCGCTTGAGGCTAGTGGGATCAGCTTCTTGGCTAGGTGCCAATGGAGGTCTTGGGCAAGGAGGGTGAAGAGCGAATTTCTTCATATATTTTGGAGTGACATATCTGTACTCTCTCCATTCCCGTGCCCATCTCCTCTCTATCCTTTGTATGCGCACCTTGCGCTGATTTTTGTCCTCCTTTCCATGTGTGGCCTCATTAGGAGTGCAATAATCCTTGTAAATGTCATCAGGGATCTCAAAGGCTGTGTTGACTTCCAGCTTCTTTCCTCCCTCCTGAGGTTTCTTTCAGTTAGCCATTTTCTTCAGTTGAGGGTTTCGAACTATTGAGTTTTCTGAAGAGGTATGCAACTTTTCTTTGAGGAACGCTGCAAATGAGTTAAGTTGATGAGAACCTAGAGATTCAGCAGCGGACATGTGTACCTGTGAACAGAGTATAGGTGCGAAGAATTTGGAGAGGTCATATGCGTTCTCAGAAGTTTTTGCAAAAAGAATAAGTTTGAGGAATTTGACCGGATGAGTCTTGAGGAATTTCACTAAGCGTTCTTTGACTTAGGTTCCAGAGTTGTACAGATTTGAAAAATCCACACAATTGAGGAATCTTGAAGAGAAATGTTGCTTAGAGAAACAGATCAAGAACAGATGATATGCAAGGTGTTTAGTGTGTGAAGATTTGAGGAATAAACACCTTTTGAAGATTTGAAGAAAACATCAGAATCAACAAGGGCAGTAAAAGTAACTTTTAATTACCCTTGACGAAGAACACGATGAACTATGAAGAGTATATTTAGAAGCTCGTCAGTTCAGATCTTCCACGCCCTAACTTGGCTGAGGAAGACAGCTACGGCGGCGGAGGAGTGAAGAAATCCGCAGCCGGCGCGAGTACGACGGCGACGAGGTTGAGGCAGTGAAGCTCTTCCTCACCGGCGATGATGGAAGTAGCAGCGGTGCTAGGGTTTGAGAGCTCGAGCGAGGGAGTGAGGTCGAGCGGAGTAAGGAGGGGAGTGGGGTATTTATAGCCGAAGTGAAAAACTGCTCGCCTGAGGAAATTGGACGAACGTGCCCCTGAACCTTCTCATCCGCGTGACATGTGTCACCCACGTACAGAGAGGTGACAATCGTGTGCGATCATGGGTGAATAGGATAATATATCGCGAAAAGGTGGAACGGTTTGAGCGGCAAAAGCCGAAAATTCAGATAAGATAAGTTCAAAGTTCCGTTCGCAAATTCTTCAGCTGACAAGGACACAGTGAAGATTTTGAACGAGTTTTCAAATAGAACGCACATGAAGAATTTGTGAATAGACTGGGTTGAGTTTTAGCATGGAGGGGGAAGGGTCCGATCACATTCACTTAGCAGAACAAGTAACTTGAAGAAATAGCAATAAGCGAATGTTGTAGAGGACACAAACTCATATATTTGCCAATGAAGAACAACAACGGAAAGAGTGAAGATATTGCAAAGATGAAGAAAATAAACAACTGAGGAATTTCAATTAAAAAAACTCAAATTGAAGATTTTCAACTTTTGGTGGTGGCGTGACCCACCGTATAAGAATGATGATTTCTGACACCGCGTACAATTGTCGTAGGGTTATGAGAATCACATTCTTCATTAATTTCTTCACACTTAGAGGGTTAGTCTTCATTGATTGAAGAAAAATGTTACTTTGTGTGTTGCACATCTAATTTCATCAATTTTGCATAAGTGTTAGGATGTGTGTCCTTTTCAAAGGACATTTGAAGATTCTAAGATATTTAGGTCACACCTCAACTTGCTAAATCTCTTCTCATCCAAGGGCTTTGTGAAGATATCAGCTAGTTGTTCTTCAGTCTTCACATGCTCAATAGTGATGTCGCCCTTCAACACATGATCACGAAGAAAATGATGACGAATCTGAATGTGCTTTGTCTTCGAGTGCTGAAAAGGGTTATGAGCAATCTTGATGGCACTCTTATTGTCACAGTAGAGATGCAAATTCTTCATGTTGATGCCGTAGTCCTTGAGGGTTTGCTTCATCCACAACAACTGAGCACAGCAAGAACCAGCAGTAATGTACTCAGCTTCAGCAGTAGAGAGTGATACGCGGTTCTGTTTCTTCAAGGACCAATAGACCAAGGATCGTCCGAGGAAATGGCATGTGCCTGATGTTGACTTGCGGTCCACACGATCACCAGCATAGTCAGAATCTGAATATCCAATGAGATCAAAAACTGAGCCCTTGGGATACCACAATCCAAGTGTTGGTGTATGAGCTAGATATCGAAGAATATGCTTCACAGCCTTATGGTGTGATTCCTTCGGTGTAGCTTGAAATCGGGCACACATGCAAACACTAAGAATAATATCTGGCCTAGATGCACATAAATACAATAAAGAACCAATCATGCAGCGGTATACCTTTTGATCGAAGTCAATACCATTTTCATCAGTGCATAGATGACCATTTGTGGGCATAGGGATTTTGATTCCTTTTCAATCTTGCATGCCGAATTTCCTTAGTACATCCTTGAGGTATTTCTCCTGAGATATGAATATGCCATTGCGCTGTTGATGAATCTGAAGACCTAAGAAGAATTTCAATTCTCCCATCATAGACATTTTATATTCTTCACTCATCATATAGGCAAATTCATCGCTGTAACGTTGGTCAGTACAACCGAAAATGATATCATCAACATATATTTAGCACACAAACAATTCACCATCATAAGATTTAGTGAAAAGAGTTGGGTCAAGTGAACCGGGTTTGAAGCCTTTCTTCATGAGGAATTCCTTCAAAGTATCATACCACGCCCAAGGGGCCTGCTTGAGGCCATAGAGGGCCTTATTGAGTCTGAAGATTTTGTTAGGATGCTTTGGATCTTCAAAACCTAGGGGTTGAGCAACATATACTTCTTCCTCAAGCTTAATTACCATTGAGGAATGCACTTTTCACATCCATTTGATGTAAGATGATATCATGATGGTTAGCATAAGCAAGTAATATGCGAATAGCCTCAAGTCTAGCAACAGGTGCAAAAGTTTCATCAAAATCAATTCCTTCAACCTGTGTGTAGCCTTGAGCTACAAGTCGTGCCTTATTCCTCACCACAAGGCCATTTTCATCTTGCTTGTTGCGGTAGATCCAATTTATGCCAATGATATTGTGCTTGCGAGTAAATCTGAGAACAGTTTTTAAATAACCGGGTAAAATGGTTTGGTTTTTCTTCTGGTTTTGATCGGTTCAGGTTTTTTGGGGCTAAGCTTTTCTTAGTTTGGTTTGGTTTTGGGTACTTAGAAAAACTAAGTCGGGTATAGTTGGTTATGGGCTTAACAAGTTTAGTCTAACACGGGTGTAAACTGTAGGTCCAACCGGTTCCTCGCCCCGGAGAAAGCCCAATCACGCATTCACGCTAACTCAAGGCGACACCGCAGTAGGCCGATAGCCCAGACGGCAGACCCCGATTCCATCTCTCTCCCTCCCTCCATCCTCCAGGGTCCAGGCCTCCACCGCCGCCGGCCGCCTCCTCGGACGGCGGCGCCGCCTCATCGACGGAAGTGGGCCTCCTCCTCGTGCTCTCCCTCATGGGCCTGGCCGGTTCCCTCGACGGCACATCCCGTCTCACCGACCACGACGTCGGCCACCTGCTCCATCGTCTCCGGTAGGGGGTACTCCACCTAGCTGCAGCACTCGTGCGTGTGGCGGATAGGGTTCGCCTCCGCCCTCGACCTCGCTGCGTCCCCTCGTCCAGCCCCTCCCCTACTCCTGCTCGCCTCCCCTCCCCCTTCAATGAGGTGGAGCATCCGGTGCCCCTGCCCTCGAGTTCTTCGATAGCGCCGTCCTCCAGTCCAAGCATGCTTCTACTACTCCTCCTCTCCTCCGTCCACGACTTCCCCAAGAAGTAAGGTAATCTCACATGTCCTTTCCTCTCCTCTGTGATCTGCATTCTTCATTACCCTGATGATTTGGATGGTGTCACACCAACATGTTGATGTTGTTGATCCAAGACAAAGAACATAATGCCTGGAGGCTGCATACAAGAGGAAAACCTGATGAAATTCAGTTTGAAAGTGTCATCACTAGTCAGAGTAAAATTCACTGTACTAGCATGACCAAGTACACAGGTTCTTTTGGAGTTGTACTGCTGTGGAGATGGGTGGTTTAAGTTGTACGGTAGCAACACAAATCATGAGCATAGTCAGTATTGTTGCTTAGAAATAAAAGATGATGTACTTAAAAAATATGTCTTTAAATCTTTAAAAGCTCATAACTGGCATTCTAGGAACCCAGAAACAAAAGTTTGTTGTTGCCAATTACAGTAGCTAGTTTCATTTCATCTTTTTTCATTGATAGAAGAAACATATTTTGTTTTATTGGCTGGATAGCATCCATAATGTAGATATGCTTATCACTGATTTTTATATCGAATTGTGGTTTTGTATTGATCTAATAGAACTCTCTCTGTGATGCAACAGTGGTTTAGCATGGTGGTCCGAAAGTGTTGCAGCTTGGTTTGTGAGATACAGACCTTATCAAGCAGTAAAGTCATCTCACATATGCCGACGACGAAGATGCTGATGATTCTGCCAATATTGCTTGTTTGTTCTATTGCCGCTATTTGTTTGATGTTCTACTTTGTTCTATTTCAGTGTGGCAGAGAAAGTAGCCTAAGCAGTAGTAGCCTATTCATAAACGACATGTCACTGTAAAACTGTAGTTGAATGTTTCTGTTAAATTATTGTTTGGCATGTCACTGTTAAGCTGAAGTTGAATATGGTTATGTATTGGGTTTATACCCATGGTTATGTACTGGGTGTGAATCGGTTTGGGTGGAAAAATTATTGGGTGCAGTTTTGGTTAGGTTGAAAATGGTATTATCTGGTTATGGTCCAGGTTTGGTTTAGAGAGATACGTGTACGGGCATAGTTTAGTTATGGTCCAGTTATTAACCCGTTCTCAGATTTACTTGCGAGGGTCTGGACGTTTGACCAGTTCCCAGTCGTTGTTGAGCTCAAATTAATGTAATTCCTCTTGCATAGCTTGAATCCACTCAGGCTCCAGAAATGCTTCATCTACCTTAGTGGGCTCTGTTATAGAGACGAAGGCAAAGTGCCCACAAAAGTTAGATAAATGTGAAGCTCTTGAGCGTGCGAGAGGACCTGGAATGTTGATGTAGCTGATGATTTTCTCAATCTGCACTTCATTTGCAACACGAGGATGAGCTGGTTGTCATTGAGGAATTTGATCAGCATTTTCCTCAGCACCATTTTCTTCAGGTGCATTAGCATGACGTTCTTCACGTTCTGGACCGACTTATTCAGCAGATTCTTCGGTAGGAATGACATCCTCAGTAGCTTTGAACTTAATAGATCCCTCAGGAGGTATTTCATCTGTCGTAGGAGGTAGGTGCTCTCTTTGCGAGCCATTAGTTTCATTGAACCACACATCTACAATTTCAACAACCTTGTGGTGATAGGTGTTGAAGACTCTGTAGGTGTGCGAGTCCTTACCATAACCGAGCATAAAACCTTCATGTGCTTTCGGTGCAAATTTAGGACTATGATGAGGATCTCTAATACAACATTTAGCATCAAAGACTTTGAAATAACTCACATTGGGTTTCTTGTCAGTGAGGAGTTCATATGCAGTCTTCTTGAAGAATTTGTGAAGATATACCCTGTTAATGATGTGGCATGCAGTATCAATTGCCTCAGGCTAGAAGCGAGTAGGCGTCTTGTACTCATCAAGCATAGTGCGAGCCATCTCAACAAGAGTCCTGTTCTTGCGCTCCACGACGCCATTCTGCTGAGGAGTATATGGAGCAGATAACTCATGAGTGATACCAAGTTCATCAAGATAGTCATCAAGATCAGTGTTCTTGAACTCAGTTCCATTGTCACTTCTGATGTGCTTGATCTTCACACCAAAGTTGGTTGAAGCCCTTGAGGAAAATCGTTTGAAGACTTCCTGCACTTTAGTTTTGTAAGTGATGATATTCACCCATGTATATCGAGAATAATCATCAACAATGAAAAAACCATATAAAGATGCAACATTAGTAAATGTGGCATAGTGAGTAGGGCCAAAGAGATCCATGTGAAGCAATTCAAATGGACAAGTGGTAGTCATGATGGTCTTTGAGGGATGCTTGGCCTTGGTCATCTTTCTGGCTTCACAAGCTCCACACAAATGGTCCTTGAGGAATTTTACACCCTCGATGCCAATGGCATTCTTCTTCTTTGCGAGTGCGTGCAAGTTGCTCATCCCAGCATGACCAAGTCGTCGATGCCATAGACAGCCTTCTGAAGCTTTTGCAAGTAGACAAGTAGCAGGTTGTGGTTCTGTAGAGAAATCAACAATATACAAATCTCCTCTCCTAAAGCCTTCGAAGACTTTGGAATTGTCAGCTTCCATGATCACAGCACAACGATACTTACCGAAGACAACAACCATATCAAGATCACAAAGCATTGAGACAGACATGAGGTTGAACCCTAAGGACTTGACAAGCATGACTTTGTCCATGTGTTGATCCTTTGTGATTGCAACCTTACCTAGACCCAATACCTTGCTTTTTCCTTTGTTAGCGTAGGTGATATGCTTCAGATGTGATGGAGATAAAGCAGAGTCCATCAATAAGCTCCTGCCACTAGTCATGTGATTTGTACATCCACTATCGAGGACCCACTCAGTGGCTTTGGGTTAATCATTCTGCAGATGAATTAGTGCAGCTTACGAACTCATATACTTCATCAGTGAAGAATATGATATCAATTTCATCAGATCAATTTCATCAAGCAATAGAACAGATAAAGCAGTATGAGGACGTGAAAAATGAGAATTCATTTCTTCATGATTAGCTTGCATCCTTTCAAGCATATTCAAGCCTCCAGCAAATTCTTCAAACGTTTAAGTTCGTCTGGAGACCTGAGCCTGCATAAGAGATTAGTTCTTTTTCTTCACCACCCACATCTGAAGGGGTGGCAAAGAGTTCATCATTCTGCGAGCTCCATAAGAGAAAGGTGGCATAGATGCCAATCCACTTCGTTTCACATAAGAGGGGTTAGGGTAAGCATAAGAGTAAGCAGAGAAATTCTTCGAGGATTTATGAACATAATGATTTGAAGAATAATGCACATATCCATAATCCTTAGATCTTCCCTGCGAAACAGAAGGGTTAGCACGATGATGCTCATATGAGGACTTTGATCCTTTTGAGGAATTTGATCCACGTGAGGAATTTGGTCCGTATGAGGACTTGGATCCATATGAAGAATTTGATCTGGGGTTCCTATTCTTCACAGGTGGTGTCATGATGACATTCACCTGGAGACTTTCAAGGCACCTTTTGGGAACCCAGATTTTCTTCATAGGAGGACCATTCCTGCAGTTAGTGCCAACATATCTAGCAAATACTTCACCATTCTGATTTTTGAACAGTTTATAGTTGGAGTCAAATGACTCATCAGAAGAATATGAAGATTCACATGTAAAGCCAGATAAAGTAGATGGATCCACTGAGGGTCCCTTTGCAGCAACCCATGAGGTTTTGGGATACTACTCAGGTTTCCAGTAGGTCCCATCAGCATTGAGTTTCCTCTCAAAGGCAATACCCTCTTTCCTAGAGTTCCTGTTGAGGATATCCTTTTTAAGCACATCACAAAGAGCCTGATGCCATTTGAGGCTTTTGTACATGCCTGTCATATACAATTCCTTCAGCCCTGCATCTTCAGTGATACTAGCAATGTCCTTAGATGAGGAATTAGTGATAGCAGAGACAGTTGAAGAATTTTCATCAATAGAAGCATTTGAGCATTCAGGTGAAGAATTAGCAGATTCATGTTCAATGCACTTCAAACATGGAGGAATAAATTCTTACTGAGTAGCGCTGATTTGTTGAGCAAGTAATGAATCACGCTCCTTCTGAAGATCTTCATAACTCACTCTTAACTGCTCAAGATCTTGTTTTCTTTGAAGAAATTCATAAGAAAGCTTCTCATGATCACATAAGAGAGTGTTATGATGACCTTGAAGATTGTCAAACTTGGACTGAAGTCTCTGAAGATTTTCAGTCAAAATTTTAGTGCGATCCATTTCATCACCCAACATATCATCGCTTTTGTCTAGCATATTTTGAACCTTTTCAAGAGCCTTTTGTTGTTTCACAACAATCTTAGCAAGTTTAGAATAACTAGGCTTGAGATTGTCATCAGATTCATCCTCACTTGATTTGGAGGAGGGATATTTGAGTACCTTTGCACCTTTTGCCATGAAGCAATAGGTGGGAGCGTAGTCATCATCGCCGTTGTCAGTGGTGTTGGAGAGGTCCTTTTCCTCAGAGTTGAAGATGGACTTGCTGACGAACGCGGTAGCGAGGGCTAGGCTCACCACACTAGAGTCTGACTCCTCAGATTCCTCCTCTTCCTCATTTTCCTCAGATTCAGCCTCAGAGTCCATTTCCTTGCCAATGAATGCCCGAGCCTTCTTGGAGCTGCTCTTCTTGTGAGATGAAGAACTTGAAGGTTTTGATGAAGAGGACTTTGAAGATTTCTTCTTCTTCTTTGAATCATCAGAACTGTAGTCCTTATACTTCTTCTTCTTTGATTCCTTTTCCCACTGAGGACAATCTTGAATGTAGTGACCGGGTTTCTTGCACTTGTGACAGAGTCTCTTCTTGTAATCATGGGATGAGGAATCTGATCTAAGTCACCACCTCTTGAGGATTTTCCAAAGCGACCACGTCTTGAGAACTTCTGGAATTTCCTCATGAGCATTGCTAGCTCCTGGCTCAGTTCTTCAGGGTTACCAAGGCTGCTACCGGAATCTTCACCTTCAGATTCAGACACTGCCTTGGCCTTCAGAGCTCGTGATCTGCCTAGCTTGGTCCATAGAAATCTCTCTTCTCAGCAAGATGGAACTCATGAGTGTTTAGCCTCTCGAGGATATCAACGGGATCAAGTGACTTATAGTCTCCACGTTCTTGTATCATCAATGCCAAAGTATCAAATGAGGAATCAAGCGATCTCGACAATTTTTTCACCACCTCATGGCCGGTGATGTCAGTGGCACCAAGTGCTTGAAGCTCATTTGAGATGTCAGTGAGCCAATCGAAGGTTTGCTGAACATTTTCATTGTCGAGTCTTTTGAAGCGGTTGAAGAGATTGCGAAGAACGTCAACTCGAGAGTCACACTGTGTTGAGACTCCTTCACTGACCTTGGACAGCCTGTCCCAGATAAACTTTGCTGTCTCCAAAGCACTCACTCTGCCATACTGCCCTTTGCTCAGATGGCCACATATGATGTTCTTCGCTTGAGAGTCGAGTTGCTTGAATCTCTTCACATCAGCAGTGGTGATGGTAGCAGTGACAGAGGGAACACCATTTTCCACAACGTACCAGAGATCGTTGTCAATTGCCTCAAGATCAAGGTTGTCAGAATCGCGATTTTGAATCGGATCGGAGCTCCGATGGTAAGATCGCAAATCGTAGAATCTTCACTATCAGGATCGTATAAACGTAGATTCTATGAACTAAAATCGTAGAATCATAGGGGTTAGTTTGGATCGTAAAGTCGTAGAATCGTATAACAGAATCGCGATTCTGACAACCTTGCTCAAGATGCATGCACATCTTATTCTTCCAGTAGGGGTAGTCCGTCCCATCGAAGGTAGGACACCCAGCAGAAACCTTGATCATACCTACGGTCGACTGATACATCTCCAACATATCTATAATTTTTGATTGTTCCATGCTATTATATTATCTGTTTTGGATGTTAATGGGCTTTATTTTACACTTTTATATTATTGGGACTAACCTATTAACCGGAGGCCCAGCCCAAATTGCTGTTTTTTTTGCCTATTTCAGTGTTTCGTAGAAAAGGAATATCAAACGGAGTCCAAATGGAACGAAACCTTCGGGAACATGATTTTTGGAACAAACGTGATCAAGAGGACTTGGAGTGGACATCAATAAACGAACAAGGCGGCCACGAGGCAGGGGGCGCGCCCTCCCCCTCGTGGGCCCCTTGTTGCTCCACCGACCTACTTCTTCCTCCTATATATATTGACATACCCCGAAAACATCCAGGAGCACCACGAAACCCTATTTCCACCGCCGCAACCTTCTGTACCCAAGAGATCCCATCTTAGCGCCTTTTCCGGAGCTCCACCGGAGGGGGCATTGATCACGGAGGGCCTCTACATCAACTCCATGGCCCCTCCGATGATGTGTGAGTAGTTTACCTCAGACCTTCGGGTCCATAGCTAGTAGCTAGATGGCTTCTTCTCTATCTTTGGATCTCAATACAAAGTTATCCCCGATTCTCTTGGACATCTATTTGATGTAACCTTCTTTTGCGGTGTGTTTGTCGAGATCCGATGAATTGCGGGTTTATGATCAAGTCTATCTATGAACAATATTTGAATCTTCTCTGAATTCTTTTATGTATGATTGGTTTATCTTTGCAAGTATCTTTGAATTATCAATTTGGTTTGGCCTACTAGATTGATCTTTCTTGCAATGGGAGAAGTGCTTAGCTTTGGGTTCAATCTTGCGGTGCTCGATCCCAGTGACAGAAAGGGAAATGACACGTATGTATTGTTGCCATCGAGGATAAAAAGATGGGGTTTACATCATATTTCCTGAGTTTATCCCTCTACATCATGTCATCTTTCTTAAGGCGTTACTCTGTTCTTATGAACTTAATACTCTAGATGCATGCTGGATAGCGGTCGATGTGTGGAGTAATAGTAGTAGATGCAGAATCGTTTCGGTCTACTTGTCTCGGACGTGATGCCTATATACATGATCATACCTAGATATTCTCATAATTATTCGCTTTTCTATCAATTGCTCGACAGTAATTTGTTCACCCACCGTAATACTTATGCTATCTTGAGAGAAGCCACTAGTGAATCCTATGGCCCCCGGGTCTATTTTCCATCATACAAGTTTCCAATCTATTTTATTTTGCAATCTTTACTTTCAATCTATATCATAAAAACACCAAAAATATTTATCTTATTATTATCATATCTATCATATCTCACTCTTGCAAGTGGCCGTGAAGGGATTGACAACCCCTTTATCGCGTTGGTTGCGAGGTTCTTATTTGTTTGTGTAGGTACGAGGTGACTCGCGCGTGGTCTCCTACTGTATTGATACCTTGGTTCTCAAAAACTGAGAGAAATACTTATGCTGCTTTACTGCATCACCCTTTCCTCTTCAAGGGAAAACCAATGCAGTGCTCAAGAGGTAGCAAGAAGGATTTCTGGCGCCATTGCCGGGGAGATCTACGCCAAGTCAAGACATACCAAGTACCCATCACAACTCTTATCCTTCATATTACATTATTTGCCATTTGCCTCTCGTTTTCCTCTCCCCCACTTCACCCTTGCCGTTTTATTCGCCCTCTTTTACTTTCGCCCTCTCTTTTCCGTTCGCCTCTTTTTCACTTGCCTCTTGTTGCTTGTTGCCCTTATGGCTTTACCAAAAGGAGTTGATCATCACCTTAGAAGGTTGGAAGAAATCGAAAACAACGTTGGAAGTTTTATGTCCTTGCAGTTTGAGCATAATAATTTCTTTAGAAACGAGCTTAAAGAACAAAATTTTTTTATCGGTTTCATGAATAAAGAGCTTGATGATATGTGTAAGGAATTTTATGGTTTGAAATCTCAGCTTGCTCATCTTGAGAAATTAATTGCTGAAATCTCGGATAAGTAGGCCACCTTAGTTAATAAGATGGCCGCTAAACCGGAAAGTTTTTATGAGAATAATAATAAAGATCTAAAAGTAATTGATGTGTCCCCTATTAAATCCTTGTTTTGCAATATGAATCTTGATAATGATGGGACTGGAGACGAGTCAACTTTAGTTAGAAGGTGTCCCAATGATTCAGAGTTTTTAGATCTTGATGCAAAAATTGATAAAAGTGGGATTGCAGAGGTCAAAACTTTAGATAGCAATGAACCCACTATCTTGGATTTCAAGGAATTTAATTATGATAATTGCTCTTTGATAGATTGTATTTCCTTGTTGCAATCCGTGCTAGATTCTCCTCATGCTTATAGTCAAAATAAAGCTTTCACTAAACACATCGTTGATGCTTTGATGCAATCTTACAAAGAAAAACTTGAGTTGGAAGTCTCTATCCCTAGAAAACTTTATGATGAGTGGGAACCTACTATTAAAATAAAAATTAAAGATCATGAATGCTATGCTTTGTGTGATTTGTGTGCTAGTGTTACCACGATCCCAAAGACTTTGTGTGATTTGCTAGGTTTCTGTGAATTTGATGGTTGTTCTTTAAACTTGCACCTTGCGGATTCCACTATTAAGAAACCTATGGGAAAGATTAATGATGTTCTTATTGTTGCAAATAGGAATTATGTGCCCGTATATTTCATTGTTCTTGATATAGATTGCAATCCTTCATGTCCTATTATTCTTGGTAGACCTTTCCTTAGAACGATTGGTGCAATTATTGATATGAAGGAAGGGAATATTAGATTCTAATTTCCATTAAGGAAGGGCATGGAACACTTCCCTAGAAATAAAATTAAATTACCACATGAATCTATTATGAGATCCACTTATGGATTGCCTACCAAAGATGGCAATACCTAGATCTATCTTCGCTTTTAAGCCTAGCTAGGGGCGTTAAACGATAGCGCTTGTTGGGAGGCAACCCAATTTTATTTTTATTCCTTAATTTTTGCTCCTGTTTAGTAATAAATAATTTATATAGCCTATTTTTTGGTTGTGTTTTTGTGCTTAATTAGTGTTTGTGCCAAGTAGAACCGTTGGGAAGACTTGGGGAAAGTCTTTTTGATCTTGCTGTAAAAAACAGAAACTTTAGCGCTCACAAAAATTGCTGCCATTTTTTACTGGAGAGTGATATTTAGTTAATTAATTTTGAAGATTATTAATAGATAAATTCCTCACGTCCAGCAATTTATTTTAGAATTTTTGGGGTTCCAGAAGTATTCGAAACCTACAGATTACTACAGACTGTTCTGTTTTTGACAGATTCTGTTTTTCGTGTGTTGTTTGCTTATTTTGATGAATCTATGGCTAGTAATAGAGTTTATGAACCATAGAAAAGTTGGAATACATTAGGTCTAACACCAATATAAATCAATAATGAGTTCATTACAGTACCTTTAAGTGGTGGTTTGTTTTCTTTTACTAACGGAGCTCACGAAGATTTTCCTTTAAGTTTTGTGTTGTGAAGTTTTCAAGTTTTGGGTAAGGATTTGATGGATTATTGAACAAGGAGTGGCAAGAGCCTAAGCTTGGGGATTCCCAAGGCACCCCAAGGTCAAATCCAAGGACACCAAAAATCCTAAGCTTGGGGATGCCCCGGAAGGCATCCCCTCTGTCGTCTTCGTCTATCGGTAACTTTACTTGGAGCTATATTTTTATTCGCCACATGGTATGTGTTTTGCTTGGAGCGTCTTGTATGATTTGAGTCTTTGCTTTTTAGTTTACCACAATCATCCTTGCTGTACACACCTTTTGGGAGAGACTCACATGAATTGGAATTTATTAGAATACTGTATGTGCTTTGTCGGATTTCGGGTTCCGGCAGACCCTTGAGGTTCGAACACTGGGGTGCGCGCGAAGATTTCGCCCCCTACCTACCTGCACCCCTCCGCCTCGTTAAGGTCTAAGCTATGGAAAGAATAACACGAGGGACACGTGGTTTATACTGGTTCGGGCCACCGTTGTGGTGTAATACCCTACTCCAGTGTGTGGTGTGGTGGATTGCCTCTTGGGCTGATGATGATGAACAATACAAGGAAGAACAGCCTCGCGAGGGTCTGTTCTCGGCTGGGGGGGATGAACTGCTGGGAGGAGTTCAGTCACCCTTCCCTCTCTCTCTCTCTGATCCTTTGATCCTTCGATCCCTCTATCCCTCTGTCCTTCTATCCTTCTCTCCTCCTCCCCTTCTCTGCGGGTGGCCGGTCCTATTTATAGAGGCCCTGGTCCTCTTCCCAAATATCGAGCGGGAAGGGAGCCAACAATGGCGGGCTAATTTGAAGGGGGACAACTAGTATCAGCTATCCTGACAAAAGTAGTCTTCGCCTGCGCAAAGCTCTGGTGATGACGCCGTCTTGGGCTCCATGATGACCTTCATCTCATAGTCCTCCTGGTCTTGGTCTCGTTACACCGAAATGGCAACCTTTGCCTGATGCCTCGGTACTCCGCGGCTGCGCTTGCCCCCTTTGCACCAAAGAGGAAAGGAGGACACTGCGCGGGCTGGCACCCGCCTGGCGCCCTTGGTCGTCATGGCTTGCGTCACGGGCACCTCGTGAGGTACCCCGCCTTGGTCTCTCCGCCTCCTCGTGAGCCAGCCTGACGAGGCCGTGCCTGAGGAAGCTCTGTGTCGTCCGCCCCGCGAGTCTTGGCCCCTCGCGAAGGTCTTGGGTTTGTGTTGGTGAAGATGGGCCGCGCTGGGCCCCCTTTTGAGCCACGCCGCAGGCTGTAGACAGGCAAGTCTGGGGACCCCCGTTCCCAGAACGCCGACAGTAGCCCCCGGGCCCAAGGCGCGCCCGGACTTGGCCGTGCAGGGGGGCGGAAGGGCAAGAGCGAAGCGCCGCGGGCCCTAACAGCCTGCGGCCTTAGGCGCCGCGTGGCGGTTGATTGGAGATGGGCGGCACTGTTCCCCCACGCCCTCCTTATTTTGCGCCATGCTAGGCGGACCCGTAGTCGTACACAGCCGTTCCCCTTTTTGTTGCTCGAGCGCCCTCTGTCCTTCCTCCGCTCGAACTCTGGTTTTTGTTTTCAACTCAATCTTGAACCTTCCCCCCTTCCCATCGCCATGGCTCCGACGAAGAAGGGAAGAGGGAAGAAACCCGTGTCTCCGCCTTGCCGCCGCCGTTGGCGGCCCCCGCCGAGGGCTTGGGCAAGGTCAGCTCGGCTCTGGCCACCATCTTCAATGAATGCGGGAGGACGACGGCCTGGCCCGCGTCCCACTTCTCCATCGACAGGATAGCCACCGAGGTCCCGTATTTTTCCGACGCCCTGTGGGCGGGTCTGGTTCCTCCCTTTTCTGATTTCTTCAATGCCGTGCTTTCCCACTATCAGATCCACATGATGCATCTGGGTCCTGAATCCATCACTCTCCTTTCGGTCTTCGCCTTTGTTTGCGAGGCTATGATGGGCATCCTTCCTTCGGTCACCTTGCTGCGCCACTTCTTCTTGCTGCGCCTTGTTGACCCTACCCAATGCTGGGCGTGTGTGAGCTTCGTTGCCGCGTCTGAGACGGTGGCCTCTGGGATTGACTTCAAGCTCCCTCCGCCCGCGGCTGGGTTCCGCGAGCGATGGCTGTATGTGGATGCTGGGGTGCCCAGCCCCCTGCTGTCGGAGCCAACTTCGCCTGTTGTCCCCAATTCGAGCTGGGGCTAGGAGACGCTTGAGAGCCCCCGGCTCGTCTTCGTCTGGCACCACTTCGCGTTCTTGAGGTCTCTTGGCGCGACAGTGCCCAAGGTGGTGAAGGAGTTCCTGCTACGCCGCGTTGCTCCTCTCCAGCGCCACTCCCGCCGGATGTGGGCCTTCAGCGGGCGCGATGATCGTATGAGGCTCCAGGAAGAGGACCTGATGCCTGAAGTGCTGAGGACGACGCTCTTGACCCTGACGGGGGACCCCAACCCTGGCAGCATCCAGTAGGGAGGGGCCTTGCTGTACCTCTGCCAGAGCAGGGGCGATTTGGTGAGGCAGATGCCTATCTTCGATGAGTGGGGGCCGTGCCCCGCCGGCCTCCAGGGGCCTCGCGAGAACCCAGTGGTGGTGACTGCCCTTCCAGTCGGCCAAGGCGGCTCTTCCTCAAGTGGCGAAGCAGGGAGGCACGAGGCGCCAGAGGCCGAGGGGGCTCCCGGCGGGGCGCCAGCGCCGGGCGATGCTCATGAGGAAGCAGTTATCGGGGCCCGTGCTGCTGAGGCTGAGGGTGACAAGCAGCTGCCCTCTGCGCCTACGACCGAGGCCACTGAGGCTCCGGCGGCTTCTCTTGGCGAGGCGATTGGCGGCGCACATCAGGAAGGCGCCTCTGACGCAGATCGCCTTAACGCTCCATCTTCGTCGCAGGTTAATCCCTGCGCCCGACTCTTAGGCCGCTTCCGCGTGGACTTTGAGGCCCTCCGGAAGAGAAGGGAGGCCCTGGGCGACGATTACCCTTGTCGCCTGCTGAAGCGTAGGAAGTACTTTGCCACTGATGAGTAAGCCTTCTCCTTTCCCAGCTCCTGATCCTTCTGTTGCTCTTACTGACCCTTGCTCCGCAGGCCCCTTCCAGCCGAGCTTGCAGAGACGGCTAAGGAGCCGTCCCCATTGGCTTCGCCCCCTCCACCGTCCTCAAGCGCTCCAAGCAGTGGAGCCCTTGTGGTGAGGGCGATCGACGAGGCGAACCGTCCCGAGGCGTATCGTGGCCCCGCGCACCTCGCGATCCTTCGCGGGCCTTCTCATGGCATAGCCAGCCTGCCGTGGGCTTCTCGCCTGGTCGTGGACTGCGACTGGCTGAGGCGCTTCCTGCGCTCTTCACCTGGGGACGGGCTGGCCCCAGGCCGAGCTTCTGACGCGGCGTGCCCGGCCGTCGCGAGGGTGCCAGCCCCCAGCCCCCAGCCCGGAGGGGGAGTGCTGACTCGCGGCCCCCGGCACTTGCTTGGGGCAGATGATGGTGTGGAAGACGTGCTCGAGCGCGCTCGGGAGCGTCGCGCTCTCCGCCAAGGATTCCTTCGAAGGGCGGCTGACGTGGTAAGCCTTCTTGGAGAGGAGCTTGCCGATGAAGACGCGCGCCTTGAGGCCGAGGGCCTGTGCCTGGCTGCAGAGAGGCGCGAGCTGGAGGGCGCCATCGCCCTTGCGCGCCGTCAGCGCGATCTTGATGACAGAGAGGCCAAGGCGTCGTTGGTGGCCTCTCGGGAGGCCCGATCTTGGGCCGCTGAGGAGGCTCGGGAAGCTGACCGGCGGGGAACGGCGGCGGAGGAGCGGGCTCGGGAGCTCCTGGCCTGGTCCCACTCACTGGAGGAGCAGGTGGAGCTGCGCGAGGCAGCCCTCGCGTCGATGAAGGTGGCCTCCGGCAACTCAGCAGAGCTCCAGAAGCGCGAGGAGGCGCTAACGCTGGAAGCCGCCGAACGTACCCGTGAGTACGAGCGTCTGGAGACGAGGGAGCGCTTGGTGACGCAGGCGGAGGATGATGTTGCTGCATAGGAAGCCCGCGTCCTGGAGGAGGTCAGACATCGAGTGGTGATGGCGCATTTGAACCTCGAGCACGAGTTCGAAGAGAAGCTGGGGTTGATCCGGGCCGAAGCTGAAGGCAGGACTGCTGCCTTGAGGGCCAAGCCGGAGGAGGCGACGCGGCGGGCCGACGCTTTTCGGGCCGCTCTTGAGGTGGCGCAAGGTGAGTTAACCGCCTCCCAGGCCAAGGTGCTCCTTCTCCGCCAGCGGGTGGAGGAGGCTGAGGTCGTCGCGGGCCAGAACACGGATGAGATACGTCAGCGGCGGATCCTGGAGCATGAGCACGG
This sequence comes from Triticum urartu, assembly GCF_003073215.2. Taxonomy (NCBI): domain Eukaryota; kingdom Viridiplantae; phylum Streptophyta; class Magnoliopsida; order Poales; family Poaceae; genus Triticum; species Triticum urartu. Next base: position 111,785,486 of record NC_053022.1, read on the forward strand.
CCCCATGCTCACCACGCTCCGGGAGAGAGCCAACACAGCCTTGGGCAACATCTGTGAGGCGGCTGTTGGTGAGCCGCATGCAGTCAACTATGCTGGCAATCTTCAGTTCTTCACTGACGTGGTGACGCAGCTGGAGGCGCGGTCGGTCAGGGCTAACAGGTTGGTGGAGGAGAGGAGCCGCGCCCTCCTTGGGCGCGCCTTTTCTCGCGTCTTCAGCCACCTTCGGAACATGGATCCCCACTTTGATTTTGATGCCGCCATTGCCCTAGTCCCCCAGGCCGTCCGAGGTGATCTGGCGCACTGGGTGGAAGACAATGTGGATGCTCTTATCAGGGCCTTCGCTTCAGACAACGACGACGTGATTGTGGCGGCCGACGAGGGCGGCGTGGTGAACGGCCCTGACGCCGCTGGCGGCGACGCGGACAGCGATGGCGAGTTCAGCGACGCCAGCAACGGCTCAGGTGGTGCTCCTGAGAACGCATTGGGGGACTCATCCGACTGATTTTGCATCGCTCCTACTTCCTTACCCTGCATGAATAGAACTCAGGTTTTGGCCCGATTGCAGTGAGAGCATTTTGGAGGGGGAGCCCCTTATGTAAAACTTGTGTTCATCGTATTAGTAGACGCTACATTACCCATGCGCCCGCACCAAGTGGTTGGCCCAAGCGACGCGCTGGTCGGCTAGTTTACCTTTGTCCCGTGCTGGCCCTGAGGCAGCCCGTGGGAGGTTGTGGTGTCTCGAGTGTTCCCTGATTGGGTTCGTAGGATCTGCAGTAAAACACCCTCCTGAGAGGTCATGTCGGCGGCAGTCTGGGCTGCGCGCAAGCTAGGCCTGACCCGGCTCGCGAGGGGCTCGCGAGGGGAGACAGCTGAGGCGAAGTGGTAACCAAAACGCGAGAAATTGCTCGAACGAGACTAAGCACCCCTTCCCCGAACACACGCAAATCTCAAATTCGAATCCAACTTGAATCCAGCGGGGGAAAGCGACAACCAAAGGGAAAAGCAACAAAAGCAAACAAAAGGCCGCGTCCGGCACCTAGTCTAGTCTTGGACGTCTTCTCACCAACGCGGAGCTAAGTGCTACCACTGGGCATGGGAGGGAGCCCCAGGGCCTGAGGCCGGCACCCCTGAGACTCCGGGGCGTGTACAGCCCCACTCATTATTACGTGAGAGTGTCACGGGGCGGCGAGCTTCACAGGCACTGGGCCTTCTTCACAGGTACTGGCCTTGCTTCATATCGCCACATGAGGGCCCCGCCTTGCGCCACACTCTAGTGCCATCAACGACGACCGGAAACCAGGACGCCGCCGATGGTGTAAAGTAGTCGCCAGCGGTTCCCCCGACGACCACGGGTCCTCCGCTGGGGGCAGGCCCTGAGGCACCTCCCCAGCGGAGGGCCTACCTCCTGAGAACACCTTGCTCCGAACGCCGCGGTGGTGATGTCGGATCCCAGCCCCTCTCCTGCAGCCCCCTGCGCCCTCCTCCCGAGGGGCAGGAGACTGTGGGAGCGGGGCAGCTGCTTGCTGTGGCGACCTGCACCTCCTGCGATCCATGGTTAGCGTATGCCTTCTCCTGAAGAATTAGCGTACCCGATAATCCTTGCCCCCGGCGTGGCCAGTGGGACCGGGGCTCCCGGAAAGGCTCAGCTTCTGGCGCCTCGTCCCCCCAGCTTGGGCTGAGGAGCGAGCCTTGTTCGCTCTCGTGTGGGTGTCCTTGGTCCATCATGAGGGGCACGTATTCCTCTGGCGCCGTCATCCCGAATGCCACGCCGTAATGCTCCGCATGCCACGCGGTCCTGCCTGACGCGCCCACCGTGGGGTGGCAGTGCGGCTGTCCACTGGGGCCGCGGGTCGCGTCGAGTCCTTCTTCGCGGACTGGGAGCGGGGGCAGCGCCGCCGCCGGTCCGGTGCTGACAGCTTCGCTAGTGTTGGAGTAGCCTTGGAGCCCGCGGGCGCGCGCGGAGCCCCCGCGCGGGCCGCCTTGGGCTTGAGATGGGAGCTGGGTGCAGAAGGGGTGAGCCCCCGAGGCGGCGAAGCCCAGGAGCTCTGCCACTCGCTCCAGCAGCACGTCGCGGCCGCCCTCCAGCAGCCTGCACCGCAGCAGCTCTCGGGCCACTGTGAGCGCGGCCCTCGAGTTCGCCTGCTCCCTGCGGGTGTACGGTGTCGTGGTCGTGGCGTGATTGGAGGCCCTTGCTGCCGACCGCGCCTGCCGCGGTGTGAGAGCTGTCGAAGCATGTCCGCGTCGCCCGCGGCCCGCAGCACCCCGCGGACCGCGAGCTGCCTGGGGCACGGGGTCGCCCGAGGCGAGCGGCTCTGCGCGGGCGGGCCACGCCGTCCACGGATCTGGGTTGCCCGCCTGGTCGCCGGACATGGTGATGACGACGCGACGAGGCGCGAAGCGGTTGAAGGTGGATTCCAGCGCACCCCTACCTGGCCCGCCAAATGTCAGATTTCGGGTTCCGGCAGACCCTTGAGGTTCGAACACTGTGGTGCGCGCGGATATTTCGCCCCCTACCTACCTGCACCCCTCCGCCTTGTTATGGTCTAAGCTATGGAAATAATAACACGAGGGACACGTGGTTTATACTAGTTCGGGCCACCGTTGTGGTGTAATACCCTACTCCAGTGTGTGGTGTGGTGGATTGCCTCTTGGGCTGATGTTGATGAACAATACAAGGAAGAACAGCCTCGCGAGGGTCTGTTCTCGGCTGGGGGGATGAACTACTGGGAGGAGTTCAGTCACCCTTCCCTCCCTCTCTCTCTCTGATCCTTTGATCCTTCGATCCCTCTATCCCTCTGTCCTTCTATCATTCTCTCCTCCTCCCCTTCTCTGCGGGTGGCCGGTCCTATTTATAGAGGCCCTGGTCCTCTTCCCAAATATCGAGCGGGAAGGGAGCCAACAATGGCGGGCTAATTTGAAGGGGGACAGCTAGTATCAACTATCCTGACAAAAGTAGTCTTCGCCTGCGCAAAGCTCTGGTGATGACGCCATCTTGGGCTCCACGATGACCTCCATCTCATAGTCCTCCTGGTCTTGGTCTATTGCACCGAAATGGCAACCTTTGCCTGATGCCTCGGTACTCCGCGGCTGCGCTTGCCCCATTTGCACCAAAGAGGAAAGGAGGACACTGCGCGGGCTGGCACCCGCCTGGCGCCCTTGGTCGTCATGGCTTGCGTCACGGGCACCTCGTGAGGTACCCCGCCTTGGTCTGTCCGCCTCCTCGTGAGCCAGCCTGACGAGGCCGTGCCTGAGGAAGCTCTGCGTTGTCCGCCCCGCGAGGCTTGGCCCCTCGCGAGGGTCTTGGGTTTGTGTGTGTGAAGATGGGCCGCGCTGGGCCCCCTTTTGAGCCACGCCGCAGGCCGCAGGCAGGCAAGTCTGGGGACCCCCGTTCCCAGAACGTCGACATGCTTTACTTATATTCTTTGAGCTATATAGTTTTTACTCTAGTGATTCACTTATATCTTTTAGAGCATGACGGTGGTTCTATTTTATAGAAATAATTGATATCTCATGCTTCACTTATATAATTTTAAGAGTCCTTTAGAACATCATGGTAATTCACTTTGGTTATAAATTTTAAATGCTAAGAGAAGTTGGATGCTTGATAGATGGTTTTGAGATATAAATGTGGTAATATTAGAAGTGTGCTAGTTGAGTAATTGTAAAATTGATGAATACTTGTGTTGAAGTTGGCAAGTCCCATAGCATGCACATATGGTAAACGTTATGTGACAAATTTGAAGCATGGGGTGTTCTTTGATTGCTTTCCTTATGAGTGGTGGTCGGGGATGAGCGATGGTCTTTTCCTACCAATCTATCCCCCTAGGAGCATGTGCGTAGTGCTTGGTTTTGATGACTTGTAGATTTTTGCAATAAGTATGTGAGTTCTTTATGACTAATGTTGAGTCCTTGGATTATACGCACTCTCACCCTTCCATCATTGCTAGCCTCTTCGGCATCGTGCATTGCCCTTTCTCACCTTGAGAGTTGGTGCAAACTTCGCCGGTGCATCCAAACCCCGTGATATGATACGCTCTATGACACATAAGCCTCCTTATATCTTCCTCAAAACAGCCACCATACCTACCTATTATGGAATTTTCATAGACATTCTGAGATAAATTCCATGCAACTTTCCATTGTTTCATTTATTACGACATGCATCATCATTGTCATATTGCTTTGCATGATCATGTAGTTGACATTGTATTTGTGGCAAAGCCACCGTTCATAATTTTTTCATACATGTCACTCTTGATTCATCGCAATCCCGGTACACCGCCGGAGGCATTCACATAGAGTCATATTTTGTTCTAAGTATCGAGTTGTAATTGTTGAGTTGTAATGTAACATCCCAAATTTTTAATTTGGAATGTTATACATAGATCATTCATGCATATCATATTTTATTGCACATTTGATTGGCTAGATCCTAGAAATTCTACGCAACTCAAAGACCCACGGAGAGAGTTGGGAATTTCATTATTTTCATATTTGAGTTTTCTCAAATTTTGAAAAAAAGAGGATCATTTGATTTTAATTATTTTATCTTCAAATATTTATTTTATAAAAATAAAAGAGAGAGGATAAAATGACTTCCTCAAAATAAAGAAATATTGGAGATTTAATATTAAAATCGAATAAGATTTTTATTCGGAGTTTTATCACTATTTTATTTAAATTAGGAAAAAAATGCATTTTTTAAAATTGCATTTTGGGCCCAAATAAATGTTCACCTTGTTCGGCCTATTTTAGAGGACGGAGAAAATTTATTTCGGGATTTTTGTAGTCCGTTTAGTATTTCTTTTCTTTCTTTTCCTACACATCGGAATTATATTAAAAAAGGAAACCGACCTACGGGCCGTATCCGGCCCAGACTCCTCCTAGCCCCTCCTTATAAGCCGCGCCGTCGAGCCCACCGCAGCCCAACCAGCCCCGCCGCCGCCCAAACCCTAACCCTAGCGCCGCCGCTGCCTAGAGCCGCCTGCTGCCGCCCACGCCGCCGCTGACGCCACCGTGCCGCCGCCCACGTCGTCGTGCCGCACCGCTCGCTGCCACCCACGCCTCCGTGCCGCGCCGCCCGCTGCGTCGCCCGTCGCCGCCGCCTGCCGCCACCGCCGACCACCACCGCCGGAGCCGCCGCGCCGCCGCCCGCGGAGTTCGAGGTAGCCGCTGTTTTTTTAAAACCGATCGGTTTTATTTCGTAAACCCTAGTTTCGGTTTTTTATTATTAATAGATCCGTTCGCCGGTTTTCTCGGTTTAGTTATTTAGTGGACGTTCGTCCGTATGTTCATTTTGACGAACGGTTTTTCGTCCGTTAATCGCAGACAACGGAAGTTCGTTCGTTAGCCTGTTCGTCAGTTTTTCTTTTTCTCGGATTTTTCGTGATTATTTTTGGTCGCGATTTCTGATGCGATTTTCGTTTTAGTTCATCTTTTCGCTCGTTTATCGGAATCAGGCGATTCAAGCGCCTAGATCTTCGTCTCGAAGCCCTCTTTCCGTTTAACCAACTTGAACAAGATTTTGGTATTGTATAATTTGACTTTAGTACAGATTAGTAATCGGATCTTGTTTCTTTCGCAGTTTGAGTTTCGTTGCTCCGTTTGATTTGATTCTTTTTGCAAACCGGAGTTCTTAAGTTGAACTTTCTGGTTCGATCTTCTATTTCGTGTTTTACCCATGTTTCTTTGCTTGATTGCTTATGTATGCTATTGCTTGTTCGCGATAGAACACCCGGAGTGCGAAGCATGCTACTACGAGTCTCTAGGTTTTGCGGATCATCATGAAGGTAAGTAACACTTTGATCATACCCCTTTATCACCCAGTTTCTATGCATTAGTTCCAATCCTCAAACATTGCATGAGTAGGTTGAGATATAACATGTGGGTTTGGGAAGTAGTTGATGAGGTAGAACCTATTGCCTGTTATTATCAAACCCTTGGGAGTTACTTCTACGTTTTTCTTATATTGCTATGCTAAGCTCGTAGACGTGGTATGGGTGAGTGAATCCATGACAAATGCGAGATTGTTAACTAACGGTTCAATTTAAGGTGGCAACTTTAATACACATCTGGGTGGATTGCTTGTCGGGCACCTGGAGAATCCAGTGTTGTCCTAGGATATCCCGGAGGACCCGTGTGATAATCCTAAGGTCCGCCACCCAGGCTCAAAGGGAATCTGAGATATTTCATGCTAGAAACTTCCGTGTGCAGCCACAAGCTATTATGGGCTCTAGCATAGTTGAGTAAGTTGCATGACCTCTTCCAGTGGTAGGCTAGCAGATGTAGGGATGTAGGTTGGTACTGTCTACCCGGGTTAGAGTTAATGCTTCTGAAAGACTGTGTCTCGGTCATCCGTTTCTCAAACACCATGTAGTGCGAGAAATCCAACGAGGGAGATCGAGTCTTGTGGGGAAAAGTGCGCAACCTCTGCAGAGTGTACAATCTAATCATGGTTAGCCGTGTCCTCGGTTATGGACATCTTGACTATCTAGTACTTGGATTATCATATGTATCTCATCAATCTAATTTAATATTGTTGGGGTGATAATTACTTTTAATTGGGATTGAGTTGGAGGAACCTTCTCAATGATATTTCAACTACCATGATAGTTAAATAAAATCTATTCCTTTGTTGTAGGAAAAAATTGGCTTTTCGCACTTTTCCGCCAGCCAAATATGCATGTAGTGATAGCATTATTCAGTTCTTGCTCTACTGTGTTATATTGCCAGCATATTCCATGTGCTGATCTTTTTTCGGGCTGCAACGTATTATGTTGCAGACTTTTCAGACGGGGAGTAAGGTTCGTTAGGTCGTTGCCGTGCAGCTCAGCTATGCCGTTGGAGTTGACGGACTCACTTTATCTTCCAAGCCTTCCGCGTGTTATCGTATTAGATGGCCTAAGCCATATTATTGTCATAAGTTCTTCTTTTGAGACATCTATGTAATAAGTGTGTGATTGCTACTCTGTTATAAATCCTTCGAGTACTGTGTGTGTCAGCATTACCGATCCAGGGATGACACTGAAGCACAGAGACTTGACCGTTTGAGGTCGGGTCGCTACAAGATGGTATCAGAGCACACGCTGAGTGTAGGACACGACCACTAAGCTAAAGCCCTAGATCACTATTCTCTTCTCATTTCTGACTCCTCTCCATTTTCTACTCTTTAGGATGGCGGACGCAAGGAACAAGTTTGCACAACCGGATGAAGAAGCACCTTTTGGACGACACTTGAAGGAAGTCACTAAGTACCTGAACATTGGAATACCAAGCTTCACGGGACTTACAACCACTTTACTAGAAGGAGCGAATGGATGATTCAAGTTCAAGTTCCAGGAAGGACATTCGCGCCAGTCACTAAGCCCATAGAGTTTTTCTTTGATGCACCAACCTGGAGTTTAGGAAAGAGTATGGCGGCCCACATCACCATGGGACGCATTGGAGAAGTTTACCATAAGGAGCTTAAGGATACTATCTACCAGATTTGTGGGCGCCGAGATGAGCAATGGGAGATGATCACCACCAGGAGGACATGTCCATCAGCTTTCATCCAGGAGTTAAACCAGCACATTCGTCGCCAGGAGAACCAGATGTGCGTAGGCATGATAGATCTGAAGAAGGCGATGGCAAGGATCACGGAACTGGAGGAAGAACTCAAGGCTACTCGCGAAGATTATGAGGAGGAAATCTCGTACTAGTGGAGAAGAATGACGATCTGGAAAGGAAGCTAGGAGTCTTCATGGGAGACCCCGCGCCAGGAGGAGAAGACGATGAACCCAAGGAGATTCGTTCTGAGGACTACATCATCATCGACGACACCGACTCGGACCCCGACGGATAGCGATGATGACTATGAAGACGAAGCTGGAGAAAGCATCATGGAAGGTCTTCGACCGATCAATATTTCTAGGTAGACCACCACATCAGTAGGAGTATTCCACCATGTATTATAGTATAGTCGAGCACTTTTGTAACGATAGTTAGATCGATTGTAACCCGCTATTTGATTAGGATATGATGATGATGTATGGTTGTCTCATGTGCATATGGGTAGTGTTTCTCTCACTAGACCTCATTCTATTCTATTCTCTTCCCTCTAAACCTCAGATGCCTCCGAAGACGTGACCCCGAATTTACCTTCCCACCGGAGCTCACTCAGTTGATCCAGCAGCAGAATACACTGAATGCAGTTGTTAGTTCAGAACCAAGCAACAAGAATAACAACAACCCACCACCACCACCACCTGTTGATAACTTAGCCTGTTTTCTGAGGTTGCAGCCGCCGGTGTTTTCCAGTAGCACCGAGCCGATAGTGGCAGATGATTGGCTCCGCAGGACTGGAAGGGAGTTAACCACTGCAGGATGTACAGATGCTGAGAAGGTGTGTTTTGCCGAACATCAGTTGGATGGACCAACAGCCTCATGGTGGGAGAATTACACTGTCACCTACCCTATAGCCACTGTTACATGGGATCAGTTTTAGCAAAGCATTTCGCACCGCCCATGTCTCAACGGGAGCTATGAGCATGAAGAAGCGTGAGTTTCGCAACTTGAGCCAAGGGAACCATACTGTGGGGCAGTACGTGGATAAATTTAGTAAGCTGTCTCATTATGCCCCTGACGATGTGGCCATAGATGCCGTGAAGCAGGAGAAGTTTATGGAAGGGCTGAATGATGAGATGAGCATGCAATTGATGGTGGCAACATTTAACAACTACCCGAAGTTGGTAGAAAAGGCTCTTATGATTGAAGGGAAGCAGCAGCAAACTGAGAGCCGCAAAAGGAAATATGGACAAGGAAGGTATAACTCTGGAGCTCAGCAGAAGCCTCGTCTAACCCCGAACTTGGGAGGACTTGTTCATAACCATGGAGGTCATAACCACAACGGAGGAAGTTCACATAACCACAATGGTTCCAAGAATGGGACTGGGAACGGAACAAGCAACAATCAGAACCGCTCCAATCCAGCCACACCTGCCAAGAGAGACCTAAGTCACATTACTTGCTTCAAGTGCGGGAAGACTGGATACTATGCCACGGAGTGCCCTGAAGCGAGGAATGGAAACGGTAATGGGAGCGCTGGGAAGAAGCCCAATCCTTTCAACAAAGGACAAGTGAACCACGTTAACGTGGAGGAGGTTCAAGGGCAGCCAGACGCGATTATCAGTAAGTTTTTGGTTAAGTCTTTTACCGCCCTTGTTGTTTTTTATACTGGTGCATCACATTCATACATATCAAGGGGATTCGTGGATAAGTTTAAACTACCAACCCAAGCCCTTAGGACCCCTCTGTTAGTAAGTTCACCTAGAGCAGAGTATATGGCTAGCCGATGGTGTGACCAGATACCCTTAACCATTGGTAGCCATGTTTTCCCGCCAGACCTAATAATTTTGGAGTCATAAGGATTGGATGTGATATTAGGCATGGACTAGATGTCAAAGTATGGAGGAAGCATCGACTGTGCTAGTAAGTCGATTTATCTCACCAACCCGGAGGAAAAAAGGATCAAGTATGTATCTAGGCATGCGCCTAGGAGGAGCCAAGTAAATACCCTCACGGGAGTTGTTCAGGAGGAAGTGCCTATAGTGAAGGATTACCCAGATGTTCTTCCAGAGGAGTTACCAGGCATGCCACCGGATCGAGACATCGAGTTTTTGATAGAGCTATTGCCAGGTACAGGGCCGATATCAAAGAGACCCTACCGGATGCCCGCAAATGATCTGGAGGAGATTAAGAAGCAGATCAAGGAGTTATTGGAGAAAGGTTACATCCAACGGAGCTCATCACCATGGGGAGCCCCAGTGCTTTTGGTTGAGAAGAAGGATAAGTCTCTAAGAATGGTTGTTGATTATCGTGCGTTGAATGAGGTGACGATCAAGAACAAATACCCACTGCCAATGATCAATGATTTGTTTGACCAGTTTCAAGGAGCTAAGGTATTTTTGAAGATCGATCTGCGATCAGGATATCACCAACTGAAGATCTGGGAGAAGGATATACCTAAAACCGCATTTACCACAATGTACATGTTATATGAGTATACGGTCATGTCATTCGGACTGACTAACGCCCCTGCCTATTTCATGAGCTTTATGAACAAGGTGTTCATGGAATATTTGGATAGGTTTATTGTGGTGTTCATTGATGATATAATGGTATACTCGAAGAATGAAGAGGAGCACAAGGAGCATTTGCGTTTAGTTCTCGAGAAACTCAGGGAACATCAGTTGTATGCCAAGTTCAGCAAATGTGAGTTTTGGTTGAAGGAAGTTGGATTCCTTGGACATGTTATATCAGGAGAAGGTATAGTAGTAGATCCCACCAAGGTTCAGTCAGTCACTGAATGGTTGGCACCCACTTCAGTTAGCGAGATCCGCAGTTTTCTTTGACTCGCAGGATACTATCGGAGATTCATTGAGAATTTTTCCAAGATTGCGAAACCAATGACGGAGTTATTAAATAAGGATACCAAATTTAGATGGACGGAAGAGTGTGAGGCGAGTTTTCAGGAGTTAAAGAAACGTCTGACTACAGCCCCAGTGCTGATTCTGCCGGATATACGCAAGGATTTCCAAGTGTACTGCGATGCGTCTCGCTTAGGACTTGGAGGAGTACTGATGCAGGACGGAAGAGTTGTTTCGTATGCCTCGCCACAACTGAAACCGCATGAGTTAAATTATGCCACGCATGATTTGGAGTTGGCTGCAGTAGTGCATGCGTTGAAGACTTGGAGACATTACCTTATTGGAAACCATTGTGATGTGTACACGGATCATAAGAGTTTGAAGTACATTTTCACACAGGAGCTGAACCTTAGGCAGAGGAGATGGTTGGAGATTATAAAGGATTATGACATGAAGCTTCACTATCATCCAGGCAAGGCCAATGTCGTAACAGACGCTTTGAGCCAGAAGAGTTATGCTAACACCCTCGTAAGCACAGGATTGCCAAAGGAGTTAGCAGAGGATCTCAGGGAACTTCGATTGGAGATTGTCCCTAGAGGTTTCGTTGCAACAATGGAAGTTTAGTCTACATTGTTAGGAAAGATTCGAGAAGCTCAGAAGGATGGCAAAGAGATTGCCGAGATAAAAGAGAAAATAAGCAAAGGAAAGGCCAAAGGTTTTCGTGAGGATGAACACGACACCTTGTGGTTTGAGGACCATGTTTATGTGCCCAATAACACAGAGATTAGGAAGTTAATACTTCAGGAGGCTCAAGACTCACCATACTCGATACACCCCAGAAACACCAAGATGTATTTGGGTTTAAAGGAGCATTTCTGGTGGACTGGTATGAAGAAGGATATTGCCGAGTATGTAGCCGTATGTGATGTATGTCAGAGAGTGAAGGCAGAACATCAAAAGCCAGCAGGATTGTTACAGCCTATGCCGATACCCGAATGGAAGTGGGATAAGCTTGGCATGGATTTCATCACCGGATTGCCCAGGACCAAATCAGGATATGATTCTGTATGGGTAGTAGTTGATCGCTTGACCAAAGTGGCTCACTTTATCCCAGTGAAAACCACCTATACAAGTGTGAAGTTGACCAAGATATACATGACCAGGATCATATGTTTGCATGGAGTTCTGAGGACCATTGTATCAGATAGAGGAACCCAGTTTACCTTACAGTTTTGGAATTAGTTGCATGAAACTTTGGGAACCAGACTGGAGTACAGTATCGCTTTTCACCCGCAAACAGATGGACAGACCGAGAGAGTCAACCAGATTCTAGAGGATATGTTGAGAGCTTGTGCACTAGACTATGGATCTAGTTGGGATGACAACCTGCCCTACGCGGAGTTCTCATACAACAAAAGTTACCAGGCCAGTTTGAAGATGGCACCGTTCGAAGCCCTGTATGGAAGAAGGTGCAGGACGCCGTTGATGTGGGGTGATGTTGGAGACCGCCAGTTGTTTGGACCAGATTTGATTAAGGAATCAGAAGAGAAGGTTAAGCTGATCCGAGATAGACTGAAGGTAGCTCAGTCCAGGCAGAAGAGTTATGCAGATTCAAAATGCAAGGAAGTAGTCTATGAAATAGGAGACAACGCGTATTTGCGAGTTTCACCTTTGTGAGGTGTTAAACGTTTTGGAGTTAAGGGAAAGTTAGCCCCGAGATTTGTAGGACCATACCGTGTTTTGGAACGCATGGGCGAAGTTGCCTACAAGTTGGAGTTACCAGAAGGATTGTCAGGCGTTCATGATGTGTTTCATGTTTCACAGTTGAAGAAGTGTCATGCTGAGATGGCCGATATACCACTAAGAGATACAGTGCCCTTGGAAGCGATTCAGTTGGACAGTGACCTGACCTATGAGGAGAAGCCAGTTAAGATTCTCGAGTTTGCCAGCCGGGTTACCCGCAGCAAGGTTATCAAATTTTGCAAAGTTCAGTGGAGCCACCATACCGAGGACGAAGCCACCTGGGAACGAGAGGATGATCTTCGCAAAGAACACCCACACCTATTTTCTAGCCAACCCGAATCTCGAGGGTGAGATTCATCTTAAGGGGGTAGGTTTGTAACATCCCAAATTTTCAATTTGGAATGTTATACATAGATCATTCATGCATATCATATTTTATTGCACATTCGTTTGGCTAGATCCTAGAAATTCTACGCAACTCAAGGACCCACAGAGAGAGTTGGAAATTTCGTTATTTTCATATTTGAGTTTTCTCAAATTTTGAAAAAGAGAGGATCATTTCATTTTAATTATTTTATCTTCAAATATTTATTTTATAAAAATAAAAGAGAGAGGATAAAGTGACTTCCTCAAAATAAAGAAATATTGGAGATTTAATATTAAAATCGAATAAGATTTTTATTCGGAGTTTTATCGCTATTTTATTTGAATTAGGAAAAAATGCGTTTTTCAAAATTGCATTTTAGGCCCAAATAAATGTTCACCTTGTCCGGCCTATTTTTAGAGGACGGGGAAAATTTACTTCAGGATTTTTGGAGTCCGTTTAGTATTTCTTTTCTTTTTTTGCTGCACGTCGGAATTATTTTAAAAAAAATGGAAACCGACCTACGGGCCGTATCCGGCCCGGACTCCTCCCAGCCCCTCCTTATAAGCCGCGCCGCCGAGCCCACCGCAGCCCAACCAGCCCCGCCGCCGCCCAAACCCTAACACTAGCACCGCCGCCGCCCAGAACCGCCCGCTGCCACCCACGCCACCGCCGTGCCGCGCCGCCCGCTGCCGCCGCCCGTCGCCGCCAACCACCGCCTCCGGAGCCGCCGCGCCGCCGCCCGCCGGAGTTCGAGGTAGCCGCCGTTTTTTAAAACTGATTGGTTTTATTTCATAAACCCTAGTTTCGGTTTTTAATTTATTATTAATAGATCGGTTCACCGGTTTTCTTGGTTATTTAGCGGACGTTCGTCCGTACATTCATTTTAACGAATGGTTTTTCGTCCATTAGTCATAGACAACAAACGTTCGTTCGTTAGCCTGTTCGTCAGTTTTTCTTTTTCTCAGATTTTTCACGATTATTTTTGGTCGCGATTTTTGATCTGATTTTTGTTTTAGTTTATTTTTTCGCTCGTTTATCGAAATCAGGCGATTCAAGCGCCTAGATCTTTGTCTCGAAGCCCTCTTTATGTTTAACCAACTTGAACAAGATTTTGGTATTGTAACATTTGACTTTAGTACAGATTAGTAATCGGATCTTATTTCTTTCGCAGTTTGAGTTTCGTTGCTCCGTTTGATTTGATTCTTTTTGCAAACCGGAGTTCTTAAGTTGAGCTTTCTGGTTCGATCTTCTATTTCGTGTTTTACCCGTGTTTCTTTGCTTGATTTCTTATGTATGCTATTGCTTGTTTGCGATAGAACACCTGGAGTGCGAAGCGTGCTACTATGAGTCTCTAGGTTTTGCGGATCATCAGAAAGGCAAGTAACACCTTGATCATACCCCTTTATCACCCAGTTTCTATGCATTAGTTCCAATCGTCAAACATTGCATGAGTAGGTTGAGATATAACATGTGGGTTTGGGAAGTAGTTGATGAGGTAGAACCTATTGCCTGTTATTATCAAACCCTTGGGAGTTACTTCTACGTTTTTCTTATATTGCTATGCTAAGCTCGTAGACATGGTATGGGTGAGTGAATCCATGACAAACGCGAGATTGTTAACTAACGGTTCAATTTAAGGTGGCAACTTTAATACACATCTGGGTGGATTGCTTGTCGGGAACCTGGAGAATCCAGTGTTGTCCTAGGATATCCCGGAGGACCCGTGTGATAATCCTAAGGTCCGCCACCCAGGCTCAAAGGGAACTGAGACATTTCATGCTAGAAACTTCCGTGTGCAGCCACAAGCTATTATGGGCTCTAGCATAGTTGAGTAAGTTGCATGACCTCTTCCAGTGGTAGGCTAGCAGATGTAGGGGATGTAGGTTGGTACTGTCTACATGGGGTTAGAGTTAATGCTTCTGAAAGACTGTGTCTCGGTCATCCGTTTCTCAAACACCATGTAGTGCGAGAAATCCAACGGAGGAGATCGAGTCTTGTGGGGAAAAGTGCGCAAACCTCTGCAGAGTGTGCAAACTAATCATAATTAGCCGTGTCCCTGGTTATGGACATCTTGAGTATCTAGTACTTGGATTATCACATGTATCTCATCACACTAATTTAATATTGTTGGGTTGATAATTACTTTTAATTGGGATTGAGTTGGAGGAACCTTCTCAATGATGTTTCAACTACCATGCTAGTTAAATACAATCTATTCCTTTGTTGCAGCGAAAAATTGGCTTTTTGCAAAACTATAACCATAGAGCCTTTCCACAGCCAAATATGCATGTAGTGATAGCATTATTCAGTTTCTTGCTCTACTGTGTTATATTGCCAGCATATTCCATGTGCTGACCCGTTTTCGGGCTGCAACGTATTATGTTGCAGACTTTTCAGACGAGGAGTAAGGTTCGTTAGGTCGTTGCCGTGCAGCTCAGCTATGCCGTTGGAGTTGATGGACTCACTTTATCTTCCAAGCCTTCCGCTGTTATCGTATTAGATGGCCTTAAGCCATATTTATTGTAATAAGTTCTCTTTTGAGACATTCGATGTAATAAGTGTGTGATTGCTACTCTGTTATAAATCCTTCGAGTACTGTGTGTGTCAGCATTACCGATCCAGGGATGACACTGAAGCACAGAGACTTGACCGTTTGAGGTCGGGTCGCTACATTAAGAAAATAAAAATGTGATGATCATCACTAGAGCATTGTCCCATGTGAGGAAAGGATGACGGAGACTATGATCCCCCCACAAGTCGGGATGAGACTCTGGACGAAAAATAATAAAATGTAGAAAAGAGGCCAAAAGAAAAAAAAGAAGGCCCAACAAAATATAAATGAGAGAAAAGGAGAGAAGGGGCAATGTTACTATCCTTTTTCCACACTTGTGCTTCAAAGTAGCACCATGATCTTCATGATAGAGAGTCTCTTATTTTGTCACTTTCATATACTAGTGGGAATTTTTCATTATAGAACTTGGCTTGTATATTCCAATGATGGGCTTCCTCAAATGCCCCAGGTCTTCGGGAGCAAGAGAGTTGGATGCACACCCACTTAGTTTCTTTGATGAGCTTTCACATATTTATAGATCTAGTGCATCCGTTCCATGGAAATCCCTACTCCTTGCATTGACATCAATCGGTGGGCATCTCCATAGCCGATTGATTAGCCGCGTCAATGTGAGACCTTCTCCCTTTTTGTCTTCTCACACAACCTCAATCATCGTATTCTATTCCACCCATAGTGCTATGTCCATGGCTCACGCTCATATATTGCGTGAAAGTTGAAAGAGTTTGAAAAGGCTAAGTATGAAACAATTGCTTGGCTTGTCATCGGGGTTGTGCATGACGAGAGCATTTTGTGTGACGAAAATGAAGCATGGCCAAACTATATGACTTTGTAGGGATAAGTTTTCTTTGGCTATGGTATTTTGATAAGACATAATTGCTTGATTAACATACTTGGAGTATTACTATTTTTATGTCAACAATAAACTTTTATCTTGAATCTTTTGGATCTGAACATTCATGCCACAATAGAGAGAAATACATTGAAGAATATTCTAGAAAGCATTCCACATCAAAAATTCTGTTTTTATCATTTACCTACTCGAGGACGAGCAGGAATTAAGCTTGGGGATGCTGGATACGTCTCCAACTTATCTATAATGTTTATTGTTCCATGCTATTATATTATATGTTTTGGATGTTAATGGGCTTTATTTTACACTTTTATATTATTTTTGGGACTAACCTATTAATCGGAGGCCCATCCCAAATTGCAATTTTTTTTGCCTATTTCAGTATTTCGTAGAAAAGGAATATCAAACGGAGTCCAAACGGAATGAGACCTTCGGGAACGTGATTTTTGGAACAAACGTGATCGAGAGGACTTGGAGTGGACGTCAAGAAACAAACGAGGCGACCACGAGGCAGGGGGGCACGCCTACCCCCTTGGGCGCGCCCTCCCCCCTCGTTGCTCCACCGACCTACTTCTTCCTCCTATATATATATTGACATACCCCGAAAACATCCAGGAGCACCACGAAACCCTATTTCCACCGCCGCAACCTTCTGTACCCAAGAGATCCCATCTTGGGGCCTTTTCCGGAGCTCCGCCGGAGGGGGCATTGATCACGGAGGGCCTCTACATCAACTCCATGGCCCCTCTGATGATGTGCGAGTAGTTTACCTCAGACCTTCGGGTCCATAGCTAGTAGCTAGATGGCTTCTTCTCTCTCTTTGGATATCAATACAAAGTTCTCCTCGATTCTCTTGGAGATCTATTCGATGTAACCTTGTTTTGCGGTGTGTTTGTCAAGATCCGATGAATTGTGGGCTCATGATCAAGTCTATATATGAACAATATTTGAATCTTCTCTGAATTCTTTTATGTATGATTGGTTTATCTTTGCAAGTCTCTTCGAATTATTAGTTTGGTTTGGCCTACTAGATTGATCTTTCTTGCAATGGGAGAAGTGCTTAGCTTTGGGTTCAATCTTGCGGCGCTCGATCCCAGTGACAGAAAGGGAAATGACACGTATTGTATTGCTGCCATCGAGGATAAAAAGATGGGGTTTACATCATATTGCATGAGTTTATCCCTCTACTTCATGTCATCTTGCTTAAGGCATTACTCTGTTCTTATGAACTTAATACTCTAGATGCATGCTGGATACCGGTCGATGTGTGGAGTAATAGTAGTAGATGCGGAATCGTTTCAGTCTACTTGTCTCAGACGTGATGCCTATATATATGATCATACCTTGATATTCTCATAATTATTCGCTTTTCTATCAATTGCTCGACAGTAATTTGTTGACCCACGGTAATACTTATGCTATCTTGAGAGAAGCCACTAGTGAAACCTATGGCCCCTGGGTCTATTTTCCATCACACAAGTTTCCAATCTATTTTATTTTGCAATCTTTACTTTCAATCTATATCATAAAAATACCAAAAATATTTATCTTATTATTATTATCATCTCTATCAGATCTCACTCTTGCAAGTGGTCGTGAAGGGATTGACAACCCCTTTATCCAGTTGGTTGCGAGGTTCTTATTTGTTTGTGTAGGTACGAGGTGACTCGCGCGTGGTCTCCTACTGGATTGATACCTTGGTTCTCAAAAACTGAGGGAAATACTTACGCTGCTTTACTGCATCACCCTTTCCTCTTCAAGGGAAAACCAATGCAGTGCTCAAGAGGTAGCATCGACATAACTAAAACTCCAGGCGGTTAAACCAAAATCACACAGAACAAGGGATTACCTTGCTCTAATACCAAGTAAAAGTGCGTTAAGTCGACGAGAGGGGGTGAATAGGCGATTTTTATGAATTCTTCACTGAGGAATTTCAGGGTGAGGAAATTCCTAAGAGAAGAACTACTTGCAGCGGAATAAGTACCTAGATGTAAACATAACAGAACATAAGCATGGTCTTCATGATGAAATGAAAACAAGCATAGAGTACAGAAAGCGTAAACACATGATAAAACAGGATGAAGACAAACAGACTGAAGAAATTGAACTGAGGAAATTGAGAAAGTCTTGACTCAAAGTCTTCAAACAGATATGAACAAGCACACAACACGGTAATGAGGAAATGGAAGGGTTGAGGAAATACAACCAGTAAGCTTGGTGAAGACAATGATTTGGTAGACTAGTTCCAACTGCTATGATAGTTGTATGTTTGGTTAGGGCGGCTAGGTATTCAAACCTGAGGAAACACAGTCCCGGACACCCAGTCCTGAACACGCAGTTCAGGACACTTAGTCCTCAACGTTTTCCCCTTGAGCTAAGGTCACACAGACCTCGCCCAATCACTCGTGGTAAGTCTTCAGGTGACTTCCAAACCTTCACAGACCCGGTCACTCGGTGATCCACAATTTCCTCTTGGATGCTCTAGACCATGATGCCTAACCATTTGGAAGATGCACTATCTTCAAAGGTAACAAGCGTCGGATCCACGTAGGATCAATCTCTTCAATGATGCTCAATCACTTTGGGTTTGTAGGTGTTTGGGTTTGGGTTTTCCTCACTTGATGATTTTCGCTCAAATTCCTCGGAGGATGGGAAGCTCTCAAATGACAAGTGTCAGTTTCTCTCGGAGCAGCCAACCAGCTAGTGGTTGTAGGGGGCGGCTATTTATAGCCTAGGGAGCAGCCTGACATGATAAGAGATAAATGCCCTTCAATGATATGACCGTTAGGTGGGAACGTATTTTGGGACAGCTGGCGCGTAGCACAGCAACGGTCGGAAATTTGACTATCAAATTCCTCAGGGCTATCATGTTCCTCAGTTGTAGGCAATCCGCACTGGCGAATTCCTAACTCCTCAGTTAGAACAAATTCTTCAGAGACCAGAAGAACTTCGTCTATGTGACTGAAGAAATTGACTGAACTGCCTGAGATTTCCAATGGCTTCACTCGAAGGGATTGGTAGGTGTAGGATTTTGAGTTGAGAATCACTTGGAAACTTTTCCTTAGTATTTCCTCGACCCCCTTTAACAGTACAGTGTTTCCTATGACTCAAGAAAGAGAAAATGAAACTACGAAAAGAAAAGTCTTCACGCTTCATGTTCCTCGAATGAATACCAAGTCTTCACAGTCACACCAATTTCTTCACTTTCAAAGTCTTCAGAAATCCAAAGTCTTCAGTCGAAGAACTTGATTTTTAGGGGTCGACTTTCTTTGTAAATATCATACTCCTCATAGACTTATAGACCTGTGTACACTCACAAACACATCAGTCCCTTAACCTATAAGTCTTCAATACACCAAAATCACTAAGGGGCACTAGATGCACTTACAATTAGTAACTCGAAACAGGAGTTGCGAAATGAACAGAGACTAGTTAAGGGCAAGGTGACGATGTGTGTTGGAAATGATTCCAAGGTTAATAAGATCACCATTGCACACTCCTTTTACCTTCGGGATTACTGTTGAACCTAAAATAAATGTTATTTGGTATTTTCATTGAGCATGAACATGATTGGATCATGTTTATTGCAATACGATTATTCATTTAAGTCAAAGAATAATTGTTGTTCTGTTTACATGAATAAACCCTTCTATGGTCATACACTTAATATAAATGGTTTATTGAATCTCGATCGTAGTGATACACATATTCATAATATTGATGCCAAAAGATGCAAAGTTGATAATGATAGTGCAACATACTTGTGGCACTGCCATTTAGGTCATATTGGTGTAAAGCGCACGAAGAAACTCCATGCGGATGGACTTTTGGAATCACTTGATTATGAATCATTTGATGCTTGCGAACCATGCCTCATGGGCAAGATGACTAAGACTCCGTTCTCCGAAACAATGGAGCGAGGCACTAACTTATTGGAAATAATAGATACCGATGTATGCGGTCCGATGAGTGTTGAGGCTCGCAGCGGGTATCATTATTTTCTGACCTTCACAGATGATTTGAGTAGATATGAGTATATCTACATAATAAACACAAGTCTAAAACGTTTGAAAAGTTCAAATAATTTCAGAGTGAAGTGGAGAATCATCGTAACAAGAAAATAAAGTTTCTACGATCTGATCGCGGAGATGAAATATTTGAGTTACGAGTCTGGCCTTCAGTTGAAACAATGTCGAATAGTTTCGCAACTCACGCCACCTGGAACACCACAACGTAATGGTGTGCCCGAACGTCATAACCGTACTTTATTAGATATGGTGCTATCTATGATGTCTCTTACCGATTTACCACTATCGTTTTGGGGTTATGCATTAGAGACAGCTGCATTCACGTTAAATAGGGCACCATCTAAATCCATTGAGACGACACCATATGAACTATAGTTTGGCAAGAAACCAAAGATGTCATTTCTTAAAGTTTGGGGTTGCGATGCTTATGTGAAGAAGTTTCAAACTGATAAGCTCGAACCAAAATCGGAAAAGTGTGTCTTCATAGGATACCCAAAAGAAACTGTTGTGTACACCTTCTATCACAGATCTGAAGGCAAGATATTTGTTGCTAAGAATGGATCCTTTTTAGAGAAGGAGTTTCTTTCGAAAGAAGTGAGTGGGAGGAAAGTAGAACTTGATGAGGTAATTGTACCTTCTCCCGAATTGGAAAAGGGTTCATCACAGAAATCAGTTCCAGGGATGCCTACACCAATTAGTGAGGAAGTTAATGATGATGATCATGAAACTTCAGATCAAGTTACTACCGAACCTCGTAGGTCAACCAGAGTACGATCCGCACTAGGGTGGTACGGTAATCCTATTCTGGAGGTCATGTTACTTGACCATGACGAACCTACGATCTATGAGGAAGCGATGATGAGCCTAGATTCCGCAAATTGGCTTGAGGCCATGAAATCTGAGATGGGATCCATGTATGAGAACAAAGTATGGACTTTGATTGACTTGCCCGATGATCGGCGAGCCATTGAGAATAAATGGATCTTCAAGAGGAAGACGGACGCTGATGGTAGTGTTACTATCTACAAAGCTCAAATTGTCGCAAAAGGTTTTCGACAAGTTCAAAGTGTTGACTACGATGAGATTTTCTCACTTGTATTGATGCTTAAAAGTCTATCTGAATCATGTTAGCAGTTGCCGCATTTTATGAAATCTGGCAAATGGATGTCAAAACTGTATTCCTTAATGGATTTATTGAAGAAGAGTTGTATATGATGCAACCAGAAGGTTTTGTTGATCCTAAAGGTGCTGACAAAGTGAGAAAGCTCCAATGATCCATTTATGGACTGGTGCAAGCCTCTCAGAGTTGGAATACACGCTTTGATAGTGTGATCAAAGCATGTGGTTTTATACAGACTTTTGGAGAAGCCTGTATTTACAAGAAAGTGAGTGGGAGTGCTACAACCTTTCTGATAAGTATATATGAATGGCATATTGTTGATCGGAAATGATGTAGAATTTTCTAGAAAGCATAAAAGGGTACTTGAATAAGAATTTTTCAATGAAAGACCTCGGTGAAGCTGCTTATATATTGGGCATCAATGTCAGGACCCCGATTCTAAGTCACACTGATATAACCTGTAACACCTCATATCACTTTGCGGCCTCACGCACGGTATCCCCACGGGAGTCGCCTTACCATGGCCCGGGACCCTTTGCGCCTTTTGGCTCACGTATATGATAGTGTCACTAGCATCCATATGACAGATAACCCAGGCCGACATGACTAGTCTTGAACCCAAAGTGGCACTAACTTACGGGGACAGGCATACATGAATCAACATCGAGCATGTCGGTCAGCAGTGTGCGAATCCGGGCTATAGCACTGGGCTAACAGGACTCCGGTGAACCGGGCTGTAGCAGGCTAGCAGGACTCCGGATGTCACCACGTGACATTTCCCCGAAGGGATAGACACAGGAACGAAGTGAATCACATGCCGACCAGTCAAGTGTTCCGGAGCAGTAGTGCTGGGCTAGCAGGACTTCGGTGAACCGGGCTGTAGCGGACTACTATGGCTCATGGAAGCACAAGACTACATTTCCACATAAGAGAGACTACCAAGGATAAACAACTAGGTTGTCGGATCCCACACATACCAAGCATTTCAATCATACACACAATATGCTCGATATGTGTAAATACAACATGGCATCACAACATAACTCTATGACTCAAGTATTTATTCATTAGGCTCCGAAGAGCCAGATAATACAAACATGGGTCTCATGACCCAACATTCAGCGCATACAAGTCAAAGAACATGCGGAAGCTTAACATGTCTGAGTATAGACATCTACAAATGAAAATGACTGAGAAGCTTGACTATCTACCAGATCCTGCCGAGGGCACAAGATCGTAGCTGAGGTATCAAGCTAAACATCGAAGTCCAGGTGGAACTACTAGCGAGACTGGAGTCTCTCTGCAAAACATAAATTAAGCAAACGTGAGTACAAATGTACCCAGCAAGACTTACATCAGAACTATCTACATATGCATCAGTATCAACAAAGGGGTGGTGGAGTTTAACTGCAGCAAGCCAGCTTTGACTCGGTGGCTATCCTGACCTACGACTGCAAGTAACTCTTTTGAGGTGGCGCACACGAGTCCATATATTCACCATATCAATACACCACTATGGATCCGCTCCCGTCTTCCTACGAGGAGGCCATCCATAGCACTCACGCTTATCTTGCGCATTTTAGAGTATCCACTTTCACTTGTCTATGAACTGTACAGGCAACCCAAAAGTCCTTTACCGCAGACACGGCTATTCGAATAGATCATTTATAACCCTGCATGGGTGTACTTCTTCACACACGCTCTCGCCACTTACCACCATGTACATGTCGTGTATCTCGGCAACCTTCAAGCGGAAGCCTGGCGAGGGAGTCGGCCACGACCTGACTAACCACACAAGTCTCTAGTCCAGGTTTATCGCCTATTTGGGTTCCATCCGCAAGGAGATCCGGCCGGGGTGTCGCTCACGGCCCCAAACGATGTGAGCAGGGTTCCCAAGCCCATCATCCGGGTGCCACTTGGTACACCGTGCCACTGTGCCTAGTCTGTCCCAAGCCCACCTGTACCGGGTGCCACATGGTAGACTACTAACACTACCTGCAAACACCAGAAACTAGTTGCAACTCCTGGACAGAGATCGAGTTGATTGATAAGTCGAGAGGGGTCGAGTTACCGGAACCCAATGTGTGGTAGTAACTGTTCATGGATCACAAACACATAACTTAGTTCCTGAGGATGGCTACAATGAGACAACCCACCATGTACTCCTACATGGCCTCTCACCGCTACCTTTACCAAATCGTGTTCACACACTTAGCTCTCAACAGTAGGACATGTTCACAACTTTCCAATTCATCCCCGATGAATCAGACCTGACTCAACTCTAAGCAGTAGCAGGCGTGACAACAAGCATGAATGAGTAGGCACATCAGGGCTCAAACAACTCCTACTCATGCTAGTGGGTTTCATCTATTTACTGTGGCAATGACAGGTCATGCAGAGGAAAGGGGTTCAACTACCGCAGCATGTAACAGTTGAATCATTGTTGTCCTATTGCAGTAAAAGTGAGCAGGAGCGAGAGAGTGGGATTGTATCGAAATGAACAAGGGGGTTTTGCTTGCCTGTCACTTCTGAAGATAATATAGTTCTTCATCGGTGTCGTCGATCACATCGTTGGAACCACGTCTATCGAGAGGGAATAAACACCGGCAAACAAGGAAGAACACAATCAATGCAATGCAACAATTTTGATGCATGATTATGACATGGCAATATGATGTGATTTGAGCTAATGCAGCTAAGAATAGAAGGGTTTGAGCTTATTTGAACCAAAGATTCAAATTCAAACTCAAACTATGAATTCATAAAGTGCATTATCATGTTTTGATATGAACAGCAAGGTTAAGTTGCTCAAACATGCATGAAACGAGTACAGATGGATAGATTGGATTTTTCTGATCATTTTTCATATATAGATCTTTTCATTTGGAGTTACAGATTAATTTCTATGATTTTTTGAAGTTTATAGCATTTTCTAGAATTTCCTGAATAAACTTAAATCCAGATAATGCTTTACTGCGTCAGCATTGCGCAAGGCTGATGTCAGCAGGTCAACTGGGACGGTCCAGGTCAAACCTGGCCAGTGGGTCCCGCATGTCAGTGTAATAGGGAAGGGACAAAGGCTGACCAGTGGGTTCGGGTCAACATTGACGTGGCATGGTCAAAATGACATGTGGGGCCAGCTATATTAACCTAAACTAAACAGGGAATAAATCCCGGGGTTAATTAAGGTGTGGGGCCCATAGTCAGTGAGAGAGGGGGTTAGTTAGTTGGGTCATTGATAACCCACAAGTATAGGGGATCGTAACAGCTTTCGAGGGTAGAGTATTCAACCCAAATTTATTGATTCGACACAAGGGGAGCCAAAGAATATTCTCAAGTATTAGCAGCTGAGTTGTCAATTCAACCACACCTGGAAACTTAGTATCTGCAACAAAGTGTTTAGTAGCAAAGTAATATGATAGTGGTGGTAGCGACAACAAAAGTAAAGACAGCAAAAGTAATATTTTTGGTATTTTGTAGTGATTGTAGCAGTAGCAACGGAAAAGTAAATAAGCGTAAACCAATATATGGAGAACTCGTAGGCACCAGATCAGTGATGGATAATTATGCCGGATGCGGTTCATCATGTAACAGTCATAACATAAGGTGACACAGAACTAGCTCCAATTCGTCAATGTAATGTAGGCATGTATTCCGTAAATAGTCATACGTGATTATGGAAAAGAACTTGCATGACATCTTTTGTCCTACCCTCCCGTGGCAGCGGGGTCCTATTGGAAACTAAGAGATATTAAGGCCTGCTTTTAATAGAGAACCGGAACAAATAATTAGCACATAGTGAATACATGAACTCCTCAAACTATGGTCATCACCGGGAGTGGTCCCGATTATTGTCACTTCGGGGTTGCCGGATCATAACACATAGTAGGTGACTATAGACTTGCAAGATAGGATCAAGAACTCACATATATTCATGGAAACATAATAGGTTCAGATCTGAAATCATGGCACTCGGGCCCTAGTGACAAGCATTAAGCATAGCAAAGTCATAGCAACATCAATCTCAGAACATAATGGATACTAGGGATCAAACCCTAACAAAACTAACTCGATTACATGATAAATCTCATCCAACCCATCACCGTCCAGCAAGCCTACGATGCAATTACTCACGCACGGTGGTGAGCATCATGAAATTGGTGATGGAGGATGGTTGATGATGACGACGACGATGAATCCCCCTCTCCGGAGCCCCGAACAGACTCCAGATTAGCCCTCCCGAGAGGTTTTAGGGCTTGGCGGCGGCTCCGTATCGTAAAACGCGATGATTTCTTCTCTCTTATTTTTCTCTCTCCGAAAGCAAATATATAGAGTTGGAGTTGGCGTTGGAGGGTCTCCAGGGGCCCACGAGGTAGGGGGTGCGCCCTAGGAGGGGGGGCGCCCCCCACCCTCGTGAGAAGGGTGTGGGCCCCCTGGTCTTCATATTTGGCGAGGATTTTTTGTTATTTTTTCTAAGACCTCCCGTGGAGTTTCAGGTCATTCCGAGAATATTTGTTTTCTGCACATAAAACAACATCATGGTAATTCTGCTGAAAACAGCGTCAGTCCGGGTTAGTTCCATTCAAATCATACAAGTTAGAGTCCAAAACAAGGGCAAAAGTGTTTGGAAAAGTAGATACGACGGAGACGTATCAACTCCCCCAAGCTTAAACCCTTGCTTGTCCTCAAGCAATTCAGTTGACAAACTGGAAGAAAGAAAGAAAAACTTTTACAAACTCTGTTTGCTCTTGTTGTTGTAACTATGTCAAGCCAGCATTCAAGTTTTCAGCATAGATCATAACTAACCACATTTGCAATAATTCTCAGGTCTCACAATTACTCGTATCAATAGCATAATCAACTAGCAAGTCATAATAATAAATCTCGGATGACAACACTTTTTCAAAACAATCATAATATGATATAATAAGATGGTATCTCGCTAGCCCTTTCTGTGACCGCAAAACATAAATGCAGAGCACCTTTAAAGATCAAGGACTGACTAGACATTGTAATTCATGGTAAAAGAGATCCAATCATAGTCACACCCAATATAAATTAACAGTGATGAATTCAAATGACGGATGTGCTCTCCAGCTAGTGCTTTTTAATAAGAGGGTGATGACTCAACATAAAAGTAAATGGATAGGCCCTTCGCAGAGGGAAGCATGGATTTGTAGAGGTGCCAGAGCTCGGTTTTGAAATAGAGATAAATTGTATTTTGAGCGGTATACTTTTATTGTCAACGTAACAACTAAGAGATGGCGATATCTTCCATGCTAAACACATTATAGGCGGTTCCCAAACAGAATGGTAAAGTTTATACTCCCCCTCCACCAACAAGCATCAATCCATGGCTTGCTCGAAACAACGAGTGCCTCCAACATACATCAGGTCCCAGGGGGAGTTTTGTTTGCAATTAATTTTGATTTAGTTTGCATAAAGCATGGGACTGGGCATCCCGGTGACCAGCCATTTTCTCGTGTGTGAGGAGCGGAGTCCACTCCTCTTGAGAATAACCCACCTAACACGGAAGATAAGGACAACCTTTGTTGATACACGAGCTATTCGAGCATACAAAATAGAATGTTTATTTGAAGGTTTAGAGTTTGGCACATACAAATTTACTTGGAACGGCAGGTAGATACCGCATATAGGAAGGTGTGGTGGACTCATCTGGAATAACTTTGGGGTTTAAGGGATTGGATGCACAAGCAGTATTCCCGCTTAGTACAGGTGAAGGCTAGCAAAAGACTGGGAAGCGGCCAACTAGAGAGCGACAACAGCCATGTACATGCATTAAAATTAATAAACATTGGATGCAAGCATGAGTAGGATATAATCCACCATGAACATAAATATCGTGAAGGCTATGTTGATTTTGTTTCAACTACATGCGTGAACATGTGCCAAGTCAAGTCACTTAAATCATTCAAAGGAGGATACCACCCCATCATACCACATCATAATCATCTCAACAACATGTTGGCACACAAGGTAAACCATTATAACTCATAGCTAATCAAGAATGGCACAAGCAACTATGATCTCTAATTGTCATTGCAAACATGTTTATTCATAATAAGCTGAATCAAGAACGCGGGACTCATCATATTTACAAAAACAAAAGAGGTCGAGTTCATACCAACTTTTCTCATCTCAGTCAGTCCATCATATATCATCATAATTGCCTTTCACTTGCACGACCGAACGGTGTGAATAATAATAAGAGTGCACGTGTATTGGACTAAGCTGGAATCAGCGAGCATTCAATAAACAAGAGAAGACAAAGCAATATGGGATCTTTGGTTAATTCAATAATAATGCATATAAGAGCCACTTCAACAATTTAATTATGGTCTTCTCCTACTGACCCCCAAAGAAAAGAAAAGAAATAAAACTATTTACACGGGAAAGCTCCCAACAAGCAAAAGAAGGACGAAAAATATTTTTGGGTTTTCTTTTTAATTATTACTACTGCAGCAGAAAAATAAACTACTACTAATTTTTTTGGTTTTCTTAAGGTTTACTAAACACACAAGAAGAAAGCAGGAAAAAGAAAATAAACTAGCATGGATACTACAGTGAAAAAGTAGGAGCACCGACATCTAGCAATGAGTGTGTGTGAACATAAATGTAATGTCGGTGAGAAATATGTACTCCCCCAAGCTTAGGATTTTGGCCTAAGTTGGTCTATGGCCACGGCTGGCCTGGCGGATATCCATAATAATAGTTGTTGGGGTCGTACTGTGATGATGAAGGATAATTGGGATCATACTGATGTGCAGCGGTTATCGCCTGCTGAGCTGCAGCGTGGAGTCGGGCTGTCTCCACTCTCCTCTCGTACTCTTCTGCCTCCTCTCTGGTAATAACATATCTTCCTTTTGTTTGTGAATCAAAGAAGGCAAGAGCAGGGAGAGTAATACGGAAAACACGTCGTTTATAAAAAATTAAGCGATATAAGAGAGGTGATTCAGGCCTCTCGACAAACTGGTGCGAAGCCATAGAGTTATAATCTAAATATGCAGGAGGCAACTCCATATCACCCTCATGAATGTCTATTTCAAGAAAATGAGCTAAGCGGGTTCCATAAATTCCTCCAAAGAAATCTCCATTATGTCTATTATGATGCAACCTACGAGCTATAATGGCTCCCATATGATAAGATTGGTCTCCTAACACAACACTCCTAAGAATGCTAAGATCAGGGACACACATGTGACATGCTTCATCCTTAGCACTTATGTATCTACCGATGAAAAGAGCAAAATAATGTATAGCAGGAAAGTGAATGCTCCCTATGGTAGCCCGCGTTATGTCTCTGGATTCCCCCACAATTATACTAGCAAGAATGTTTCTAAATTCAGATTTAGGGGGATCCCTAATACTGCCCCATGATGGAAGTTCGCAAGCAGAAGTGAAATCCTCTAGGTCCACGGTGTAAGATTTTTCATAAAGATCAAACATGACTGAAGGAGAATTACGCGAAGATGAATACTCAAACCTCCTCACAAATGAACTTGTGAGATCATGATATTGGGGGCATTTGTTAGCCTCAAAATCCTCAAGACTGGCATTGCGCAAATATGATTTGAATTCTTCTTTAATTCCCGCACGGTCCATAAAATTTTCTGATGACCATTCACAAGGCCGTACCGGAGCGTCTCTTGGTGGATCCTCGTCAGCATCGCGCATAGCAATCCTGGGTCCTTGCTTCTTAGAGGAACCACCTTGGAACATCTTCCTAAACATATTGTTTTTCTCTGAAAAATTCTGAATTTTTTTAGTAACTTCAAAATAAAAGTAAACCAAACTCAATAAAACTGATAGCAACTACTCCTACAAGTGCCTAGAGTCTATGTCAAGCATTAGAACTACTTGGAACCATATAAATTTGACATGCAAGCTCAAGAACATGGTCACCTATGCAACACAAATTTGCAAAGAATAAAGCACTAGAACAAAAACTAATTGGACCAATGGAGGAGTCACATAGCAAGGAACAATCTCCCCAAGCAGTTTTGAGAGAGGTGCTTTGAGCAAGGAGATCGAAAATCACAGCAAAAGTGGCTGGAACTCGTGCTTGAGTTGGTTTTTCGGGTTTGTGTGAGATAGAGGAAGAAGATGGGTGCTGGGATAAATGGAGGAGGGCCACCATGGGCCCACGAGGCAGGGGGGCGCGCCCTATAGGGGGGCACCCACCACCCTCGTGGCCAGGTGGCAGCTCCTCCCGCGGTAATTTTTGCACAGTAAATCCTCAAATATTCCCGAAAAAATCATATTAAATTGGCATGGCATTCTGAGGACTTTTATTTTTGGGATATTTTTATATTGCACGGATAAGTAAGGAAACAGACAGAAAATACTATTTTTACTTTATTTAATATAAATGACAGAAAGTAAAAAGTGGGGTACAGAAGTTTGTGCTTCTAGTTTCATCCATCTCATGCTCATCAAAAGGAATCCAATAACAAGGTTGATCAAGTCTTGTTAACAAAATCATTCCGAATAACATGGAACCGGAGAAATTTCGAATAACACTATGTTACCTCAATGGGGATATGCACATCCCTAATAATAAGAATATCATATTTATTCTTGACAATAGGATAATATCATCCTTGGGAATATCAAGAATAACAAAGTCCGTTAAAATAGTAACGTTTGCAACCACAACGGGCACATCCTCACAAATACCGACATGTATAACAGTTGATTTATCAGCCATTTGCAAAGATATTTCAGTAGGTGTCAACTTATTCATGTCAAGTCTACGATATAAAGAGAGAGGCATAACACTAACACCGGCTCCAAGATCACATAAAGCAGTTTTAATATAATTTCTTTTAATGGAGCAAGGTATAGTAGGTACTCCGGGGTCTCCAAGTTTCTTTGGTATTCCACCCTTAAAAGTATAATTAGCAAGCATGGTGGAAATCTCAGCTTCTAGTATCTTTCTTTTATTAGTAATGATATCTTTCATATATTTAGCATAAGGATTTTTTTGAGCACATTAGTTAATCTCATACGCAAAAAGATAGGCCTAATCATTTCAGCAAAGCGCTCAAAATCCTCATCATCCTTTTTCTTGGATGGTTTTGGAGGAAAAGGCATGGGTTTCTGAACCCAAGGTTCCCTTTCTTTACCATGTTTCCTAGCAAAAAAGTCTCTTTTATCATAACGTTGATTCTTTGATTGTGGGTTATCAAGATCAACAACAGGTTCAATTTGTACATCATTATCATTACTAGGTTGAGCATCATCATGAACATCATCATTAATATTTTTACTAGGTTCATGTTCATTACCAGATTGTGTTTCAGCATCAGACATAGATATATCATTTGGATTATCATGTGGTTCAGCCATAGGTTCACTAGAAGTTTGCACAGTTCTATCATTTTTCTTCTTCTTCTTTTTAGAAGAACTAGGAACATCAATATTATTTCTTTGAGAATCTTGCTCGATTCTCTTAGGGTGGCCTTCAGGATACAAAGGTTCCTGAGTCATTCTACCAGTTCTAGTAGCCACTCTAACAACATAATCATTTTTCTTATTATTCATTTCATCAAGCACTTCTTTTTGAGCTTTAAGTACTTGTTCTACTTGAGTGGTAACCATAGAAGCATGTTTGCTAACAAGTTTAAGTTCACCTTTAATATCAGCCATATAATCACCCAAGCGTCTAATCATATAAGCATTTTCTTTTAATTGTCTACCAAAATAAGCATTGAAGTCGTCTTGCTTATACATAAAGTTATCAAACTCACCCAAGCATTGACTAGCAATTTTAGTAGGAGGAACTTCAGCTTTATCATATCTATAGAGAGAATTTACCTTTACTACCTGTGTCGGGATATCGGGATCAGGAGGTTCTTCAGTGAATAAATAATTGAGATCATATGTTTCTTCAACACGTGGTGAATTAAGACCATGTATTTCTTCAATAGGAGGAAAATTCTTAACGTCTTCAACTTTAATACCTTTTTCTTTCATAGATTTCTTTGCCTCTTGCATATCTTCGGGATTGAGAAATAGAATACCTCTCTTCTTTGGAGTTGGTTTAGGAATAGGCTAAGTAATTGGAGCAGGAGATGGCTCAGGAGGCGCCCAATTATTTTCATTTGTCAACATATTATTCAATAGAATTTCATCTTCATCCGGTGTTCTTTCCCTGAAAAGAGAACCAGCACAACTATCCAGGTAATCTCTGGAAGCATCGGTTAGTCCATTATAAAAGATATCAAGTATTTCAGGTTTCTTAAGAGGATGATCAGGCAAAGCATTAAGTAACTTGAGAAGCCTCCCCCAAGCTTGTGGGAGACTCTCTTCTTTAATTTGCACAAAGTTGTATATTTCCCTCAAAGCAGCTTGTTTCTTATGAGCAGGGAAATATTTAGCAGAGAAGTAATATATCATATCCTGGGGACTACGCACACAACCAGGATCAAGAGAATTAAACCATATCTTAGCATCACCCTTTAATGAGAACGGAAATATTTTGAGTAAATAGAGGTAACGTGATCTCTCATTATTAGTGAACAGGGCAGCTATATCATTTAACTTAGTAAGATGTGCCACAACAGTTTCAGATTCATAGCCATAAAATGGATCAGATTCAACCAAAGTAATTATATCAGGATCAACAGAGAATTCATAATCTTTATCAGGAACACATATAGGTGAAGTAGCAAAAGCAGGGTCAGGTCTCATTCTATCTCTAAGTGATTCTTTGTTCCATTTAATTAATAACCTCTTAAGCTCATATCTATCTCTGCAAGCTAAAATAGCTAAAGAAGCATCTTTATCAAAAAGATAACCTTTAGGAATAACAGGCATATTTTCATCATCACTATCATCATCATATTCAGATTCAATAATTTCTCTTTCTCTAGCCCTAGCAATTTGTTCATCAAGAAATTCACTAAGGGGCATAGTAGTATCAGACATAGAAGCAGTTTCATCATAAGTATCATGCATAGTAGAAGTGGCATCATCAATAACATGCGACATATCAGAACGAATATCAGAAGCAGGTGTAGGTGTCGCAAACTTACTCATAACAGAAGGTGAATCAAGTGCAGAGCTAGATGGCAATTCCTTACCTCCCCTCGTAGTTGAGGGATAGATCTTGGTTTTTGGATCTCTCAAGTTCTTCATAGTGTCCAGCAAATATAAATCCCAAGTGACTCAAAGAATAGAGCTATGCTCCCCGGCAACGGTGCCAGAAAAAGGTCTTGATAACCCACAAGTATAGGGGATCGCAATAGCTTTCGAGGGTAGAGTATTCAACCCAACTTTATTGATTTGACACAAGGGGAGCCAAAGAATATTCTCAAGTATTAGCAGCCGAGTTGTCAATTCAACCACACCTGGAAACTTAGTATCTGCAGCAAACTGTTTAGTAGCAAAGTAATATGATAGTGGTGGTAGCGGCAACAAAAGTAAAGCTAGCAAAAGTAATATTTTTGGTATTTTGTAGTGATTGTAGCAATAGCAACGGAAAAGTAAATAAGCGTAAACCAGTATATGGAAAACTCGTAGGCACCGGATCAGTGATGGATAATTATGCCGGATGCGGTTCATCATGTAACAGTCATAACATAAGGTGACACAGAACTAGCTCCAATTCATCAATGTAATGTAGGCATGTATTCCGTAAATAGTCATACATGCTTATGGAAAATAACTTGCATGACATCTTTTGTCCTACCCTCCCGTGGCAGCGGGGTCCTATTGGAAACTAAGGGATATTAAGGCCTCCTTTTAATAGAGAACCGGAACAAAGCATTAGCACATAGTGAATACATGAACTCCTCGAACTATGATCATCACCGGGAGTGGTCCCGATTATTGTCACTTCGGGGTTGCCGGATCATAACATATAGTAGGTGACTATAGACTTGCAAGATAGGATCAAGAACTCACATATATTCATGGAAACATAATAGGTTCAGATCTGAAATCATGGCACTCGGGCCCTAGTGACAAGCATTAAGCATAGCAAAGTCATAGCAACATCAATCTCAGAACATAATGGATACTAGGGATCAAACCCTAACAAAACTAACTCGGTTACATGATAAATCTCATCCAACCCATCACCGTCCAGCAAGCCTACGATGCAATTACTCACGCACGGCGGTGAGCATCATGAAATTGGTGATGGAGGATGGTTGATGATGACGACGGCGACGAATCCCCCTCTTCGGAGCCCCGAACGGACTCCAGATCAGCCCTCTCGAGAGGTTTTAGGGCTTGGCGGCGGCTCCG
The DNA here is from genome assembly GCF_003073215.2 of Triticum urartu. NCBI lineage: Eukaryota > Viridiplantae > Streptophyta > Magnoliopsida > Poales > Poaceae > Triticum > Triticum urartu. The sequence goes on from NC_053022.1 coordinate 111,818,845, forward strand.
TATCGTAAAACGCGATGATTTCTTCTCTCTTATTTTTTTCTTTCCGAAAGCAAATATATAGAGTTGGAGTTGGCGTCGGAGGGTCTCCAGGGGGCCCACGAGGTAGGGGGGCGCGCCCTAGGGGGGGGTGCCCCACCCTCGTGAGAAGGGTGTGGGCCCCCTAGTCTTCATATTTGGCGAGGATTTTTTATTATTTTTTCTAAGACCTCTTGTGGAGTTTCAGGTCATTCCGAGAATATTTGTTTTCTGCACATAAAACAACATCATGGTAATTCTGCTGAAAACAGCGTCAGTCCGGGTTAGTTCCATTCAAATCATACAAGTTAGAGTCCAAAACAAGGGAAAAAGTGTTTGGAAAAGTAGATACGACGGAGACGTATCAGTCATTAGTGGCTAATGACAGCGCCACGTCAGCATCACCGGAGTTACGCCGGCGACGACCAAAAACGCGGCGGAGGCACACTGGAGGGGCTCGGGTTTCGCCTACGGTGCACCGTTCGGTGCGCCCTTTGGCCCTACGGAGAGCTGGCGCGATGGCGCGTTGGATGGTGGTGGTCTCCGGGCCTGGGGTGGCCGAAGTCAACGGCGGCGAGCTCGGTTGCGGTCGCCGGAGTTCGGGCGCGAGCGAGGACGTGGTTGCGGTGGCCATGGCGATGTGCGTTTAGCACCTACGCCGTCTACGTGGTGCGGTGAGTTCGATGGGCGCATGCCCGGGACCAAATGGTCACCGGAGCATCACCGTAGACGAGCGCGGGCGGCGACGCATTCGGTTGCAAACGAGGCGACGACTACGGCGCGTGAGGGGAAAAATGGAGAGGGGGGGCAGGAGCAGGGGCTCACGACGAGGTCTCAGATCAGCTCGGTGTGCTCGGGGAGGCGGCGGAGATGGTGAATTGGACGGCGGCATCCGACGGCCGTGGTTGGGGAAGAAGGCCACATGTGTCGTCTTGGGGCCGTCCTGGCTCGTGTAGCTCGGCGAGGAGGGAGAAGAGGTTGCGGCGGAGCCTCTGAGAGCATCGGCGAGGCGAGGCAGTGGCTGTGGCCACGGCGGTGCTCGTCTGCGGCGATGGCTGCGCGTAAGAGAAACAGAGGAGGGGAGGGAGAGCAGCGAGTGAGTTAGAGGAGAGAGGGGTCCAGAGCGGCAACGAGGGAAGTATCGGGGCCCCAGGTGGAAGCAGGAGGTGGAGCTCGGGCGTGCGCGCGTCGACATGCCTCAGCCTACTGGCAGAGGTTGAAGACGGTGGGGAGTTGGGCTGGGCCTCAGCCACAGTGCTGGGCCAGGTGGGCTACACCGGGTAAGTTAGGTAGGTTTCCTTCCTTTCTATTATTCTTTTGTTTCTATTTTGCTGTTAGTTTAAGACTTTATTAAAAATGCCAGGGCATTTCCAAAAACCATGAAACTAATCATGGCTATTGTTTAGAATATATCCAATAGTAAACATTTTAGTTTATGATTATTTGAGCATTTGAAATATTTTATAGCATTTAAATGCCCAAATGCAAATACTATATGATTTAGTTCAGTGACCCTCTATTGTCCTAGAAAAGTGTGCACCATTTTTGTCAGAGGTTCTAGACTAAGGCAAAGATGATGAACATTTTATAAGGGCATTTCAGGTTCATTGAAAATAATTTTAGTAAACCGTAGTTGGTTTCAGGGGGGTGCTGGGGGTTCTGTCATCCCCATTTCAACTTTCTGTGAAAGTAAACATGATGCAACACCAGATGCTAGCACTAGGTATTACCAGAACTAGGGATGTGACAGCTCACCCCGATTAAATAAGAATCTCGTCCCGAGATTCAAGCGTAGGGTAAGATGAAGGGGGGACGCAGACTAACACAATCTTCATGATCCAGGTTGCACTTCGTGAGAACGTTCATTCAATCACCATCTTTGTCTCGACGTCTTGCTCTGAGAACTCCAACCAACATGACAACACGAGGAAGAGGAAAAACTCTAGAAGGATCGATCTTCTCGAAGATTGAATAGCTAATGATCAACTCATGGAATGAGACATTGAAACATCTCTCGAGCTGAGACATGAAGCATACATCCAAAGGAATGGAGTGAAATGAATGACGAAGGTTCACTAGGTAGGCAACAATTCCACACTTAAGATGGTGGTGAACAGTTGTCAACGTAGCGAGGAGTTGAGTTGCCATGATGCCCCAACGAAACATGTTGGAGGAGGTGACTCGTAGAATCATTACCTGAGGTGGCAAAAAGAATTACTTTTGATTCAGAGGTCATAGAAATTCTCTACACCACCCTGAGGCAATTCACCAACAATCGTTTAGCGGAGTACAAAGGGATGGCATACCCGGACTGGAATGGTTGATGTGGACCACCTTGTTGAAGACAACGCAAGGGATGGTTTTGCTTATCATCGGAAATGGATGGGACCCATGGTAGGACCACTTTTGAAGGTGATCCTGACCAGAAATTACCGAGAAGGGTAGTCCAAGGTTGAATGGCACAATGGCGGTGCAAGCTAGGAACAAAATGCAAATGCTGGGAATGATTCTAGTAACTAGGGAGAAACTCAATAGTAGAGAGAGATTCCACTGTTAGAAAGGTTATGGCATAATCTAAGAAACTGAGAGCGGATCCCAATTAATGCCGACGATATGTCCTAGTACTTGCGCGTGCTCTCAAGAACTTGAGCATTTCCATATTCATCAAGTTTTACCAATATCCGTGTCAAGGATCCTGGCAACACAACATACTACCATGATGAATAATGGTGGAGGATGCAGATGCAAAGGAAGATAACACCTTCTCAGATTTCACCTTAGCAAGGCAAAGGAATCAAAATCTGGATGATCGACCGAGAGACACTTAGCACTCTGCTTCTAATGTTCTCCTTGATGTGCTAGCCTAACCCATTCATTGAAATGGTTTGGTATCTAGAACATCAAGTAGCAGGTCGGACTCCGGGAGCTCAGGAATCCATAAGGAATAACTACTGGAGTAAATCCTATGAAATCCTTATGGGGAGGTGGCCAACTTACTCAATCAAGATACTACAATAATAGGTCTTCCGGCTGGGTGTGTTGGCCACGATATCCACTTTACCGGGTTACAGAGAGACCAATATGATAGTTCCTAGGAAATGTTCCAACCACCATATCTGCCTGAGATTCAGATCTGGTTGGTGTCAGAATAATCCAGACTCATCGGGTCTGGAAAGAAGAATGGAAGGTTGCAACACAAATCGACGAGATGACGTTGTGAGATTCTCGGGAAGTTGTCGGTGTTCTGGGAACGGGGGTCCCCAGATTTGCCTGCCTGCGGCCTGCGGTGTGGCTCAAAAGGGGGCCCAGCGCGGCCCATCTTCACCAACACAAACCCAAGACCCTCGCGAGGGGCCAAGCCTCGTGGGGCGGACGACACGGAGCTTCCTCAGGCACGGCCTCGTCAGGCTGGCTCACGAGGAGGCGGAGAGACCAAGGCGGGGTACCTCACGAGGTGCCCGTGACGCAAGCCATGATGACCAAGGGCGCCAGGCGGGTGCCAGCCCGCGCAGTGTCCTCCTTTCCTCTTTGGTGCAAACGGGGCAAGCGCAGCCGCAGAGTACCGAGGCATCAGGCAAAGGTTGCCATTTCGGTGCAACGAGACCAAGACCAGGAGGACTACAAGACGGAGGTCATCGTGGAGCCCAAGACGGCATCATCACCAGAGCTTTGCGTAGGCGAAGACTACTTTTGTCAGGATAGCTAATACTAGCTGTCCCCCTTCAAATTAGCCCGCCATTGTTGGCTCCCTTCCCGCTCGATATTTGGGAAGAGGACCAAGGCCTCTATAAATAGGACCGGCCACCCGCGAGAAGAGAAAAGAAGGAAAAAGGGAGAAGGAAAAGAAGGAAGAAGAGAGAAGAGAAGAAGAAAAGAGGGGGAGGAGAGAAGGATAGAAGGACAGAGGGATAGAGGGATCGAAGGATCAAAGGATCAGAGAGAGAGAGAGAGAGAGAGAGAGAGGGAAGGGTGACTGAACTCCTCCCAGCAGTTCATCCCCCCCAGCCAAGAACAGACCCTCGCGAGGCTGTTCTTCCTTGTATTGTTCATCATCATCAGCCCAAGAGGCAATCCACCACACCACACACTGGAGTAGGGTATTACACCACAACGGTGGCCCGAACCAGTATAAACCTCGTGTTCCCCGTGTTATTCTTTCCATAGCGTAGACCTTAATGAGGCGGAGGGGTGCAGGTAGGTAGGAGGCGAAATCTCCGCGCGCACCCCAGTGTTCGAACCTCAAGGGTCTGCCGGAACCCGAAATCCGACATTTGGCGCGCCAGGTAGGGGTGCGCCGGGATTCGTCTTCCACCACCCCGTTCTCCTCCGACCATCACGCCCATGTCTGACGCTCGTCGGGCCCGCGCCGAGCGCCGGGCCGCACTCGCTTCCCGCGTCGCCCAGACGGCCCCTGTCGGCCGGCTTCCTCGCCGTTCCCCGTCACCTGCCGTCAACGCCGCCACCGGCCCGGCGGGGGACGAGCAGCAAGCATCGTCCCAGCATCCGTCCGTGCGGCAAGACGGCCGCACCGCAACTCCCTCGCTCACCCCAGCTGGTTCTTCATCCCGCGCGCTCCGCACGCCCATTGAGGCTCGGGATGCACTCATCGCGGCAAATGAGCTCCTGCGCTACTGTCCCGTCGACGACGTCTACGAAGAATGGCTCAACCGCGTCGTCGAGCTCGTCCGCGCCGCAGGGGGCTCTCCTGCGCCGTCCGTTCCGCTGCACCGCACCCCGCCCCACGCGGGCGATGAAGCTCCGGCGGCGCCCCGGCCGCCTCCTCCTCAGGAAGGCGCCATGGCTCCAAGGCGCGTGGCCCCTGGGCATAACCCACTCCGTCAGGTGCTAGCGTGGCAAGAGCAGAGCTGTCAAGAAGTCCCTCGCCCGCAAGAAGCTGCCCGGGCGCTCCCTGCTCCAGCACGTCGCGACCATGCTCTTGCTCCCGCGCGTCAAGACCCCACGCTGCTCCCAGCTGCAGTGCGTGGGGACATGCAAGACCAAGCTCCCCGTCATCCAAGGCCTTCCGTGGCCACAGCAGGCTGCCGCGCCTTCACCACCGAGATACGCAGCGTTGCGTGGCCCAGCAAGTTCAAGCCAGACTTGCCTCCTCGCTACGACGGCACGGCTGACCCTGCGGAGTTGCTCCAGCTCTACGAGCTGGGCATCGAAGCTGCCAACGAAGACGAGAAGGTCATGGCGAACTGGTTCCCCATGGCGCTCAAGGACGGGGCCCGCACCTGGCTCCTGAACCTGGCTCCAGGCACAATCTCCTCCTGGGACGAGATGCGCACCCGCTTCATCGCCAACTTCCAAGGCACTTGCGACCGGCCACCCGCCGTGAGCGACATGCGCCGCATCAAGCAACAGCCCGGGGAGACCCTGTAGAAGTACATCCAGCGCTTCAACAATGCACGCCTCAAGATTCCCAAGGTGACGGAGGAGGCCATCATCTCGGCCTTCTTCGACGGCGTGCGCGACGTCAAGATGAAGGAGGAGCCGGCGATGCATGAAGACATGTGCACTTCCTTGGAGCTGTTCAACCTGGCAACCAAGTGCGCCAGGGCCGAGGAAGGGCGTCTCTCCCTCCTTGAGCTGCCTGCCGCAGACCCAGAAGAGAAGAAGCCCAAGGCCAAGGATGTGAAGCGCAAGGGGGCTGCCGTGCTCACGGCAGAACCAGACACCAAGCGGGGCAGAGATCAGCCCGAACCTTCCAAGGGCAGCCGGTACTGTGTGTACCACGACCTCCACACCCACAACACCAATGAATGTCAAGAGCTCCGAGCCGTGCGAGAAGGAAGGATCGGCCGTCGCCCTGACAGCGGTGACCGGGGCTACGGTCGAGGAGGATGAAGGAACGCAGGACGCTGGGAAGACCGTGGCCCGCGCCAAGGGTGGCGCGATCAACCTCGCGAGGATCGCTGGCAAGACCCGCCTCGCGAGGGAGGCTGGAGGGATCAGCCTCGCGAGGATCGCCCGCAAGGCAACGCAGGCCTCCCACCGCAGCCGCCGCAGCCAAGGAGAAACGAGGACCGCCACTAGGACGAGGGGGCTGGGGGCTTCCAAGAGCCACGCGCGATCGCCTGCATCCTGGGCGGGGCACAAGCCCCAGCCTCTCAACGCATCTTCAAGCAGTTCGCCCGCGAAGTGAACGCAGTCCTCCCCAGGCTCGAAGCCACACGCCCTCTTAGGTGGTCAGCGTGCGCCATCACGTTCAGCTCAGCAGATCAGCTCAAGTGTGCGGCTACAGCCGGAGTCCTCCCGATGCTTTGTTCCCCAATCGTCAGCTACGTGGTGGTCACCAAGACCCTCATCGATGGCGGGGCAGGGCTCAACGTCATGTCCGTGGAAACATTCAACAACCTCCAAGTGCCCTACAGCCAGCTTCAGCCAACCAAGCCTTTCTCCGGTATCACCGACGGCTCCACGATCCCAATTGGGCAGGTCCGCCTCCCTGTCACCTTCGGGGCACGCGACAACTACCACACCGAGCTCATCGACTTCGACGTCGCTCACATTCGCCTGCCGTACAATGCCATCCTTGGGTACCCAGCGCTGGCCAAGTTCATGGCCGTAACTCACCACGGCTACAACGTACTCAAGATGCCAGGAAGCGACGGAGTCATCACGGTGCCCTATGAAGAGAAGGACGCGGTGTGTTCCCTGGAACGAGCCTTTCAGGCCGCGTCACTGGAAGACCCGGATCGCGGAAGCAGGAGGCCTCCCGAGACCGCCCCTAAGAAGAAGAAGACATCGTCCGGCCCGACCACTCAGGAGGCAGGCCCCTCTGGGCCCGCGCCTGCCTAGGGGGAACCTCCTTCCATCGCATAGGAAAGCGTGCCCGGCGCCCTCCTCAGGCAGGGCTCGGGGGCTCTCCCCTGGACGGCCACCGACCTAGCTAGGGTCACGAGGGAGGCGCTAGGGCACCACATGGAGGCGTGTTCCAAAGCACGTTTCCCTCAAGAAGGAGCAAGGCAAGGAGATCCAGACCCTCAGGAGTTCGTCAGCAAGGCCATTCAGGAGCTACAGGAGTCAAGAGTCATGAAAGGCGGCCGCCGCCTACCAGCAGTGGCTCCCCATCCAGGCGAGGATGGTGGGCTGCGTGTCTGCATCGACATACCAGGGCTCAACCGAGTCGCCTCTCTGGAGCGCCTCTGGCCCTCGCGAGTGGGGCGCTGCGGAGGCCCACCCCACAGCTACGTTCGCATGCCTTACGGCTTGCCGAACGCGGCTGACACGTACCAGTGCCTCATGAGGGGCATCACGGAGGCACGAGAGGCCAGGTGTTCCGCAGCCCTGGCAGGGATGGAGATGGCCCGCGAGGAGCCGCCAGCGCCTCCGGAGCCTCCCGAGGCCCCTGGGCCTGAGGGCTCGTGAGGATCGGCTCCCGCAGCCCATCGAGTCTGCTACACCAACGCTCCTTCATCCTCAACGTCATCAGGTGACATCTTTCGAGTTTCATTTCCAGCTGGGAGCGCCCCCCAGGGCTGCATTATTCCCAGGCCGCGTGGGTCCGTCCCTGCGGCGTGTATCCCTTTTTTATTTTATGTTGTTAGCTTACCTTGTTGGGGGCTCCCCTCGGGCTGCACGACCCCCCAAGTCGCTCGAGCCTGACCCAGTGATGTCCGCCTTCCCAGCATCTATTTGAATGAATCCACTCCTTCGCGGCTAATGTGTTTGAAAGTGCAACTATCCCTAGGTGGTTTTGGTAATTCATAACAACATATAGCTCATTGAGCTAATGCTATTCCAAGATGACTATTTCAGGAAAGCTCAATGATTGGCATGGCATGGATGTGAAAGTGGAACCCTCAAAATGCTAAGGACAAAGGATTGGCTCAAGCTCAAAAGCTCAAGACTCTTCATTTTATATTTTAGTGATCCAAGATCACATTGAGTCTTTAGAAAAGCCAATACTATCAAGGAGGGATGAGGTGTTGCTTAATGAGCCTTTTGCTTCATGTGCTTAGTGATATGCTCCAAAACCCTCAACTACTTTCCCATATCCACATATGACCTAAACCCTAAGCCAAACTCGGTCCTACCGATTCTTTCTATCCGGCGCCACCGAGTTTCACTTGTCATAAGCCACTGCCAAACCCTAGCAATTCGGTTCTACCGATAGGGATCTCGGTCTCATCGAGATGGGATTGCAAACTCTCTGTTTCCCTTTCATAACTTTTCGGTCTCACCGAAAGAGCGAATCGGTCCCACCGAGATTGCAGTGTAAACTCTTTGTTTCCTTTTTGTAACTTTTTGGTCTCACCGAAAGAGCAAATCGGTCCCACCGAGTTTACCTGACCAACTCTCTGGTTAGCTTATTACCAAACTCGGTCTCACCGAGTTTGTGTAATCAGTCTCACCGAGTTTGTGTAATCGGTCTCACCGAGATTACGTTATGCCCAAACCCTAACCATATCGGTCCTACCGAGTTGCATGTCAGTCCCACCGAAAATCTCTAACGGTCACTAGGTTTACCTTTTCGGTCCGACCGAGTTTGTTGATTCGGTCCCACCGAGATTGGAAAACTGTGTGTAACAGTTGGATTTTGTGTGGAGGCTATATATACCCCTCCACCTCCTCTTCATTCGTGGAGAGAGCCATCAGAACACATACACATTTCCAACTCATATGTTCTGAGAGAGAACCACCTACTCATGTGTTGAGACCAAGATATTCCATTCCTACCATATGAATCTTGATCTCTAGCCTTCCCCAAGTTGCTTTCCACTCAAATCTTCTTTCCACAAAATCCAAATCCTATGAGAGAGAGTTGAGTGTTGGGGAGACTATCATTTGAAGCACAAGAGCAAGGAGTTCATTACCTACACACCATTTGTTACTTCTTGGAGAGTGGTGTCTCCTAGATTGGCTAGGTGTTACTTGGGAGCCTCCGACAAGATTGTGGAGTTTAACCAAGGAGTTTGTAAGGGCAAGGAGATCGCCTACTTCGTGAAGATCTACCGCTAGTGAGGCAAGTCCTTCATGGGCGATGGCCATGGTGGGATAGACAAGGTTGCTTCTTCGTGGACCCTTCGTGGGTGGTTGCTTCTTCGTGGACCCTTCGTGGGTGGAGCCCTCCGTGGACTCGCGCAACCATTACCCTTCGTGGGTGGAGCCCTCCGTGGACCCGCGCAACCGTTACCCTTCGTGGGTTGAAGTCTCCATCAACGTGGATGTAGGATAGCACCACCTATCTGAACCACGGGAAAAACATCCGTGTCTCCAATTGCATTTGAATTCTCCAAACCCTTCCCTTTACATTCTTGCAAGTTGCATGCTTTAATTTCCGCTGCCAATATACTCTTTGCATGCTTGCTTGAATTGTGTGATGATTGCTTGACTTGTCCTACAATAGCTAAAATCTGCCAAGAACTAAAATTGGGAAAAGGTTAAGTTTTTATTTGGTCAAGTAGTCTAATCACCCCCCCTCTAGACATACTTTCGATCCTACAGTGTTTTACCTAGTTGCCTGCTCAGCTGACGCCAACTAACGGAGCTGCTCCCAACCGGCACGACGCTTGCGCATGGGTCCGTCCCTGCAACGCCGACAAACCTGGATGGCTGAGCTCTGGCCGCGGCAGCCCCGCATAGCATCACCTCGTCAAGCCTTCAGTGCCTCACCACCCCTCGGAAGCAACCAACGACTGACTGTCAATTATCATGGCAACCCCTTGTTTTTTCCATGATGGGCCTACAGGACCTCCTGAAGGAGCTGCGTCAGGCGAGGCCCTTGCGGTGTCTCCTTCGCTCTCGTCCGCGCGAACCACTTGCACGTTAAAGGGGGGTGCCTGAGCATCGTGACTCAGGGCTCCTACTGGCTCTCCAGCCCTCACCCTCTGGCCTTGACCACGACAACGCGACCTGGCATACCAGCAACGGCTGAGACTCGCTCGAGGGCCGGGACCCGAGGACGTAGAGCAGAAAGGGGAGCAAAGGCGAGAGGGGAGAGACACACGAGGACCTCACCGAGAAACCTCGCGCCTGCCGATGCACGGACCCGGCGACACACCAGAGAGCGGCCCCTGATTCTCGAGATAAGTCATCACCCGGAAGAGCCAGCTACCGTGGCACCATCCCCGCACCTAATGCTATCCCATGTTAGCGACGCCGCTCTCCTTTCTCACCAAACAACGGCTGCTTGGGCGCCAAAGGGGACCTCCTGAGCATCGCGACTCAGGGGCTCTTACCGGACTCCGGGTCGCTCACCTCCTGGCCTTGACCACGGCATCGCGACCTGGCATACCAGCGATGGCTGAAGCCGCCTTGGGATTGGGACCTGTCGGCGCAGAGCACCAAGCCCTCTTGAGGTTCGAAAGGGGGGACTGAGCTAAGACGGAATGAGCAACTCGCACAATTCTACGACAAGGGTTATATTAACAAAACAGGATCACAGGCACCTTACAAGCCCCCACGGGACGCGTTTTTGATTCCTCGCAGGGAACAGATCCTAAAGGGACACAAACTACGCGCGTCCTTGCAAAAGACGCCATCATCAATAGTGGGCCGTCAAGCACCGATGCCAACCCCATCCAGATCAGAGTCGGCGGCGGCCTGACGAGCCCGCCCTGCTCCAGGAGCGGCATCGGCTTGGGGGCTCGTAGCTGTCGTCGCTCGTCTTCGGAGTCGCGAAGAGCTCACCGGAGTCGCTGGAACCTCCGACGCCTCCACCGCCTGAGGAGCCGCTATGGGAGCGGTTGGCGGGCCCAGTCCTCATCGCAACAGGGTCCCGGCCACCTCTCCCGGGGAAGCACTCCAGCCGGCGAGGCAGTGGTTGTGGCCACGGCGGTGCTCGTCGGCGGCGACGGCTGCGCTTAAGAGAAACAGAGGAGGGGAGGGAGAGTAGCGAGTGAGGGAGAGGAGAGAGGGGTCCAGAGCGACAACGAGGCAAGGATCGGGGGCCCCAGGTGGAAGCAGGAGGTGGAGCTCGGGCGCGCGCGTGTCGAAACGCCTCTGCCTACTGGCAGAGGTTGATGACGGTGGGGAGTTGGGCTGGGCCTCAGCCACAGTGCTGGGCCAGGTGGGCTGCACATGTAAGTTAGGTAGGTTTCCTTCCTTTCTATTATTATTTTGTTTTCTATTTTGCTATTAGTTTAAGACTTTATTAAAAATGCCAGGGCATTTCCAAAAATCATGAAACTAATCATGGGTACTGTTTAGAATATATCCAACAGTAAACATTTTAGATTATGATTATTTGAGCATTTAAAATATTTTATAGCATTTAAATTCCCAAATGCAAATACTATATGATTTAATTCAGTGACCCTCTGTTGTCCTAGAAAAGTGTGCACCATTTTTGTTAGAGGTTCTAGACCAAGGAAAAGATGATGAACATTTTATAAGGGCATTTGAGGTTCATTGAAAATAATTTTAGTAAACCCTAGTTGGTCTCAGGGGGGGTGTTGGGGGTTCTGTCATCCCCATTTCAACTTTCAGTGTAAGTAAACATGATGCAACACCAGATGCTAGCACTAGGTATTACCAGAACTAGGGATGTGACAATCAAGATCTATGGAGATAGGTCAAGACGCTTAATAGGACTTTCACAAAGCACATACCTTGATAAAGTTTTGAAGAAGTACAAAATGAATCAAGCAAAGAAGGGTTCTTGCCTTTGTTACAAGGTGTGAAATTGAGTCAGACTCAATGCCCGACCACTGTAGAAGATAGAAAGAGAATGAAAGTCATTCCCTATGCCTCAGTCCTAGGTTTTATAAAGTATGCTATGTTGTGTACCAGACCTATTATATACCTCACCATGAGTTTGGCAAGAGGGTACAATAGTGATCCAGGAGTGGATCACTGGACAACAGTCAAAATTATCCTTAGTGGAATGTTTCTTGATTATGGAGGTGACAAAGAGTTCGTTGTAAAGGGTTACGTCGATGGAAGTTTTGACACTGATCCGGATGACTTTAAGGTCCTGTTCGACAACACTCCGGCTCCCAACTCCGCTGCCGGAGCAGGCGGAGTGGACCCGAAGTCTCCAAATCTGCGGAGCTGAAGTCGTTGAGTGGAGCGGCGTGTAGTTCAGTTTTACGAAGCAGCACTTCTGTTGCTTCTCGTTTCAGCAGAATCTGGATCAACTCGAAATTACAGAAAATGCCACCACCGAGTGAGAGACCTGAACCGGCACACTCCCATTTGTCTCGTCTCTCTCTCTTTGTCGCACTTGAACGGGCTGTATTTTTGCCTCCAATGGGCTGGCAGCCCACGCTTTCCTGGAGCGGAGCGAGCCGAACGCACCACGACCACTCGCTGGAGCACTCCCAGCGCTGAGCGGAGTGGAGTGATTAGCCGAACAGGCCCTAAGTCTCAATCTGGATACATATTGAAAGTGGGAGCAATTAGCTAGAGTAGCTCCGTGCAGAGCATTGTAGACATAGAAAATTTGCAAAATACATACGGCTCTGAATGTGGCAGACCCGATGACTAAACTTCTCTCACAGGCAAAACGTGATCACACCTTAGTACTCTTTGGGTTTTTATCACATAGCGATGTGAACTAGATTATTGACTCTAGTAAACCCTTTGGGTGTTAGTCACATGGAGATGTGAACTAATCACATAAAGATGTGAACTATTGGTGTTAAATCACATGACGATGTGAACTAGATTATTGACTCTAGTGCAAGTGGGAGACTGAAGGAAAGATGCCCTAGAGGCAATAATAAAGTTGTTATTTATATTTCCTTATATCATGATAAATGTTTATTATTCATGCTAGAATTGTATTAACTGAAAACTTAGTACATGTGTGAATACATAGACAAACAGAGTGTCCCTAGTATGCCTCTACTTGACTAGCTCGTTAATCAAAGATGGTTAAGTTTCCTAGCCATGGACATGTGTTGTCATTTGATGAACGGGATCACATCGTTGGAGAATGATGTGATGGACAAGACCCATCCGTTAGCTTAGCACTATGATCGTTTAGTTTATTACTATTGCTTTCTTCATGACTTATACATGTTCCTATGACTATGAGATTATGCAACTCCCGAATACCGGAGGAACACCTTGTGTGCTATCAAACGTCACAACGTAACTAGGTGATTACAAAGATGCTCTACAGGTGTCTCCGATGGTGTTTGTTGAGTTGGCATAGATCTAGATTAGGATTTGTCACTCAGTGTTTCAGAGAGGTATCTCTGGGCCCTCTCGGTAATGCACATCACTATAAGCCTTGCAAGCAATGTAACTAATGAGTTAGTTGAGGGATGATGCATTACAGAACAAGTAAAGAGACTTGCTGGTGATGAGATTGAACTAGGTATGATGATACCGACGATCGAATCTCGGGTAAGTAACATACCGATGACAAAGGGAACAACGTATGTTGTTATGCGGTTTGACCGACAAAGATCTTTATAGAATATGTAGGAGCCAATATGAGCATCCAGGTTTCGCTATTTGTTATTGACCGAAGATGAGTCTCGGTCATGTCTACATAGTTCTCGAACCCGTAGGGTCCGCACGCTTAACGTTCGATGACGATATATATTGTGAGTTATGTGATTTGATGTACCGAAGGTTTTTCGGAGTCCCAGATGTGATCATGGGCATGATGAGGAGTCTCGAAATGGTCGAGACATGAATATTGATATATTGGAAGGTTATGTTTGGACACCGGAAAGGTTTCAGATTAGTTCGAGCATTTTCTGGAGTACCGGGGGGTTACCGGAACCCCCCAGGGGGTTAATGGTCCTTCATGGGCTTTAGTGGAAGAGAGAGGAGGCGACCAAGAGGAGGGGCTCCCCCTAGCCCAATCCTAATTGGGGAGGGGGGCCGGCCCCCCTTTCCTTCTTCTCCTCTTCCCTTCCTTCCACCTCCTAGTTGGACTAGGAAAGGCGGGAACCTACTCCTAGTAGGAGTAGGATTCCCCCTTTGGGGCGCGCCCTATGAGGACAGCCGGCCCCCTCCTCCACTCCTTTATATAAGGGGGAGGGGGAACCCCATAGACACACAAGTTGATGTCTTAGCCATGTGCGGCGCCCCCCTCCACAGATTTCCACCTCGGTTATATTGTCATAGTTCTTAGGCAAAGCCCTGCGTTGGTAACTTCATCATCACCGTCACCATGCTGTCGTGCTGACGAAACTCTCCCTCGGCCTCAGCTAGATCTAGTGTTCGAGGGACGTCACCGAGCTGAGGGTGTGCAGTTCGTGGATGTGCCATGCGTTCGGTACTTGATCGGTTGGATCGCGAAGACATTCGACTACATCAACCGCATTACTTAACGCTTCCGCTTTTGGTCTATGAGGGTACGTAGACACACTACCCTCTCGTTGCTATTCATCTCCTAGATAGATCTTGCGTGATCATAGGATTTTTTTTGAAATACTGCATTCCCCAACAGCCTCTACCACATCCAGAACAAAGAGAGAAGAGACTCGAAGAACAAGAACTCCCGGATATCCATCTTGTCTCTTCCTCTCCATTCCATTTCATAATCACAATCATCAGCATAGAGAAAGGAATTCCAAGTTATGAGATTAGGGTTTATAACTCTATCCATACTCATCTCAAGATCGAGACTTGTTTAATCATTCATCTTATGGAAGGTCTTTGTGATATTATCGAGATGATTGCCCTTTGTTTGATCTTTGAATGATCTTATTGCGGATCATTCATGTTATTGCGCCATCACCGTTCCTCTATCTCGGTCGCCTCAGCTAGCGTGCGCCATCACTGCTCCGCCGCCTCGTCTGCTTGCACGCACTGATATTCCGCCTCCACCGCAACCATCGAAATGGGTCGGATGCCATCAACATCAGCCGCCGGGTCCACCACTTTAAAGCCGACGACGGGTAATCCATAGCCAGATCTACTGCCTCCTCCTGGCCCCCTCCTTCTCTAATATCGTGTTCGGAGAACTCGGAGGCTCGCTGACGGTGATACATGCCTTGTGTCACTGCTTCCTCTCCACTAGGAATTTGTTGGGGCCCCAAGTGCAAGGGTTTGTAGTAAGCAACAATTTACCTTAAGTGGCCTCAGGGTTTATCGATCCAACAGGAGTTAAGCGGCGCCAACCAATGATCAAGACATGCACACACACAAAACAAAAATTCCTTGTGCCCCCAACATGACTAGTAAGGTTGTCAATCTCGCCTTTTTAGCTTCGCTAGTTATAAAGGAATTAAATGCAACAATGACAGAAAAAATTTGGCTTTGAAAAGTTGACAAGAATGTAAAAGCAAGAAAGTTAAAGAACATCGATTGAGATTGAAAGCTTTATGGAAAATGGACCGGGGTCCAGGGTACACTAGAGGTGGCTCTCCAAAATAAAACATGGTGGGGCAAAAAAATCAAAGTTGGGGAGCAATTAACTTGCGGTTTTTATGAGTATGATTATTCATGGCACAATCAACATATGAGTATCACATTCGTAAATCTATAGACCGTTATTCAACTGTATCTATAGTTAATACTTCACCCAATACTACTATCCATCATGTATCTTAAAGTATTAAGTTAAAAACAAAGTACTGCAATGAGTATGACAACACGAAGTAGATGATATATTGTCTTCGCCCTGCATTCAAACGATAACTACGAACCATCTTATTTATCCCTAGTGGCAACACCATAAATACAAGCCTTTCACTACTGCAAGATGCTGCTAACGCGACACTATGATCAGAGACCATTCGACGAAACTATGTGCGATGCAATAACTGCAAACGGTGGTGTAAAAAACTGTCAAAAAAGGTGCAAAACATTTGTGATGATGGATGCATCAAACACGGTTCAGATTTTAATTGTGTGTGTGATGCAGGGCATACAATTCAGTTCAATTAACTATTTGCGATGAGGAGGAATAGAAGAAACGGGCATCCAGATGAAGTGTGTGCGATATATAGCATACGGTTCACTCAGATGAACTGTTTGTGATTAGGCAACACAAAAGAAATGGTCAGCCAGATCAAGGTGTGTGCGATATACGGCATGCGGTTCACTCGGATGAACTGTTTGCGTTGAGACAAGAGAACAAAAACAGTTCAATATAACAAGATGTGTGTGATGCGCGGCAAACAAGTCTGTAATCAGAAATGTGTGCGAAGACCGATAATAACACAGACGATTGCTGCTAATGAGACATGTGTGTTGTGTGATGGGATTGCAAATAGAACACACACACACACACACACACACACTTATAAGGACATGGTTGCATAACCAAATTAAACATCCAATTACATAGGTGGGTACTACAACCATGGCATTTGCACACACCAAAGTAAACTATTACATGCATAATTACATAGGTGGCTACTACACACATGACATTTCCACACACCAAAGTAAACTATATATTACATGCATGATTAACTAGGATAAATGATTATCTGATCATCATCTACTTCTTGTGACGCTTGCTCTGCTTGTGGATCGATCCGGCCTCGTAGATTTGGGTAACGAGGCACTCCCTCATGTCAACAATCCGCCTGTGCATCTCGTAGCATGTGTACACGCTCTTGGCCACGAATCTGAGGTGAGGTTCATCCAGTTGCCGCATCCAGGCCCCGTGCCAGGATACAGGATGTGTTCTATTGGCATCCTGCTTCATCTTTTCATAGTATGGGTCGATCATGGCCGAGGCGAGTTCAACCAAGGAGTCCTTCTTCATGCTACCCCAGACCCTATAGTGCTCATGGATTTCGACAAGGTTCTCATAGGCCAAGCCCATAACCCTGAGTACTTTTACATCATCGGCGGTTTCCACCGTAGCGAACTTGTAGTCAGTGCTCTTGACAAACCTGGTGAAACAGTCGGAAGGCTCTATGGCCATGCAGTAGTGGTAGATGAGGACATGATGGCGCATGCACAACTGGGCGGTGACAACCTTCTGATCTATGTTGCGACGACCGGCGGTGTACTGGAGGTCGATGCCGACCACCTTGTACATGTCTCGAGCAAGCAACTGCTCAACAATGTTGATGTAGTCATCCACCACGGCCGGGTCGATGATGTACACCACCGAGAGATCCGTCTCCCTCGCCTGGGTTGATAACCCACAAGTATAGGGGATCGCAACAGTTTTCGAGGGTAGAGTATTCAACCCAAATTTATTGATTCAACACAAGGGGAGCCAAAGAATATTCGCAAGTATTAGCAGCTGAGTTGTCAATTCAACTGTACCTGAAAGACTTAATATCTGCAACAAAGTATTTAGTAGCAAGGTACCATGGAAGTAACGGTAACAGTGGCAATAGTAATAGTAGCAGTTTTGTAGCAATCCTAACAGTAGCAATGGAAAAGTAACTTAGCAAAGATCAATATGAAATGAGCTCGTAGGCAATGGGTCAATGATGGATAATTATGTCGGATGGCATTCATCATGCAACAGTTATAACATAGGGTGACACAGAACTAGCTCCAATCCATCAATATAATCTAGGCATGTATTCTGAATATAGTCATACGTGCTTATGGAAAAGAACCTGCATGACATCTTTTGTCCTACCCTCCCGTGGCAGCGGGGTCCTATTGGAAACTAAGGGATATTAAGGCCTCCTTTTAATAGAGTACCGGACCAAAGCATTAGCACTTAGTGAATACATGAACTCCTCAAACTACAGTCATCACCGGGAAGTGTCCCGACTATTGTCACTCCGGGGTTGCTGGATCATAACATGTAGTAGGTGAATATAACTTGCAAGATAAGATCAAGAAAACAAATATATTCATGAAAACATAGTAGGTTCAGATTTGAAATCATGGCACTCAGGGCCTAGTGACAAGCATTAAGCATATCAAAGTCATAGAAACATCAATCTTAGAACATAGTGGACACTAGGGATCAAACCCTAACAAAACAAACTTGATTACATGGTAGATCTCATCCAACCCATCACCGTCTACCAAGACTACGATGGGATTACTGGCGCACGACGGTGAGCATCATGAAATTGGTGATGGAGGATGGTTGATGATGATGATGGCGACGATTTCCCCTCTCTGAAGCCCAAAACGGACTCCAGATATGCCCTCCCGAGGAAGAACAGGAGGTGGCGGGGGCTCCGTATCATAAAACGCGATGAATCCTTCTCTCTGACTTTTTCTCCCCAAACGTGAATATATGGAGTTGGAATTGAGGTCGGTGGAGGTCTGCTGGGCCCACAAGGACAGAGGGCATGCCCCAGGGGGGTGGGCACGCCCTCCGCCCTTGTGGACAGGGTGTGGGCCCCCTTTGGTTGATTCTTTCGCCAATATTTTTTATTTATTCCAAAACTAATCTCCGTGAAGTTTCAGGACATTCCGAGAACTTTTATTTCTGCACAAAAATAACACCATGGCAATTCTGCTGAAAACAGCGTTAGTCCGGGTTAGTTCCATTCAAATCATGCAAAATAGAGTCCAAAACAAGGGCAAAAGAGTTTGGAAAAGTAGATACGATGGAGATGTGTCAACTCCCCCAAGCTTAATTGCTTGTCCTCAAGCAATTTAGCTGAAAAACTAAAAGTGATAAAGAAAATCTTTTACAAACTCTGTTTGATCTTGTTGTTGCAAATAAGTAAAGCCAACATTCAAGTTTTCAGCAAAGATTATGAACTAACCATATTCACAACAACATTTAGGTCTCACATTTACTCATATCAATGGCATAATCAACTAGCGAGCAATAATAATAAATCTCGGATGACAACACTTTTTCAAAACAATCATGATATGATATAATAAGATGGTATCTCGCTAGCCCTTTCTGAGACCGTGAAACATAAATGCATAGCATCCCTGAAGATCAAGGACTGATTAGACATTGTAATTCATGGCAAAAGAGATCAAATCACAGTCATACTCAATATCAATTAATAACAATGCATACAAATGATAGTGGTGCTCTCTAACCGGTGCTTTTTACAAGAGGATGACGACTCAACAATAAAAGTAAATAGATAGGCCCTTCGTAGAGGGAAGCAGGGATTTGCAGAGGTGCCAGAGATTGAGTTTTTTAAATAGAGATAAATAATATTTTGAGCGGCATGCTTTCATTGTCAACATAACAACCAAGAGATCTCTGTATCTTCCATATTAGACACATTATAGGAGGTTCCCAAACAGAATGGTAAATTTTATACTCCCCCACCACCAACAAGCACATTCCACGGTTGGTCCGAAAAAACGGGTACCATCCAACTAACAACAACCCTGGGGGAGTTTTGTTTGCAATTATATTTTGATTTGATTTGAGCATGGGACTGGGCATCTCAGTTACCAGCCATTTTCCTGTGAATGATGAGCGGGGTCCACTCCTCGTGAGAATAACCCACCTAGCATGGAAGATATTGACAGATCTAGTTGCTACATGAGGGATTCAAGCATACAAAACAGATTATCATTTGAAGGTTTAGAGTTTGGCACATGCAAATTTACTTGGAACGACAGGTAAATACCGCATATAGGTAGGTATGGTGGACTCATGTCGAACAACTTTGGGTTTACAAAAGTGGATGCACAAGCAGTATTCCCGCTTAGTACAAGTGAAGGCTAGAAAAAGACTGGGGAGTGACCAACTAGAGAGCGACAACAGTCATAAACATGCATTGAGATTAACCAACATTGAGTGCAAGCATGAGTAGGATATAAATAACCATGAACATAAATATCATGGAGGTTATGTTGATTTTGTTTCAACTACATGCGTGAACATGTGCCAAGTCAAGCCACTCGAATCATCCAAAGGAGGATACCATCCTATCATACTACATCACAACCATTTTAATTTTCATGTTGGCTCGCAAGGTAAACCATTATAAACTCCTAGATAAATAAGCATGGCATGAGTAACTATAATCTCTAATTGTCATTGTAAACATGTTTAATTCATAACAGGCTGAATCAGGAACGATGAACTAATCATATTTACAAAAACAAGATAGGTCGAGTTCATACCAGCTTTTCCTCATCTCAATCATTTCATCATCACTACAAAAAAAGACACATCCGTGACATTTTGGGTCGAACGAATTTTTTCTGTCATACATATGACACTTCTATGACGATAATTGTGACAAAACTTGGTATCATCATAGATGTGGTGGGCTCCTACTTCTATGACAAAAAATCATGACAGAAAATGGGCTTTTCGTCCTGGGCGGGCCGGAGATGCAGCTGCATGACATTCTTTGGGCCGTCCATGACGGAAAAAACCATGGTAGAAGCGAGGGGGAGGAAAATTTCAGGGAGTTCCCGGTTACGGTGGGAGGTCGGGGGCCGAGCGATGCGCGTTTCTCTCGTACACATACGCGTGTGTGTGCAGGCATTGGCTCTAACTGAACCCGAGCGAGGCTTTGGGCTCTAACTGAACCCGAGCGATTGCACTGCAGGCTACGCGTTACTGAACCCGAGCGATCGATCGATGGCTGTTAACTGAACCCGATCGAGCGATTCCTTCGCTACTGCTGCTAACTGAAGCCGATCGATGGGATGAACAGTGAGCGTTGCGGGGGGGGGGGGGGGGGGGGGGGGGGGGGGGGTTGGATGAACAGTGAGCGGTGCGGTGGCATTGCCTCTGGATGAACAGGACCCCGTGGTGTGGTGGAGGGCTGGATGAATAGTAGACGGTGGAGGGGTGGTTGAACAGGACCCCGCGGTGTGGAGGGCTGGATGAACAGTAGACGGTGGAGGGGTGCCCGTGGAGGGGTGGTTGAACAGGACCCCGTGGTGTGGAGGGCTGGATGAACAGTAGACGGTGGAGGGGTGGTTGAACAGTAGCCGGTGGAGTAGCGCGTGGTGGAGGCTGGATGAACAGGAGCCCGTGGAGGCTGGATGAAGAGGAGCCCGTGGAGGCTGGATGAACAGGAGCCCGTGGAGGCTGGAGGAGGTCGACGGTGGAGATGAACAGTATCCCGTGGAGTCCCGTTTTATGGTACGCCACACCCCTCCCGATGAACAGGACCCCCATTTCGACCGTAGCGCTCCAACACAAGTCCGTTTCCTCCGTTTTGCGGTACGCCACACCCCTCCCGATCAACAGGACCCCCAATTCGACCGTAGGAGGTCTGTTTCCTCCGCTTTGTGGTACGCCAGACCCCTCCCGATGAGCAGGATCCCGTTTCGAACGTGGCCGGTCGAACACAAGACCGTTTCCTCCATTCTGCGGTACGCCAGGCCTCGTTTCCATCGCCTGTTCCGTCCAAGCCCTCCCGATGAACACGACGCATTCCGTTGCCTCCCCATGAACACGACGATGACGTTGTTTCTCCATTCCGACCCAGCCATGTACACGAGCCCTGGCCGTACGTATGCGCGAGTAGGCGTTCGAGACCCCACCCGTATGTACACATACGTGGCCGTATTTTCTTTCTTGCACCTTGGCCGCTGTACGTACGTGTACATGCTACGTGTGCGCCTCTACTACGACATGTGAGCGCCTCTACTACGACACGTGCGCGCCTCTACATCGACCAGTATGTACGTACACGTTCGCGACCAGAATGACAACGCTACGTACGCTTCGACCAGGTGGGTCCCGACTGTCGGACACTTCCTTGCCTGCGAAGATGTAGCTGGTCGGTCCCAGCAGTCAGGTGGCGAATCGTTGTTTTGCCTGGACGCACTTCCTTGCGTGCGAAGATGTAGGTGGTGGGTCCCAGCAGTCGGGGGCCTAGTGGGTCCCAGCAGTTAGGGGGGCGAATCATTTTTTTCGGACGCACTTCCTTGCGTGCGAAGATGTAGCTCGTGGGTCCCAGCAGTCAAGGGGCGAATCATTTTTTCGTGAAATACGGTGGCCCGTCCAGTGGGTCCAAGCTGTCAGGTGGAGGAATAATTATTTTGCGTGTAATAAGGAGGCACTTCCTTGCGGCTGCCGTGGACCCAGCTGTCAGCCTCTCCACGTACAGTACTCTTCCGATGGAAGTCGGTCGTTGACCACATTGACCACGCCGCGCTGAGAGCACCATGGCGGTGGTCTGGACGACGGCGAGGCCTAGGAAGGGGACGACACGGAGCCGGGGAAGACGCAGCAGCGGAAGCCCGCGCGGAGAGGAGTACGAGGGTTCACTGGTTCGGCTGCGGTGTGAGGCTGCCGTCGCCGCAGAATAACAGGGGGTGTGGGTGAGTAGAGGGATGGCCTGGCCAGCGGTGGGAGTTGTACGGGGCGGTGAGGCCTCCACGGCATCACAGCCGGCCACAGGAGGCAGGAGCACGTGACACGACCGGCGCTACTTTGGGCGGCTGGAGCAAGAAGACCAGAGGTTGAAGAAGCACTACGGCCGTTGGATGGACATCGTACGATCACTGCAGCTAGAATCGTTTATATTGACTAAGTTGACAAAGCCCTTGGTACGCGTTAACTTAGTAGGCCCACAGCTCGGATTTGGCAGAGAACATATAGCCCATTTGCGATTTGTAAGAATGTACAACCCGTTTTTTAATTCTAATGAAATTTACTACAGCCCATTTACAGTTTGTTAAAAGTACAACCCAACTTCTAGCTAGGACAACGATTAATAATTTCAAACAACCGCTCAAAATAGAATTCAAAAAAAAAATTCCCACATTTTGATGGGATCCGAAATATTTGTATCCGAAATTTCTAGTCAGGTTAAATATAATTTCAAAATAAAGTTGTATTACGTTAAAATCCAACGAAATATTGCGCGCGCAACAAGTAATGAAATTAAAATTTTCAAATTCCAAAAATAATATATTTTTCAAACTAATTACGTGTTTGGTGCATAGTAACTATCCAGTTATTATAATTACATCCCATTTATTATTTCTTAAAGTCCATTTTCTTGTTAAGCCTAATGCATACCTCCTAGGAAAGTTTGTAGCCCAGTGGGGCGGAGAATAACAAGTTGACCCGAATATTGTGTACAACTGTCGGCCCAGTTGCATTGCTGATGTTGAAAAAAACTAATTTTTATACACACATTAAAAAAATTTGTATAGATAAGGAACATTTTTATACACACATTTAACAATTTTTAAATACATGATTAACACTTTTTAAAACATATTTTTAGTCAACAGTGGGCCCACAGTGAGCGGAGGAGGTCACAATACACATATTTTTTAAATACATGATTAACACTTTTGCAAAAACAATTAGCCCACAACGAGCCAATTAGCTCCAGTCGGCCCACTGTCGGCCAGCTGTAGGCCGACTGGAATCCAATCGGCATGTTGTGGGCCGACTAGGCCCAGTCGGCTTGCAACGGGCGGACGGTGTATTATTTTTGAAAAAAATTTACCCAGCGTAATATTTATGAAAATTAATAAAAAATGTATTATTTAATAAAAAATGGCGAAAAAGGCCTGTGTAGTACAGTACAACATAACATGGTTACTCAGCCCACATTCAGCGACGCTGGAAAGGCCCAAACAAGGCTTCTGTACAACTTTTTGAAGTCACTGAGCTCAATTAATAACTTAAGAAAAAAGTTAGATTACAGTGGAACCTAATTAAAAGCTGTCACAAGCAAATAAATAATTCAACGGGTCCCACTTGTGCGTGTGCGCGCGCTCGCGTGTGTGTGTGTGTGTGTGTGTGTGTTTGAGAGAGAGAGAGAGACCATCGACCGATGCTCGTAAATACATCTTTCAGCAATATGCATTGCTGATGCTCAGTAAAAACTTATATAGTTGGCACAATCATATAGAACATCATAGCACACTGAACTTGCATTCAAAAATTTTACGCAGGCGGCACAATCAGGATGGAAGCAGTGGATCGCTACGGGAAGGGCTATGTTGAAACCAACGAAGTCGTCCATAACAGTTCATCGTCTTTATCAATGATGGGGAAATATCTTGAATGTTGTGTAAAGAAAACAGAAAGACAACACAATAAGTTCTCCTAGCACATTAAGTTGACGTACAACCCTTTCTAAAAAAAGTTCAGGTACAAAATTAGAACAGGCCACAATCAAATGTACTGGCATATCAGTGCTTCACACCCATAGCTCGAATTTAACTAGTATCTGACAAGATTCAGTTGTTACCTCAAATTAGAGCACATCCAGGAAGCTAGCCCTACCTCTTCTCCCAAAGAAGCAGTAGCCTCCGCCGCGCGATGGAGTAGGCCCTGTGCCATCCATCGTTCCGAGCAACACAGGGAAAGTCTGACGTTGACTCCTGTAATGGACGTCGTCGACGGACCCTGGCACCAGCGGCGGCGGCAGGACTTCGATTGATGGATTGACCACTTCTTCGACATGCACGAACACTTGATACAAGTACATCCCTAACGTGGTCCGCGGCGGCCTTGGTGGCGATGAATAGTACAACCCCGGTTCCTGCACCGATATCTCAACAGCAATCACCTTCGGTATGGTGGACGGATTCTTCATCCATGCCATAATCGTCAAAGCCCAGCTGTCTGGAGGAACAAACATACTTACGAGCTCACCTCCAAGGTCGTTGATAAGCTCCTTCATGGACTCGCTTTCCAAGCACGTCGAGGCATGCTGTGGAAGGTAAGCTTTGTTAAAAACTCAAGCTCAAAAGGCACCGAGCCCCATCCTGGGTGCCACCGATCAAAGCTTACCAGCGCGCCATCGCAGAACAAACGCCGGGAAGATTCGAACACATGACTGCAGTCGAAAGTTGTCGGGAACCTGACGAAGAAATCAGCCGGTGGCGGACAGACTTCGACGAGCAAGTCACTTATTTGGATGCCGTGCGCAATGCCAAGAGCTTTGACAAGGTCATCCGGCGAGACGGGAGGCCGGTCGCCGTTGATGGTTACCATCAGCACTTTGCTGGCAAACTGGTCGTCAAGCGCCGCCATGCCACTGTTGAGCAATAGCATGCATCGACCGAAGAAAGGACGGACCTCAGGATCTCCGGCTCGGAGATCCGCGTTGACCGGCGACATGATAGTGCACTTGAGTACAGGGAGTACAGGAGGGGGATTTGGGGGAACTGGAGTAGGAATCGAGATTCCAGAGGTGGGGGAGGGGCGGGAGACTGCGGATGAAAAGGTAGCATGAATTTCGAGCACGCGCCAATATGCTCTCGGCGCGCAAGCACACGAAAACACCGTTGGCGCCCACATGTCGGCCTAAGAGTCCTTATTCATTCTTTTTTGGAGAGCCCGGCCTTTTTTTCAGGATCTTTTGAGAGCCCGGCCTAAGAGTCATAATTGACCTGTTTGGCATTGCGTTACTACTCGACCCATATTCAACGACACCTCACTGGCCCAAACAAGTGTACATCATCGAAAAGACACTGAGCTCAAATTATATAACTTGAAAAAAGGAGATATACTCTGAACACTGGAGAATGGTGATGCCCACATTTAGCCCACCAGTAGTTCAAGACAATAAACAGTTCGAAACAAAGATATATACAACATTCAAACACGGACTAGTGACTACTACTGACATAAACAGCAAGACATGATAGTTCATAAGAAGTCTTGCTACACCACCAAAACGCACCCATCTGCAGCGCTCAGACTCTCGTGATCCAGACGAGAATGACATTCTAAACAGAAGCAACTATTACATAGTAAGAGTGACATAGACGAGGATGACCAAATGACAAGGAATATGCATAACAAAAGAAAGAACTACCCATCCAGAACCAGCAGAAAAGACAACAAAGTCATTCGAAGAGATGATCCAACACCATCATAATTTGCAGCCCCGCTTCAGCGACCAGTGATCCGGAGACACCAATACTCCACCCTTTCGATGCAATAGCCCAATTACCTATCAACCTGAAGGCTCGAACCACATCACTACCTGTCGTAATTGAGACATCCAAGGATCAAAGTTAATCAGGATGCCTTTTTCATTCTCACCTTCTTTTGGCTGCAGGCTGTATCATTGACAATCAGGGGAGTTTGCTCCCGAACTCATAGGGCTCGCCGTGTAGACGCAGTTTTCCATAGCAAACAGAGCCTCACTGCCATCAAGGTCCTTGCCAACGGTGATCTCCTAGTTAATCGGATAATTGAGTCCGAGAAACAGAGAGTGTGAACCAAGGCTGTTTACCCGCCTCCAACTAAAAAATCCTAAAGGCCCCAACAAGCTGGTATCCTGCTCATAGATGTAACAACCACTATCCGGATACTCACATATTACACGGTGCTTGTATACAGTGGGGGTTTTGCAATATAACTTTTCCGGCTGATGTGTCCGAATGATCATCAATCTTTTGCCGTTGTTTGATCGAGCGAGGAACCAGTTGTGCTTCCCTGTTTTTGGAAAAGGTGGTGTGATTACAAAGGGCAATAACTATAGGGACACTGCATCATATCAAAAAGGACATGCATTGTTAATGTAAGATCAGCATTGTTCAGAGTATGAGTAGGATAATGCAAGAAACAACATTGATATGTCCCTGTTGGAACTGGGAGGAAAATACAGTTAAATGTATATTGGGTTTGAAAATATGGAAGTGCCATGCATGGTTATACTCATGTTATCTCGCAATCGATTCTTCACAGGAAACTACCATGTCATGCATGCTATGTAATCATGTTCTGTCCTCACAAACAAATTCTTCAAGGTAACTAACAGACCATGCATTGTTATATACTCGTGTTCTGTGGGCAAAACTTTTCTGAGGATATTATTCTAGCCATTGATTGTTGAAGGGAGAATATAGGTATGTACACATGGTAAGCATTGCAGGATTTCACTACTTCCAAATATAGAGTTCTCCATATGCACATTTACTTCCCTAATGTATGGTTAGATGAAACCAACAGTGTGGTGCTTGTTTCTACATCATGAAAATGAGGAAACTAACATGGCAATTGATACACACTCATATTTAGTAGTAGTATATAGATTACTGTAAAATAAGGATAATATCCATATATTCCTAACCGTTTGATTATTCAGGGTACAAATTGGCTGTAATGACATGGTCACAATCACATGAATTAACTCATTCCAAATATAGCTGATTTACGGCGTCTCTAATACATTGCCATAGTTCTACTCAAATTCTTCTCAAACAGAGATATGCCAATCATCACAAAAAGTTCAAACAGTGTCATGGCGTCATCATTAACATGAGAGGAAACAACTTACACGCGCCGTCCCAGCAATACGTGGTGCCATCTGCTTTGTCGATCGCGTAGATGATGCCATTGTGTTCAATAGCATCACAGAAGTGTGTATCAGCTTTGACAATGATCCACTACGAGCCGAGTTGTCTCCAGCTAAAGAAGGCACCGGTGTATAGATACGCGAGTCCGCGGTCGAACAAGGAAATTAGCTTGAAGTCTGCGTAATTTGCATGCCGTGTAGGCACTTGGCAGATTACAATCTTCTGCAAAACAAGGTCCGTCCAACTGACGTAGTAATCTAGATGACTTGGACCGCGATGGTAATACTCTATATAATCCAACGGAGGAAGGATAATCTCATGGGAGGTCTGGAAGTTCATGAGCACCAACTTTTTACCGTCTTCTCTGAAGGCAGCCATCCAGTGGGAGTTCATGCCGACCCAGTACATACCTGCCAAGAAGTTTCGGGTGATGGTGATCGGATCGATGTCGAGGGAAATGATGTATGGCGACCCACTACATACCTGCAAAGAAGTTTCGGCTAATGGAGATCGGATTGAAGTCGAGGGGCATCATGCACGCCTCCGTATCATGGTGAGCCAATCTCGCAAGACCAAATAGCAGCAAGCAGGGTGTCTTGAAAAGCTTAGGCCCCGCTTCGACGATGGTTGTGTGCATGTCCCTCGAGCATGCAGCCAGCCGCAGGGCGCTCAACATATCCATACACGAACAACAGAGGTCGAGGATGTCACTGGGAGATTGCTCCAGTCGCGGCTCATATGGATGCTGCGCGGTTCGTGTTCGGCCATGGTGGAGTTTGGAAGGGGGCTTGATTTACGAGGGAGAAGGATGTCGGTGCTCGAGCGGCTAGCGAGGAAATAGTGGTACTGGGGGAGGCGAGTGAGGCGACGGTACATGGGGGCACAGTGAGATGGAGACGGAGAAGGAGATGGAGATGGAGTGGTGCTATGGGAGCGGAGAGGGAGACGAGGCGAGGCGCCAATGTGCTGTACAGCGGCGGTGACAGACTGCACTGTGCACAGGGTGAGGCTGACTTTGGTAACCCGAACACGCCGCCTAGACTAGTGTCAGGCGGAGGGTGTTGTCACTTCACTCTGAGGACCAGTGAATAGTATTTTGACCATCAAGCGTACCACAGTTGTACTACTACTACTACTAGTACCAGTAGGTACATGAGTACTCCAGTATTGTATAGCGTAAATAGGTCTCCCGTGCTAGCATGCCTGATCACTTCATCGTTCAGGTATCATCCGTATTGCGAGCAGAACCAAATCCTCGTGCATGCCCAATCAACGCTCAGCCGCGATGCATGCAGTGGTTGTTCTGGTGCATCAAGGACGGCATGCAGATCGTTCCACACTTGAGAAGAGGAATAATGGAAAGGTAGAACGCGGCAGTAGAGGAAGAGAACGCTGGCTAACGAGGCAGGGAGGGGATCGACCAGGAAGTTAATGCTCCACGCCTAAAGGTTTTGGGAAAACCTGATTTTCATAAGGTGACTTATACTCACCTAAACAGAGGGAGTACTCCTTAACCAGAGAATGTTGTGTCTCCCACTCACGCGCTCAAAAAAAAACTACGGCACATTTTTTTATCTGTTTGCATAGGTCCCACCTATCAGGAAGGATGGGCACGTACACGAACAGGTGAGACTCATCAGTCTACCCGCATAGCCTTTTCGTTTAGTCTACCTAGCCATCTAATCAACTGCCTACATGCCACTTCTCCCATTTACTTCTCCATCGGGAACCGATTCTCCTCGGCTTCTTCACCTCCCCTTCGTCTTCATTTGCATCCAAACCCCACTACGTTCACATTGTTTTAACCTCTTTACATAATCATCTACTACTTCAGTTAGACTAGCCATCTAATCCTAATTCTCCAAACCACAGCCCTCCGTTCCAGCGGTTCGAAATGGCGATAGAGATCGAGATGCAGGTTTTTAGCGTCCAACATGTCCTCGTCAAAGGCTCGATGCGCATAGTTGCCACCGTCACCGTCCACCCAAGGGTTGTTCGGCAGTGGATCAACAATGTATCCAACTCCCTCAAAAAGGTAGAGACGAGGGTCATCGGTCTCGACACAGAGTACACGGAGCATGCCCCTGGGAAGATCTAGCGCGCCGCCGTCCTTCAGCTGTGCTTCGAAGATGATGTTTTGGTGTACCACATCATACACTCGCCCTCCATACCAGGTGAGCTTCACGATTTCTTGTCTCGAGAGGACGTATACTTCTGTGGGGCAGCCATCGAAGGGGACAAACAGAAGCTGGAGCCGTACAACCTTGATTTGAATAGCATCGCTGACCTACAAACCAGAATCAAAATTCCTGTAGAAGTTTGTGATAAACAGACACCATCCCTATTCGACGTAGCAAATTTTGTGCTCGGTACAAATCTTCAGAAGGGTGACGAGACGGTGGCATTAAGGTTGTCTGGATGGGAGGATTATCTCTTGACGTACGAGCTGATAAAATATGCTGCCCTCGATGCCCGTGTGAGTTTCGAGATAGCTGCAAGGTCCAAAGAGCTTGTTGCGAAGCCGTCTCCCACAGAGAATGAGAACAACAACAACAACAACAACAAGAAGAAGAAGAAGAAGAAAAGGCTGCACCAGCAGGAGGGCATTATGGATGGATGAACTATTTCCTCTCTTGTAAAAAAAATTATTCCCTCTCGGTGTATATTGATATAGATGGACTATTTCAATGGTGTGCATGTCTTTGGAACAGAGTAGTAGCGTGGGTCTGCTTGACTATAAGGAACTATTTATCCGCATATATAGCTTTCTCTGCTACTCCTTCCAGTGATCGGCATGCAGTGCATGTGTCCGTAGACATGACAGCTTGTCCATGGAAGTTCAACTACGGCGACCATCACGTTTCATCTCGCGATTCCCACGACGCCTCTCCAACCCACGACACCACGCCCCCCGACGTGCGCCTCACCCCTCTCGGCCGCACCGCCCCTCTGCCTTTGTGTGCATGACATGTGGGCCACCTAAAATGCGGCGAGCATCAAGTTTCTACCACAGCCACCCGCGATTCTCACGACGCCGCTCGAACCCATGAAACCACACATCCCCCGACCTGCGGCTCACCCCTCTTGGCCCCACTGCCCCTCTGCCTACGGGAGCATTACATGTCGACCAGTCACCTGTCGGGTCCACATGTTATTGACTCAAAGGTAGGTGTAGTAAGGCGCTGAAGCTTAGTCCCGACGGCCCCGAGAGGGAAATGTAACTCCTGCGCCAGGGCTTGTGGTGCTCCCGCAGCACGAACTCGTGCCAAACTCGAGATTTGTTTCTTTACTATACATGCACGCAACAATTTAATGGACATTGTAATCTCAACATGTGATGGGGAGCTCTAAATTTGAATTTGAAACTTATAAAACAAAAAGATTTAAAACAAATAAACTAGGAGAGAGGGAGTATATCGTAGGATGTGTCCCATACAAAATAAGTCCCCTGGTTTGTCACCGTGAAGATGCGGTTAGAAAGGAGCACAGTGTCTTCCTACTCGTACGGCAACAAATCGGCCGCAGACAGCATGGTCCGCCTTTGACTGCCATGTGCAAGGTTCGTGCTATCTTATTCAATTTCACCGTGGTTCCATCGTACCAATTCATGCGGTGGCCTGTTGCATGGCTGATCCCAATGTTGGACAAAGGTTCTATGAGAACGGTTTCACCGTTGTAAATGTTGTGCAAATTGATGTTGGTACCCTCCCGTACATATGCAAGCCAATCTCCACTCGCACCGAGCCTAATCTGTGAAACAGTGGGCAGGGGGAGAATTAGGAAATGGACACGGAAGTAGTCTTTAGAATGCATTTACTACGTGATCAAACTCATCTTACCTACCCATCGGAGGAAATCCGAGTGCCCCTCAACGTCGGCATCTCAAGGGGCGTCAACTTGCAACTACGGCCACGCCGCGCTGGAGAGACCCCCGAGGAAACATCCTCATGCGTTCCACGGAACATCAAGATGCATTTGTATGAGTAGTTTATCTTGTGAGAGAAAACGCTGAACGAGGGAAGGCCTCTAGAGGTAGAGATGGACACTACTACTACCAATGTGCTGGCCCGTGCGTTGCAATGGATCCAAAGTAGTAGAATAATACTTGTTCACGTGCTTGAAATATAAACACTCTAGTTTTGATATACATGTGTCAGCAGACATGACAGCTTGTCCATGGAAGTTGAACCACGACGACCATCACGTTTCTTGTTTCTACCACTAAGGCTGGTCATAGTGGGGAGTAACTTAGACTAGTGTCATGCATATGACACTAGTCTAAGTTACTATCTCCACAGTGCAAAGTAACATAGTAGTAGTATCATAGATTGCTTCATTTATTATTTCATAGACTCATTTTGCCTTGGGAAGCACTATGTCACAGTAACATATTATGTTTCCACAAGCACCTCTTTCCTCATTAAATACTTGCCACATAAGCAAGATTGTCTTGGGATGTGTTAAGTTACTACCTAAGTTACCCCCACTATGGCTAGCCTAAGCCACTGAAGTTTGGTCCCGTGGGCCCCGAGAGGGAAATGTAACTCCTGCGGCAGGCCTTGTGGTGCTCCCGCAGTATGAGCTCGTGCCAAAACTGGAATTTGTTTCTTACTACTACCAACTAGTACTAGTAAGGTACATGTGCATTGCACGCATGGGATTTTGGTGGTTTGTGCATTATGCTTCTACATGTGGAGCTTTCTGGATTCTAACATGTGGCAAAATCTGGTGGAATGTAAGGTTAGGCAAGTTTGATTAACTTAGGCGAGTGTTTGATTCAAGCCACACCTTAGGCAAGCCACACTAAGGCCCCACATGACATACACACAAAAAATGTGGCAAGATCCCCTTAGGCTTGCCAACTTGTTTCTCTCGTTTTGAAGAACTAATAACTTTGCCTAAGCTTAGTTGTGGCAAAGTTAGGGTCTGTTTGATTCAAAGGATTTTCATAGGATCTTTGAAGGATTAGAATCCTTAGGATTTTTTCCTACGTTGGTCGTTTGATTCGTAGGATTGAATCATGTAGAATATTTTCCTAAGGATTCATTTGTACTACGTTTCACAGGAATTCTAACATGCACTCCAACCTCTTGAAAGAAATCCTTTGTTTTTCATGTGACACAATCAAACAAACTCAAATCCTATAGGGATCCAATGAACATGCCATTCCAATCCTACTTTTTTCCTATTCCTGTGTTTCTGCAATCCTATGAATCAAAGAGGCCCTTAGTCATGAATTAAGTTCAACCATGGAGTCTTCTAGATTATACATGTGGCAGAATCTGGTGGATGATATCCAACGGCCAGTAGTGCTCGGATTTGCCATCTTTGTACCGTCGGATTGGCTTCATCCAACGACCAACTTTCAAAGTTTTTCACACACTATATAGGAGGTATAGATATAGATGTGCCGGTCCGCTGCAATGGATCCAAAGTATATATATCTATTTAGTGGAGTGTACTCTAAACACATTATCTATTTATTTTTCTCTAACCTTCCGTAGCCATGCAACCAAGCCACACAAGCTTCATGGGTGCCCCCCACATCATATTATTCATACTACGTTGATTGAAAAAATATAAATCACCCAAAACAAGATCTTCCCATTTTTTGTTCCTACGATGTTGTGTCGTGCACGTACCTACTAGTTGTATAGTGGTAGTACCAGTAATATAGTATTAGGAGTACACAGTTGGTACTACTAGGAGTAGTACTAGTACGGAATGCTCCTACTCTATCAACGAGCCCCGTCTGACACCAAATTTCTTGGCTTCCGTGCTACAGCTAGATATTCCCTCGTTTCTTTTTTCCAACCCGGCGACAGGCAGGGTGTCAGTTTGCTCAACGACGGTCCCACATGAAAGTGAAAATGCTAGGCAACACGCCATCCCTAAGCCATGTGTCGTGCCGGACGGGCCGTGTTGTACTCCCGATTCCCGGGCGTGTGGGGGTGCGACGGGAACGCGGTAGGCCTTTTCCTTTTACCAGCAATGTGCTCGTGCATTGTGACGGATCCAAAGTAGTAGAATAGTAGTATTTGTTCAAAAACTTGAAAGAAATCACTATTGTTTTGATATACTCCTAATATATTACTCCCTCCGTACCTAAATATTTGTCTTTTTTGAGATTTCAAATGGACTATCACATACGGATTATATAGACATATTCTAGTGTTTCTAGCAAGATGCCCGCGCGTTGCACGAAGTTGATGGAAAAGGTAAGCACAACTTATAAATTGACGGATGGAGTACTAGTTACAGTGATGCATATAATTAAGCAAAGGGATCGCACAT
This sequence comes from Triticum urartu, assembly GCF_003073215.2. NCBI lineage: Eukaryota > Viridiplantae > Streptophyta > Magnoliopsida > Poales > Poaceae > Triticum > Triticum urartu. The sequence goes on from NC_053022.1 coordinate 111,852,169, forward strand.
GTCGGTATTGACTGGAACGAGAATGCAACAGCACAATAAGAATTAAGGCCACGATGATGCGATCGCAGTGGTGGTTACAGAAGGCAAGAAGAAATATGGATCCACGAACGTACGACCTCCTCCTCCTCAACTTAGTGTGCCGGGCCACCAACCGGCGGCTAAGGAGCGGCGGCTTTTGTGGCGAGGTTGAGGTGCTTCTCAACAAAGGCATCCAAGGCTTCCAGCCGGTTGAGGAAGGCCAACGTCATAGCGTCCTCACTGGCCTTGTAGATACCTATATACACGATTTCCTCGTACATGTGGATGTGTAGGTCGACGAATTCTTGCAGGGCGAGGCCCCTTGCGGCGAGCGTGACCTCTAGGTGGACATTCTTCATGGCGTCGGCGGGCAGTCGCAGGGCCACCAGTGCTTGAAAGAGGTTCCGACCATGGAGGCCGATTAGGGTGGTAGGCAATGAGGAGCCCGAGTGCGCGGGCTGGAGGAGTACGGCGATGTCGTCCGCGAGCTTCTTGAGGACGGTGAACTTGTTGCTGGTGGCAACGATCATCTGGTCCAATTGAGAGTCGTAGTTGGCGTCGAAGGCGGCCATCCACCAGCCGGTCTCCAACACCGTCTGGAGACGATCCTCGGTGCCATGCCGCAGGTCGGCGTCATGGACCATCTGGCGCAGCCGCTGGCCGCTCACGAGCATTGCCGCCATGGGTCTGGAGTGAGCTCTTTTGCACTTAGTGTAGGTGCTTAGGCAAATGCTTAGGTGCGTACGATGTGGTAGATGCATTGGAATGGAGGGGCTCCTTTATATGAGGGCAATGAGGGCAAACTGCGTTGCATTCACATCATGCAGCCTCTTTTCCCGGACCTCCTCCCATTACTTCCCTCATGCATTAATTGAAGAAGGATGCATTGCCCGTTCAACATATCGGGAACCGCTACTCCCTCCCTCGTCTGCATTAAAGCCGTATCAGGAACTGCACCGCCCGCTGTCAAATCGAATACTCCCTCCGTCTAGGTGAGTATTAAGTCATCTTACAAAAACCAAATAGTAAACACATAGGCGTGGTGCATTAACTCTCACGTTGTTTCTTATTTTTTGACATAAATAGAGGAATCAACCAAGAAGAGATGTGGGGCTTGTATGCTTTTAATGACTTGAGACTATCAAACATGACATGCAGTGGTCAGTTCATTCCACAAGAACAAATACAACCCACATCAGCACACATGCATCTTATATAGCATCACATCCAATGGCTATAAAAGATGAATGAGACCAAATATATCTCATCTAGATGAGTTCTAGCAAAACTGTATTAATAATACTTAGTACTCCTGCGCCATGTATCATATATTAGTATCATGTAGTACTTTATTTATTTATGAGGTATCCAGATGGCACTGCACCGCCAAGAAAAGAGGGTAACATCAAAATTATGGACTACTTTTTTGAGTATGTTGGTAAGGTCCGGTCATAGTCACTTGTTGAAATCTCTAAAAAGACAAATACTCCCTCCGTCCGGAAATACTTGTCATCAAAATGGATAAAAGGAAATGTATCTAGATGTATTTTAGTTTTAGATACATCTCTTTTTATCCATTTTGATGACAAGTATTTTCGGATGGAGGGAGTAGAAAACAGAGTTGGTGATGATGGTGTGTGTGCCATCCTGTAATATAGGCCGTCGGATTTATATCTAACGGATAGGAAAGAAACTATGGCAATTTTGCAAAAATATACCCACATGTCTCTCCACGTTCGCAAATAAGGCCTTCCCTCGTTCAACTTTTTCTCTCACAAGATAAACTACTCATACAAATGCATCTTGATGTTCCGTGCAATGCACGGGTAGCTAGCTTATTTCTTTTAAAATAGTTGTTGCGATAATTGGGTTGAAGTGATATATTTTATGTGTGCCCCGAATGATTTCAGATTCACTAGTAGTAACAAAGAAAAGGTTGCCTTGTTAATTAACAGAAAACAGGGTGAAAACTATCACATGAGGCCGGTAAAAAGAAGACACACTGGGTTCAGCGTCATCGTCACTACAGCTATGCGCGCGCGAGAAGTCTACATATCGAGGGGGGGTACCGAGCGAGGCACCGAGACACAATGTTTGAGAGAGAAACCAATTGACAGAATATGATCAGATCGAGTTGTCACCCTTCTGCTGTCATTGTTGGGGGGGGGAGAGAGAAAGACGTATCGAGAGTGTGCGCGGTAGGCACAGAGGCACAACTAGCGAGTGTGTGTGTGTGTGTGTGTTTGAAAGAGGAGTAGATAGATTATTATCAAGATCGATGTGCCACCCTACTAGCTCCTTCGGTGCCGGGTAGTGTGTGTGTGTGTATGTTTGAGAGAGAAGCCAGTTGATAGATTAGTATCAAGATCGAGGTGTCACCCTCCTCCTTCGGTGTTGGGAATTGTGTGGGGGGGGGGCAGTGACACTCACATATCTCTACTCTTATAAAAAACAGAGTTGGTGATGATGGTGTTCCTGCCATCCTGCAATATAGGCCATCCAATTTATATCCGACGGACAAGAAGGAAACTATGGCAATTTTGCAAAAAGATACCCACACCCCTCTCCGCATTTGCAAATAAGGCATTCCCTCGTTCATCCTTTTCTCCCACAAGATAAACTTCTCATACAAATGCATCTTGATGTTCTGTGCAATGCATGGGCATCTTGCTAGTAGGGAGAAGAAGTTTGTGTGACACATATCTAGCTATATTAAGGGATATGTAGATAGCATATGAGTGAGAGACATTAGTGGCTATGGGTGGGTGGAATTAAAGGGGTGGGCGTGTTAGACATAGAGAGCATGTGTGTTTCTGTGTGAGAGACTTGTAGGATGGGGTAGAAAGACGAATTTAACCCTGACGGAGGGAGAGAAATACACGAAGTGCGCGTGTGTGATTCCGATGCCCATAGGGAAATGAGATATGTATGCGTGTGAGAGAGATTGCACAATTCATTCACGTATCACTATCTAGCGACCGTGGATGTGCATCGCTTGAACATAAGTCAATATCTACTTCGTATCGTGGCCAAAGGTACAATATCGATTCAACGCTATAAAGATTGGACACTCACATATCACATTTTTTCTATTTAAATAAGCCTTTTTAGTTGTGCATGCCAAAGTTACAGTGATGTTTCTTCAAACAACCAACGTAGCTATCATGAACATGCACCATTGTTACTCTTGCATTAAAATTCATTAGTCTTGGATGATTTAAGTTTCTATTTTGAAGTAATATATGTAATATTCATATATGAATTCAACGGGTACGCAATTTATGAAATGGAGGCTATGTAATCATATGAGGTAACACTTTTAAGTAGCTGACTACAATATCCATTTCTTTTTGTGCGCCTCTACACTAACACGTTAATGCATTATGTTTAAAGTAAATAACCAATGGCACTAAATTATCTATTTACACGAGAAATACATAGGCTGAGCGTTTGATCCCTTTTTTGTGAACGCGCCACTACACCCGTACGATTGGCCGCACCCGTGTGAACGTCCAAGTTATCGGCGCATCATCCCGAGTTATTGTATTTTTCTGGGGTGGACTTCACACCAGTTATTAACTGCTGACGTGTGCCCCGTGTACACAGTCTAGCATGACCTTCCCGCTAGCACGGTCCAAAATTAGTTGAAACTGGATACGAACGATCCCGCGGGCGGCAAAATCTCCCGCCTCCTTCTAAAATTTCCGCCACCTTAGTCTTTAGCATGCGAAATCCCCCTTTTGTCCTTGGTGCACGGAGACCAATAGTTACAATACCACCCTCATCTACATGATTGGTCGGGGCTGCTTTGGTAACTTCCGTTTCCCCCACTACACGGCACCCCCATTTCCTCTCCCCCTCCCGCAAAAACGACTAACTCCACAGCACAAGAGCATCTTACATCACGCCGTCTGTACATCATTGCCCTTTCTCCCCTCCCCTCTCGAAACCCTAGACTACTCATCCACCGGCGTACCATAGCCCATTCACTGCCAGCGGCGTCCACCTCGCCGGATCTGCTTCTGCGGCCGCATCTACCCCTCCCACCTCCCCTAGAAACAAGTAGACTGCTCATCCACCACTGTACCACAGACCATCCAGTGCCGGCCTTGTCCATGGTGCCGGATCTACTTCACCGGTACTCTCGTCAATCGCCGCACATCTGCAGCGGCTCATTCATACTCCCCACCGGAGATGCTTCGTCCACACACCCCAGAGCCGCCCCACCGACGCCCCCGTCGACGGCCTCTGATCCTCTTCGCCGACACCTTCCTCAACCCTACCGGAGCCGCTTCGCCGACACCTTCCTCAACCCTACCGGAGTAGCTTCGCCTATATCATTCTCAACCCTACCGGGGCCGCTTTGCCAACTCACAAGTCCACGGCCTCAGATCCGCTTCCTCGCACCCTCATCCAACCTACCGGAGCAGCTTCTGGCGCCCCATCCACGGCCACAGATCCGCATCGTCGACACCACCCTTAACCCAACCACCGGAGCAGCTTCTGACACCCCGTCCATGGCCGCAGATCCGCATCGTCGACACCATCCTTAACCCAACCACCGGAGCAGCTTCACCTACGCCCTCATCCACAGCCATAGATCCGCTTCACCCACACCATAGTCCACCCTACCGGAGCCGCTCCACAAACACCCTACTCGACGGTTTTAGATCTCCTTACCGGACCCCGACAGCCAGCACAGCGTCATCACCCTCGACGTTTCTAACCTGATTCCCACAGTCTGGAGAGATGCCAAGCACCCGCCACGGCCTAGGTACTTGTCACCTTTAAACCCGTCCAACATCACCTGCCCGTTGTACTTCAAATATACTAACCAGTCGCTGTTACCTGTTATGCAGCTGGCAAAAACTACAAGGACGATGTTTCTTCTGTATCTAACAGCTTGGCCAACCAAGATCCTGGACTGAGGCATTGCTATGATCTTGTAAGCGCGTCTCTCTCTCTTGTATTGTTCTGTGCCTGCCAGCGTGCTTTGCTACGATTTTCAACCAGTAATCCCTTTGTGCAGACAATGATTTCTACTACTGGCTGCTAAATTAGATATGTAGATGTCATACATGATACTACCTCGTACCTCCGTTCCTAAATATAAGTCTTTCTAGAGATTCCACTATAGGCTATATACGGAGCAAAATGAGTGAATCTACACTCGAAAATGCATCTATATACATCTGTATGTGGTCCATACTAGAATTTCTACAAAGACATATATATTTAGGAACATGGACAGTACATTACACAAAATCGTAGGTGGCATGTAGGAATTCCAGTGCACTACATTAGGCTCCCTTAGAGTGCCTGCTAGTCCAGCATACAGAGTCATGGCTAGTTTATGGTACGCACACAATCGTTAATTGGTGGTTTAAATATGCGCAAGGGATATGCAATGTAGTATCATATAGAGATGTCTGAAATTAGCCGTGTCAACTTGCAGATAGGGTTACACAATGAAAAAGTACAAGATGTATGTGGCAATTTCATGGAACATCGCAAAAAAAGGAGAGGCAGCGGTGAGCCTATACAGTGTGCCATGGTACGTCACTCCTCCATTGCAATCATCGTGACATGTTATTTGTATGCTAGTTCTATTAGCCAAGTTTCTTAGGGACAGTTATTACGAGTTATCCTAAGAAAATAAGCACCTGTGAATATAAGCTCGATGTAATAAGCCAACCAGTTCTTTTCATTGCGTTTTCAGCTTATCTTCGGTATGATCAGTGGAAAGTCTAGATTGCATTATATTTTTTTCATTTTGCTGCCCATATGGAAATTAATTTGACTTGCAAACATCACAAATTGAACCCAGTGCAGTAATTAATATGGTAGGAAAACGTACCATCACTATTTGCTCAAAATGCAAATACAAAGATACCATCTACTTGGCACAATCTACTTTGGTCAATGTTTTCCATAGAGATCCCATTGCCTAATTTAAACAAAGAACACATGACCCACATTTAAATGAAGAACAATTATTTATTGAAATTCTATGGTCCAAGTGGCTAGTTATTATCATATAGCAGCACCACCTGAAAGCATCATATAGCGGCAGCAGCTCATAGCAACTCATCATACAGCAGCAGCAGTCTGCAATTCATCATATACCAGCAGCAGCTCATAGCAATTCATCATATAGTAGCAGCAGGAGCAACTCATAGCAATTCATCATATAGCAGCAACAGGAGCAGCTCATAGCAATTCATCATATAGCAGCAGCAGGAGCAGCTTGTAGCAACTCATCATATAGCAGCAGCAGGAGCAGCTTGTAGCAACTCATCATATAGCAGCAGCAGCTCATAGCAATTCATCATATAGCAGCAGTAGCAGCTCATAGCAAATCATCATACAGTAGCAGCAGCTCATAGCAATTCATCATATAGCAGAAGTAGCAGCTCATAGCAACTCATCATACAACAGCAGCAGCTCATAGCAATTCATCATATAGCAGCAGTAGGAGCAGCTCATAGCAATGCATCATATAGCAGCAGCATAAGCAGCTCATAGCAATGCATCATATAGCAGCAGCATAAGCAGCTCATAGCAATTCATCGTATAGTGTAAAGGGGAGAGGATATGCAAGCGGGCAGGGCAATGAATGCTTGCGTGTTTTTTTACGTGAGGGTCAGGTGTGACACGGGCGTCAGCAGTTGCATTTTGAGTGTAATATAGGCAGACAACAGAGTCATTTCACTATTCCCCTTCCCTTCAATTTTTAGTGAGGTTCTACCCGAAACACCCCCCTCCAATGCGAAATTAGTTAAGCCCAAGCCCATAACTCAAAAATGACTTCTTTACATCTTTTATGGCTTATGTTGACAATATTCCCTGAAAAGGCGGAATCAAACTGGCCCTTAACCTGCAATTCAATTGTGCGTGCAATGATGAATCACTCCTGCCTGCTATCTGTACATTTAGGCATCATCATACATGGCATAACCTAATACATGTGCATTCCATTGTAGAATCTGGAATATGCAATGTTTATGTTAGTTCATACGTTGCACATGATGTTTAAATGCCCCTTAAATCTGGTCAGTCAAGTGATGGTCTTTAAGCCTCCTTCTTTGCTTCTTTTCTTGATATGTAAGATTTGCTCACACATCTGTTCAATTGCTTGTTTGCATCAGCCAGCCATACTAGGACTGTTTGCTTTGATTACTTGCTGTTCTTGACATGACACTCTAACAGAGCTTGTCAACGATTTAAACACTAAGGGCTGCTGTAGTGGGGCCTTGTCTAACTCATAGGTGACATAAAGGTTTGGTTGTACACTACAGTAGGCTCTCCAAGAGTACCTGGAGATCTAGTTCGAAGGTATGCCTAGTTTTTACCTAGTGCAGACATAGTAAATGCTCATTCATTGTGTGCAAGTGCAAGAGATGCGGCATGTTTCATTATGTGGTGTTGTTTTGTTATAATCTCATTCTTTTGTGTTCACAGACTGGAAAGTATGCATATTTATCTTCCAAGGAGACGAGTAACTAGTTTGTGTCACCTTGCAGAGGGGGTGCAATGAAGATAACATTGAGGATTTCCAAGTACAAGATGTTAGGAAGGAGCCTTGCAAGAGAAGTAGGAGCTGCGCTAAGCCTCTTCAACCTGCTAAGGTAAGTCACTGTATGCAACTCAATAGTTCAATTCCTTGTTTGTTTCAGGCATAGTTAATTTTCTCTTTTCAATTGCTTTATTTTTCCTAAGTTAATGAGATGCCCAAATAATCATGCCTGATGTTTGGTACTTGTATCACTATTAGTTGACATAATTAAAGGCCTTACCATTTAATTACTCTGCCGAAGTGTTCCTGAAGCTTTGAAGTCTATTAACCAACTATTATTGCATGAGGCTCACAATCTAGTTTATACTACGCTAATGATTGCATAGTTTTGCCTGCTGTAGTATGTTTGTATGAAACCCTCTGTTGTTCATTATGCTCCCTAAGACTTTAATTGAGGCACAGAATGGCCAACTGCTTGCTTACTTATATGCAACATGCTGTCTAAATTTGTAACTTGTCTGTGTTTTCAATTGGGCCCCAACATCATGCTCCTCTGGTGAGCTAAGAGGGATTTCTGTATGTAGGCTGCACAGACTATCTTTTTTATAATTTTTAAAATATCACCTGCTTATGCTTCATGACGTGTAACATTTTTTTGAAAGTGACGTGTAACATTATTGTTAGTCCTGTTTTGCCATGTAGTACAAAATAGTGTCTTGTTCGCTTCACTGTTGTAATTATATTTTTGCCCTAGTCATGTGTACTTACACAAACATTTCAGGATGAAGTGACATCAACACAAAGATCTGCGAGCAGTGCGGCATGGCCGTTACCGAATGATTATGGATTGGAATTGGAATGTGCTGATGTTCTCGAGCATCAACTAGACGTGGCAAGACAACGTGTACATGATTGTCAACGTATAATCAACAAGTTGAGACTGGACATGCAGGTATTAGATGCAGGAGTCAAAAAAATGAAACAAGAAACTGAGGTAACCATGAAGGAATTGGAGATTTTGCAGACTGAAATTTGTGCTATCTGAATCCGGCCAATCCTATTTTTTGAAGAGATTATAGTTCAAATGGAGTTAAGTTGATGCGCGTCCATGATGTATGAGCTGTATTTGCCCAGTGTATGTAATTTGCTATTTGTGTATGCTTTATTATCACCTGTGCCAAACCATAATGCCCAGTGGGTATAATCGGCTGTAATTTCTTTATTGTATAGTGTAGGATTATTCTACCTTTCTATGCCTTGATCTGTTTGTTGTAATAGTGTAGGTTTTTAGAGGTGATAATATTGAGTAGGATAATTCTTTGAATATGCTATATCATTCAAACGGGGGCCAATTCGCCCGACCATGGCCCTTCACGGGCCGTCGGATCCATGGGCCTTCTACGTCTCGTAGGATCCATGGGCCTTCTACGTCTCGTAGGATCCATGGGCCTTCTACGTCTCATAGGATCCATGGGCCTTGTACGTCTCGTAGGATCCATGGGCCGCCGGCTCATTTATGGGTCTTGTACGGGCCTTTAATGGGACGTAGATGTGCCTTTAATGGAAATCGTACGTTTTATGGGCTGACCATAACGGGCCGTTAATAGGCTGTATTTGGTGATGCTATGAAAATGGCCCAACAGACTAACGGTCCGCAAACGGGCCGACTGTAACGACGGGCTGAATCTGGCCCACAAACAGAAAATGACAGTAACGGGCCGTAAGTAACCGAATGCTGCAAATGAGCCCAAGAATAAATGGGCCCTCAGAAGGCCGAAAGTTAACTTGGCTTGGAAACGGCCCAACGGAATAATGGGCCGTTAATGGGTATAAAGTGATACACTGTTCATTACGGGCCAGTTTCACCACGGGCCATTAATGGGTGTAAAGTAATACACTATTCATTACGGGCCAGTTTCAGCACGGGCCGCTAATGGGCCAAGAGTTACAAAGCGCCTCATATGGGCCGAAAGACGTCATGGGCTATACATGGGCCAGAAGTGAAAACGGGCTGGAATCATATTGGACGGCCTAGATGACGCTACTGGGCCTAATTCGGATAGGGTGTAATGGACCTTGGATTAGCGGGCTGTAAATGGGCTATATGCGAACAGGCCGTTAACAGCCTTTCCATGGGCCGACCCGCCAGCTTTTGACCAAGTCAAATGGGCCGGCCTTTTCACAGGAATGGGCCACTGTTGGGCCATGCCACATGTCGACGTATCATAGGCGCCTTCTGTCCAGTGAGTGGATGACATCTGTCCCAACGATGAGCCGACACGTGTTTCCTCTAGCCAATGATGATTTTACACGTGGAAAATCCCCATTGGTCGGGGCTGTTAAATGGTTATCGGATCCAAAACCCGACCCGATAGCTTAACAGCGTTCCGTTACGGTGGATGCCACATGTCGGTCACCCTTGATGAAAGCACTTCTGTGACGCACGCTTTATTGTCATGGAAGTGGACACTTCCGTGATGATAATTTTGGTAATGTCATGGAACATTTCTACGATAGCACAGGTATGACTATCTTGATTCTGTCATAAATTTGTCATGGATGTACATGCATGACAAAAAAGCGACCTACTGTGACAAACATGTATCATAACAGAAGTGTATTTTTTTTGTAGTGCATATATCATCATTATTGCCTTTCACTTGCACGACCGAATGGTGTGGATAATAATAATAGTGCACGTGCATTGGACTAAGTTGGAATCTACAAACATTTATTCAAAGGAGAAGACAAGGTAATATGGGCTCTTTGTTAGATCAACAATAATGCATTTGAGAGACACTCAAAATTTTCATCGTGATCTTCTCCTCTCAACCCCCAAAGAAAATAAAAGAAAAGAATTTCAAAGAAACACATTGAAATGTTTTTGGAGTTTTTGTTTTTCTGAAGAAAGTAAAACAAGAACGAGAAAAACTATTTACACGGAAAGCTCCCAACAAGCAAAAGAAGAACGAGAAATCTTTTTGGGTTTTATTTTAATACTACAACTAAATAAGCATGGAAGTAAACTGAGCTACAACTAATTTTTTGGTTTTCTCAAAGTTTTTCAAACACACAAGAAGAAAGCGAGAAAAAGAAATAAACTAACATGGATAATACAATGAAAAAGTATGTACACCGACAACTGAAATGAGTGTGTGAACATGAATGTAATGTCGGTCAGAAATACATACTCCCTCAAGCTTAGGCTTTTGGCCTAAGTTGGTCTATGCCCATGGAGCAAAGTAGTCCTCTTTGGTGTACTGAGGAGGATCCTGGGGTTCCACTGGTTAGTGAGCTCCTGTGGCTGCCACTGATAAATAGACTCCTGATATGGGTCGGGTGATGGCTCTGGCTCAGGAACTGGGGATCGTGTCCCCTCCTAGTATGCGCGAATGTCCGCGGGCAAAACAAAGTACCTGCCTGAATGAATATCGAACAAAGTAGGTGCAGGCGAGGTAATAATATGAAAAGTTTCCGCGCTAAATATCAAGTTATAAATGAGTCTCTTTTCCTCATCATAGCGAATAAACTTATGTGCTACCATGCTTTCATAATCTAAGTATATAGTGGGTAGCAGTTTCTCCTCTTTCTCTTTATGACTAATGGGTATCTTGAAGCGTCTAGCAAGGCGGGAGGTGAAGATACCTCCGAAAATAGGACCCTTTGTATGGTTTAAACTCAACCGTTTAGCAACCATAGCGCCTAAACTAATATTTCTATCACGAAGTAAAGCATGGCACAAAATGGAAAGGTCAGGAGCACTAAGGCCTCCACTCTCCCCGCGACCAATTAAACATCTCCTAGCAAATAATGAGTAGTAGCGCAAAATAGGAAAATGTAAACTAGCCACTCTCGCTTCCGACACCCTTCTCCTTTCCCCTATGGTAACTTCATCAATAAAATCTTTCACACCTCTAGGATGTGGTTCCTCGACGCTACCTTCATAAGGTAATTTACAAACCTCACAAAAGTCATAAAGCATCAGCTCCTTATGCTCATCATACAAGTGAAACTCTACCGTGGGTGGTGATCTCGTAGCATGAAAATGAAAATTTTGCACGAAAGTATTAGTGAGTAGGAGGTACTGATCACATTAGTCGTGGAGGAAGTGGGTGATGCCTGCATTCTCAGCCAAATAATAGAAATCCTCATGAATTCCGTCGCCTCCAAGAATGCATCACATGGTCATTCACACGGCCGAATCTCCGCAGCGAGGAAGATTGTACTTGGGCTTCTCCTTCTCCTCATTTTCTTTTTCCTTCGAACCCGGCTCAAGGAGCCTCTCAAAAATCTCCTCATCATTTTCTTCCTATGAAAATTTCTGAAATTTTTAGTGACCCAAAATAAAAGTGAACCAAACTCAACAAAATTGATAGCAACTACTCGTACAAGTGCCTGAAGGCTATATCATGCATCATGCTCAAGAACAAGGTCACCACAGTAGCAAAAGTTTGCAATAAATAAAGCACTAGAACAAAAACTAATTAGATCATTGGAGGAGTCACATACCGAAGAACAATCCCCTGAAGCAGTTTTGTGAATGGAGCATGAGCAAGGAGATCGAAAATGGCAGCAAAATGAGCAAGAACACGAGTTTAAGCTATGGGATGATTTTTTCTAGAGGAAGACGAAGTGGATGGGTGCTGGAATAAGTGGAGGGGACCCACGTGGGACCCACAAGGTAGGGGGTGCGCCCTACACCCTTGTGGCCCACTAGTGAGGTCCCATGGTGTGTTCTCAGTGCCAAAAATTCTCAAATATTCTATAATAAATAAATTTTCAGGGCATTTGGAGAACTTTTATTTTTGGGACATTTTTTATTGCATGGATAATTCAGAAAACAGACAGAAAATACTATTTTTTCTTTATTTATTCTAAATAACAGAAAGTAAAAGGTGGGTACATAAGGTTGTGCTTTCTAGATTCATCCATCTCATGCTCATCAAAAGGAATCCATTAACATGGTTGATCAAGTCTTATTAACAAACTTCTTCTGAATGGAATGAAACCAGAGAATTTTCGAATAACACCAGGTTACCTCAACGGGGATGTGCATGTTCCCAACAATAAGAATATCATATTTCTTTTTGACAGTAGGAAGAGGGAATTCAAAACCTCCGATAGTAATAGTTGAAAATTTTCCAATAGAATTGATACCATGAACTTGAGGTCTTTTCTTCGGGAAGTGTACCGTATGCTCATAACCATTAACATGAAAAGTGGCATTGCCTTTGTTGCAATCAATAACAGCCCCCGCAATATTCAAAAAGGGTCTACCAAGGATGATTGACATACTGTCGTCCTCGGGAATATCAAGAATAACAAAGTCCATTAAGATAGTAACGTTTGCAACCACAACAGGCACATCCTCACAAATACCGATGGGTATAGTAGTTGATTTATCAGCCATTCGCAAAGTAATTTCAGTAGGTGTCAACTTATTCAATTCAAGTCTATGATACAAAGAGAAGGGCGTGACACTAACACCGGCTCTAAGATCACATAAAGCAGTTTTAACATAGTTTCTTTTAATAGAGCATGGTATAGTTGGTACTCCTGGATCTCCAAGTTTCTTTGGTATTCCACCCTTAAAAGTATAATTAGCAAGCATGGTGGAAATTCCAGCTTCCAGTATCTTTCTTTTATTAGTAACAATATCTTTCATATACTTAGCATAGGGAGACATTTTAAGCATATCAGTCAAACGCATACGCAAAAAGATAGGTATAATCATTTCGGCAAAGCGCTCAAAATCCTCATCATCCTTCTTCTTGGATGGTTTAGGAGGAAAGGGCATGGGTTTCTAAACCCATGGTTCTCTTTCTCTACCATGTTTCCTGAAACGTCTCCAACGTATCTATAATTTTTTATTGTTCCATGATGTTATATTATCATTCTTGGATGTTTTATAATAATTTTATAGAAACTTTATATAATTTTTTGGGACTAACCTATTGACATAGTGCCCGGTGCCAGTTGTTGTTTTTTGCTTGTTTTTTACTTCGCAGAAAATCAATACCAAATGGAGTCCAAACGTAGCGAAACTTTTTGGTGATTTTTTCTAGACTAGAAGACACCTGTTGGGCCAAGAAAGTACCTGAGGGGAGCTCCGAGGGGAGCACAACCCACCAGGGCGCGCCTGGGGGCCCAAGCGCGCCCAGGTGGGTTGTGCACACCTCGGTGGCCTCCCACATTACCTCTTTGCTCTATAAATATCCTAATAGTCCAGAAACCCTAGGGGAGTCGACGAAAATCAATTCCAGCCGCCGCAAGTTCCAGAACCACCAGATCCAATCTAGACACCATCATGGAGGGGTTCATCATCCTTATTGCTGCCTCTCCGATGATGTGTGAGTAGTTCATTGTAGACCTACGGTCCGTAGTTAGTAGCTAGATGGCTTCCTCTCTCTCTCTTTTGATTCTCAATACAATGGTCTCTTGGAGATCTATTTAATGTAACTCTTTTTGCGGTGTGTTTGTTGGGATCCGATGAACTTTGAGTTTATGATCAGATCTTTGTTTTTATCCATGGAAGTTATTTAAGTCTTTTGATCTCTTATATGCATGATTACTTATAGCCTCGTATTTCTTCTTCTTCTTCTTCTTCGAATCTTTGGTTTAGTTAGACCAACTAGATCGATTTTTCTTGCCATGGGAAGAGGTGCTTTGCGATGGGTTCGATCTGACGGTGCTCGATCCTAGTGACAGAAGGGGAACCGACACGTACGTATTGTTGCTATTAAGGATAACAAGATGGGGTCTATTTCTACATAAATAGATCTTGTCTACATCATGTCATCATTCTTATTGCATTACTCTGTTTCTCCATGAACTTAATACACTAGATGCATGTAGGATAGCGGTCGATGTGTGGAGTAATAGTAGTAGATGCAAGCAGGAGTCTGATGACCCACAAGTGTAGGGGATCTATCGTAGCCTTTTCGATAAGTAAGAGTGTTGAACCCAATGAGGAGCAGAAGGAAATGATAAGCAGTTTTCAGTAAGGTATTCTCTGCAAGCACTGAAATTATCGGTAATAGGTAGTTTTGTGATAAGGGAATTTGTAATGAGTAGCAAGTAATAAAAGTAAATAAGGTGCAGCAAGATGGCCCAAACCTTTTTGTAGCAAAGGACAAGCCTGGACAAACTCATATGAAGGGAAGCGCTCCCGAGGACACATGGGAATTATCGTCAAGCTAGTTTTCATCATGTTCATATGATTCGTGTTCATTACTTTGACAATTTGATATGTAGGTGGACCGGTGCTTGGGTACTGTCCTTACTTGGACAAGCATCCCACTTATGATTAACCCCCATTGCAAGCATCCACAACTACAACAGAAGTATTAAGGCAAACCTAACCATAGCATGAAACATATGGATCCAAATCAGCCCCTTACGAAGCAACGCATAAACTAGGGTTTAAGCTTCTGTCACTCTAGCAACCCATCATCTACTTATTACTTCCCAATGCCTCCCTCTAGGCCCAAACAATGGTGAAGTGTCATGTAGTCAACGTTCACATGACACCACTAGAGGGATGACAACATACATCTCATCAAAATATCGAACGAATACCAAATTCACATGACTACTTATAGCAAGACTTCTCCCATGTCCTCGGGAACAAACGTAACTACTCACAAAGCATATTCATGTTCATAATCAGAGGGGTATTAATATGCATAATGGATCTGAACATATGATCTTCCACCAAGTAAACCAACTAGCATCAACTACAAGAAGTAATAAACACTACTAGCAACCCACAAGTACCAATCTGAGGTTTGGATACAAAGATTGGATACAAGAGATGAACTAGGGTTTGAGATGAGATGGTGCTGGTGAAGATGTTGATGGAGATTGACCCCCTCCCTATGAGAGAATCGTTGGTGATGACGATGCTGATGATTTCCCCCTCCCGGAGGGAAGTTTCCCCGACAGAACAGCTCTACCGGAGCCCTAGATTGGTTCCGCCAAGGTTCCGCCTTGTGGCGGCGGAGTTTCTTCCTGAAAGCTTGCTTATGATTTTTTCCTCGACGAAAGACTCCATATAGCCAAAGATGGGCATCAGAGGGCCACCAGGGGGCCCACGTGGTAGGGGGGCGGGCCCAAGGGGGTAGGGCGCGCCCCCACCCTCGTGGATGCTGGGTGGCCCCCCTCTGGTACTTTCTTCGCTCAGTATTTTCTATATATTCTGAAAATAACTCCCGTGGAGTTTCAGGACTTTTGGAGATGTGCAGAATAGGTCTCTAATATTTGCTCCTTTTCCAGCCCAGAATTCCAGCTGCCGGCATTCCTCCTCTTCATGTAAACCTTGTAAAATAAGAGAGAATAGGCATAAGTATTGTGAAATAATGTGTAATAACAGCCCATAATGCGATAACTATCGATATAAAAACATGTTGCAAAATGGACGTATCAACTCCCCCAAGCTTAGACCTCACTTGTCCTCAAGCGAAAACCGAAATCAAAAAATATGTCCACATGTTTAGAGATAGAGGTGTCGATAAAATAAAATACGGACATGAGGGCATCATGATAATTCTTAGAACAGCAACATATATATATATATGTATATATATATTGTCATATGATCTCCCATGCTAAAGTAACAATTCATTCACATACTCAAGTATGAATCAGAAACTTCATTGAAAACTAACAAACTATAATTTCAGTCATTGAAGCAATTGCAATTTATCATAACATAGGAAAGAGTCAATATAAGAGCTTCACAGCAAGTCCACATACTCAACCATCTTTTAGTCTTTCATAGTTGCTAACACTCATGCGATATTTACGGTTATGAAGTTTTAATCGGACACAAAGAAAGACAAGGGCTTATAGTTTTGCCTCCCAACGTTTTACCTCAAGGGTAATGTCAACAAAAATAGTTCATGAAAACCCACATCCAATTAGCCATATATATCAGGATCCTTCCAACACATTGTGCTTGCCAAAGGGTAAAATGTAAAAAGGAAAGGTGAATATCACCATGATTCTTTGCATGAAGTATAAGACGAGAATAAAAGATAGGCCCTTCGCAGAGGGAAGCAGAGGTTGTCATGTGCTTTTATGGTTGGATGCATGAAATCTTAATGTAAAATAACGTCACTTTATATTGCCACTTGTGATATGGACCTTTATTATGCAGGCTGTCGCTTTTATTTATTCCACATCACAAGATCGTATAAAGCTTATTTTCTCCACACTAATAAGTCATACATATTTAGAGGGCAATTTTTATTGCTTGCAACGATGACAACTTACTTGCTGGATATTACTCAATCCATAGGTAGATATGGTAGACTCTCATGGCAAAACTGGATTTAGGGATATTTGGAAGCACAAGTAGTATCTCTACTTGGTGCAAAGAAATTGGCTAGCAAGAGAGGGAAAGGCAAGCTCAACATGTTGGATGATCCATGACAATATAATTTATCTCAGATGTAAGAAAACATAACCCATTATGTTGTCTTCCTTGTCCAACGTCAACTCTTTAGCATATCATACTTTAATGAGTGCTTACAATTATAAAATATGTCCAAGATAGTATATTTATATGTGAAAACCTCTCTTTCTTTATTACTTCCTATTAATTGCAACGATGACCAAAACTATGTTTGCCAACTCTCAACAACTTTTATTCATCATACTCTTTATATGTGAGCTCATTACTCTCCATAAGATCCATATGATCTCTTTATTTCTTTTTATTTCTTCTCTTTTATTTTATTCCCTCAAGATCATAGCAAAATAATCAAGCCCTTGACTCAACACTAATCTTTATTATATATAGCTCACGGACTCGATTACATAGGAAGATCATAAAGCAAAACTCACAACTAGATCATACTAAAACTTTATTCTACTAGATCAAGATATTATCAAAAGGATCGAACTAAGAAAAATGGTAAAGATAAAAGTGATGGTGATACGATACCGGGGCACTCCCCCAAGCTTGGCAGTTGCCAAGGGGAGTGCCCATACCCATGTGATTATGCCTCTTTTGCCGGTGAAGGAGATGGAGTTGTTGATGATGTACGCTTGTCGTACCTCTTCCAAGGCATAGTCTCACCATCATATAAGGATTATCAAGTCTCCGGGATCCTTAAATCTGCAGCCAAACTCATCCTCTTGAATCTATATTCATACTCACAGTTTTGATTTTGCAGGTCATAGATCTGGGCTTGGAGGTGCTCGATTTTCTCATGAAGCTTGAAGATGACCTCCCCAATGTCCTTGGCGTCCAGCTTGTGGTTGTTGGTGAACTCCGTGATCATTATGTGATTGGAGTCAAGTCCACACTCCACCATCTCCTGACACTTGAAAACTTGTTACTCCATTGCCTCAAGCCTTGTCTCCACGCTTCCGGTCCTCCTTGGTCCCTCAACATCACAGATGTGCAGCAACCCCTCACGCATCTCAATGGTTTGAGGATGTTGCAGCACTTCTGCGAGGTAGGGGTTGATGACCTTCTCGAAGAACTTGTCCTTGGGGGCACTCGGAGACGTCATCGTGATCTAGATCTGTCAGAAAAACAGGTCGAAACAAGAATAGAGGATATTTGCGTGACCTTAGGGAGATTATATAATGAATTTTTACCGACCATAAGAAGTATCATGCAAGAAAACGGAGTCCGGAGAGCACACGAGGTGTCCACGAGGCAGGGGGAGTGCCCAGGGGGTAGGGCGCGCCCTCCACCCTCGTGGACGCCTCGTGTCTCCTGGACTACTTCTTATTTTCCTATTTTATTAAATATTCCAAAACGGAGAAAAATTGCCATTAGAACTGTTTTGGAGTCGGTTTACTTACCGTACCACATACGTATTCCTTTTTGGAGTCTGAAACATTCTGGAAAGTGTCTCTTATGTATTCCTCCGGGGTTACGGTTTCAATAATATTAGTTTCAACGTTTATGGGATTACCCGAGATATAATGTTTGATTCTTTGACCGTTCACCACCTTCGGATTTGTGCCTTCGAAGTTGTTGATTTTTATGGCACTGGAACGATATACCTCCTCGATAACGTAAGGACCTTCCCATTTAGAGAGAAGTTTGCCTGCAAAAAAATCTTAAACGAGAGTTGAATAGCAACACATAATCACCTACATTAAACTCACGCTTTTGTATCCTTTTGTCATGCCATCTTTTAACTTTTTCTTTAAACAGTTTGGCATTCTCATAGGCCTGGGTTCTCCATTCATCAAGTGAGCTAATGTCAAATAACCTCTTCTCACCAGCAAGTTTGAAATCATAATTGAGCTCTTTGATGGCCCAATATGCCTTATGTTCTAATTCGAGAGGTAAGCGACATGCTTTTCCATAAACCATTTTATACGGAGACATACCCATAGGATTTTTATATGTAGTTCTATAAGCCCATAATGCATCATCAAGTTTCTTGGACCAATTCTTTCTAGATCTATTAACAGTCTTTTGCAAAATTAATTTAAGCTCTCTATTGCTAAGTTCTACTTGACCACTAGACTGTGGATGATATGGGGATGCAATTCTATGATTAACATCATACTTAGCAAGCATTTTACGAAAAGCACCATGAATGAAATGTGAACCACCATCAGTCATTAAATATCAAGGGACTCCAAACCTCGGAAAAATAACTTCTTTAAGCATCTTAATAGAGGTGTTATGATCAGCACTACTAGTTGGAATAGCTTCTACCCACTTAGTAACGTAATCAACAACAACTAAAATATGTGTATACCCATTAGGGGAAGGAAAAGGTCCCATATAATCAAAGCCCCAAACATCAAATGGTTCAATAACAAGTGAATAATTCATAGGCATTTCTTGACGTCTACTAATATTACCAATTCTTTGACATTCATCACAAGACAAAACAAACTTACGGGCATCCTTGAAGAGAGTAGGCCAATAAAAACTGGATTGCAATACCTTCTGTGCAGTTCTATCTCTAGCATGGTGTCCTCCATAAGCCTTAGAGTGACACTTGCATAGGATCTGTTCCTGTTCATGCTCAGGTATACAACGTCTAATAACACCATCTATGTAACGCCCCGGATATAACTTTCCCAATTTGTACTCCAACTCTTGCCGTTTTCGGCGTTAAGTTATATTTATTTCTCGGGTTCGGGTCTATGTCTCCGTGTGTTGTTTTTCGTTGTCATGCATCTCATATCATGTCATCATGTGCATTGCATTCGCATACGTCTTCATCTCATGCATTCGAGCATTTTCCCTGTTGTCCGTTTTGCATTCCGGCGCTTCGTTCTCCTCCGGTGGTCAATTCTACCTTTCTTTCGTGTGTGGGGATTAAACATTTCCGTATTGGGCCGAGACTTGCCATGCGGCCTTGGTTTATTACCGGTAGACCGCCTGTCAAGTTTCGTATCATTTGGACTTCGTTTGATACACCAACGGTTAACCGAGGGACCGAAAAGGCCTCGTGTGTTGCAGCCCACCACCCCTCCATTTTGGCCCAAAACCCACCTAACTCTGCTCCATCACCTAGAGCGTTCGATCACGATCGCGTGGCCGAAAACCGCACCTCATTTGGACTCTCCTAGATCCCTCTATGCTTATAAATAGACCCCCCCATTCGAAATCCCGGGTCTCCTTCCCCGAAACCCTAAAATCTCGGATCCGCCGCCGCCGGACACGTCCGGACGGCGCCGGACACGTCCGGCCAGCCCCGCCGCTGCCACGTGGCGCCGCGCCACTCGCCGCTGCCTGCGCCCACTTCGCCGCCCCAGCCGGCCCGCTGAGGCCCGCAGCCGGCCCTCCCGGCCCGCATCGCCCCGCCGCCGCCTACCGAAGCCGCCGCCCTCCTCCACGCACAGCCACCGCGCGCCGCCGCCGCCCACGCGCCGCGCCGCCGCCGCCTCCACGCGTCGCGGGCGCCGTCCTCCGCGCCGATGCCGCGCGCCGGTCGCCGCCCCAACGCCCGCTGCCGCGCGCCGGCCGCCGCCCCGCCGCCTCCGCCCCGGCCCCGACAGCTCCGGCCGCCACGAGCCTCTCCGGCGACCTTGGCACTCCGGTGGCGAACAGTAACTCCGGCGGCCTCGTAATCCGCGCAGATCTCAGATCTGAAATCCTAACCCTAGGTCATTTTTCGTCCAAGTCCTCAGGATTTTTAGCTCATATGCCCATGTTCGCGGCCCCGTAACTTTGCATCCGTAGCTCCGATTTGGGCATATAGCATATCAAAATGTTCATCCCAGACAGTACATCACTTCATTCCATTGCATCATTTTCATTTGAGCTCATCTTGATGCCCGAAATGCTGTTAGAAGGAGGCTTTGTGAGTTAATTGTCAGATCTGCTAGTTCATCTTAGACTTTTGTCATTTTTGCCATGATTGTTGTGTGCATGATATGCCTATGAGTCTTTCATATGTTTTGTTAAAGATTTTGTCTTCTTTCCAGAGGTGCAACCCATGCATTTTTGTGATGTGTGTGGTGACTTGTGCAAGCTTGTAAAGTGAGGCACCCAGTAAATATGTTTTCAGGGACTTAGTAGTTTTCACTAAGTCTGGGATTATTTAGTTCATGATGCCATATGTTCATGCTGTTTCCTAGTGATCCGTTTCTCTTTT
The DNA here is from genome assembly GCF_003073215.2 of Triticum urartu. Classification (NCBI taxonomy): domain Eukaryota; kingdom Viridiplantae; phylum Streptophyta; class Magnoliopsida; order Poales; family Poaceae; genus Triticum; species Triticum urartu. The sequence goes on from NC_053022.1 coordinate 111,873,286, forward strand.
GAGGATGATCATTAAAGGAGTTTTGTTAGTCTTTTTATGCTCTATCCATCCATGCCTTTGTTTTCAATTATGGAGCACCCTAGCTTGAGTCAATCGAGCTCTACTTTTGCTTCGTTGCGAATCTGGGCAGATCGTCAACTTGTTTGCGATTTTGCCGATGTTATTGTAGTTGATCCGTGCATACTATGCCATTGTTCTTGCCATGTCTAGCTTGAATTTTGTGCCTTCTTAAGGGATGTATGCTTGTATTGCCATGAATTGCACCGTGGTGAGTGCATCGAGCTCGTAAACATGCCTACTTGAGATATTTTTCAGCATGTCCCAGTTTTCACTAAGTCTGAAAACTGATTATGTTTTTGCTATGTTCGTGTGCTTGTGAGTATATTTTGCGATCCCTTTTGGCTCAAGGTCACTAAGGGACTTTTGTTAAGCTTGTTGAGTAGCTCCATGCCATGTCTTTCTTTGTCATGTTCAGGTCCTGTAGCATGTTGTTTTGTTGCTCCGAAGAGGGCTATATGATCTGAAATTCCAGACAAGTGTTAATTTCACTAAGTCTGAGATCTGTTTTACCATTTGCGTTTTTGTCATGCTTGTTTGAACCTCCTAATGGATGATTTGTCCGTAGCTCAGTGCTAGACTTTTGTTAAGCATCTTGTGTGCATCCCTTCCATGTGTTTTGTTGTCATGGTTGGTGGCTGTAGCATGTTCTTTTCGTTGCATTTAGATGCCTACTTGCGGTAAATCGCAGACCGATGCCATTTTTGAATCGCTTGCCATTTCCAAACCGTAACTCCGATTCCGGCGTTCTTTATATCGTTTTCAAGCGATTTCATCCCATCTTTACAGTGGCACACTTGGTTTTCCAAGTTGAGGCCAGGTTCATGCATTTCCTGTCATATCTTGCATTTTGCATCCCGCATCGCATTCCGCATAGCATACCATCATTGCATCTTATTGTTTGAGCTTGCACGTGGTTGATTGTATCCTTGTTGCTTGTTTGTCTTGTTTGGGTAGAGCCGGGAGACGAGTTAACTAACGAGGAGCCCGTTGAGTTTGCTTTTGAGGATCCAGTCTACTCTGACAACTGTGCAGGCAAGATGATCATACCCTCGAAATCACTACTATCTTTGCTATGCTAGTTTGCTCGCTCTTTTGCTATGCCAATGCTCCGATGCCTACCTTTTGCTTGTCAGCCTCCCAATTGCCATGTCAAACCTCTAACCCACCTTGTCCTAGCAAACCGTTGATTGGCTATGTTACCGCTTTGCTCAGCCCCTCTTATAGCGTTGCTAGTTGCAGGTGAAGTTTGGAGGCCGTTCCTTGTTGGAACATTTATTTACTTGTTGGGATATCATTATATTGCTATGTTATCTTAATGCATCTATATACTTGGTAAAGGGTGGAAGGCTCGGCCTCTCGCCTAGTGTTTTGTTCCACTCTTGCCGCCCTAGTTTCCGTCATATCGGTGTTATGTTCCCGGATTTTGTGTTCCTCACGCGGTTGGGTTATAATGGGAACCCCTTGATAGTTCGCCTTGATTAAAGCTTTTCCAGCAATGCCCAACCTTGGTTTTACCATTTTCCACCTAGCCTCTTTTCCCTTGGGTTTCCGGAGCCCGAGGGTCATCTTATTTTAAACCCCCCGGGCCAGTGCTCCTCTGAGTGTTGGTCCAAAATGTCAGCCGCCGGTGGCTACCAGGGGCAACTCTGGGCTGGCCTACCGGAAGTTTGGACAATCTGAGTGTGCCCTGAGAAAGAGATATGTGCAGCTCCTATCGGGATTTGTCGGCACATTCGGGCGGTGTTGCTGGACTTGTTTTAACCTGTCGAAGTGTCTTGAGTTACCGAGATACCGAGTCTGATCGGAACGTCTTGGGAGGAGGTCTATTCCTTCGTTGACCGTGAGAGCTTGTCATGGGCTAAGTTGGGACTCCCCTGCAGGGATTGAACTTTCAAAAGCCGTGCCCGCGGTTATGGGCAGATGGGAATTTGTTAATGTCCGGTTGTAGATAACTTGAACCTTAATTTAATTAAAATGAATCAACTGAGTGTGTAGCCGTGATGGCCTATTCTCGGCGGAGTCCGGGAAGTGGACACGGTGTTGGAGTAATGATTGCGCAGGTTTTTCTCTAGTTTCTCACTCGTGCTTTGCCCCTCTTCTCGCTCTCTTTTGCGGATAAGTTAGCCACCATACTTGCTAGTCGCTTGCTGCAGCTCCATATATTCACCTTGCCATACCCACAAGCTTAAATAGTCTTGATCGCGAGGGTGCGAGATTGCTGAGTCCCTGTGGCTCACAGATTACTATTACACCAGATGCAGGGCCTGATGATTCCACTCCAGGTGACGCGTATGAGCTCAAGTGGGAGTTCGACGAAGACTCTCAACGATACTATGTTTCCTTTCCCGATGATCAGTAGTGGTGCCCAGTTGGGGGTGATTGGGACCGTGTCGCATGTTGGGTTCTCTTTTATTTTGGCGCCGTAGTCGGGCCATGAGTGTTTGGATGATGTAATGTTATTTATGTACTTGATTGACGTGGCAAGTGTAAGCCAACTATGTTATCTCCCCTTTTTTTATTATTACATGGGATGTTGTGAAGATTGCCTAACTTGCGACATATGCCTTCAATGCGATTATGTCTCTAAGTCGTGCCTCGACACGTGGGAGCTATAGTCGCATCGAGGGTGTTACAATCTACTCCTTTATAAAGGTGTGGGTCATCCCAGAAGTAATGTCTTAAATCATAGAAAACCTTTTTCTTTTGCTGGTATGTGAAACTAGGTGGTATAAATTTGGCAACAATGTAATTGGCATAATCAGCATACCATGGAGCAGTGCAAGAAGAATTTATGAAATCTAATTGTTCATCAGGAAAGCTATCATCAATAGGTAGTGGGTCATCAAGAACATTCTCTAACCTAGAAAAGTTGTCTGCAACAGGATTCGCAGCTCCCTTTCTATCAATAATATGCAAATCAAATTCTTGTAGCAGGAGAACCCATCTAATAGGTCTAGGTTTAGCATCTTTCTTTTCCATAAGATATTTAATAGCAGCATGATCAGTGTGAATAGTTACTTTAGAATCAACAATATAAGGTCTGAACTTATCACAAGCAAATACAACTGCTAAGAATTCCTTTTCAGAAGTAGCATAATTTCTCTGGGCATCGTCTAGAGTTTTACTAGCTTATTGAATAACATTTAATTTTTTACCAACTCTTTGTCCTAGAACTGCACCTACAACATAGTCACTAGCATCACACATGATTTCAAAGGGTAAATTCCAATCAGGTGGCTGAACAATAGGTGCATAAATCAAGGCTTTCTTAAGTATTTCAAATGCTTCTACACAATCATAATAAAAGACAAAAGGAATATCTTTTTGTAATAGGTTAGTCAGAGGCCAGGAAATTTTTGAGAAGTCCTTAATGAACCTCCTATAAAAACCGGCATGACCAAGGAAACTTCTTATACCTTTGATGTCCTTGGGACACGGATCAACTTTAGCTTTGTCAACTTCAATACCTCTTTCAGAAATTTTATGCCCCAAGACAATACCTTCATTAACCATAAAGTGGCACTTCTCCCAATTCAAGACAAGGTTAGTTTCTTCACATCTATGCAAAACTCAATCAAGGTTGCTCAAGCAATCATCAAAATAGGATCCATAAACAGAGAAATCGTCCATGAAAACTTCACAAATCTTTTCACAAAAGTCAGAGAATATAGCCATCATGCATCTTTGAAAGGTAGCAGGTGCATGACATAAACCAAAAGGCATACGTCTATAAGCAAAGGTACCGAAAGGGCAAGCAAAAGTAGTCTTTTCTTGATCATCAGCTAACACATGTATTTGAGAGAAACCAGAGTAACCATCTAGAAAGCAAAAATGTTTATGTTTGGATAATCTTTCTAGCATTTGATCAATGAAAGGCAAAGGGTAATGATCTTTTTAATAGCTTTATTTAATTTGCGGAAATCAATCACCATCCTATAACCTGTAATAATTCTTTGCAGAATCAATTCATCTTTATCATTAGGAATGACAGTAATACCTCCCTTCTTAGGGACACAATGGACAGGGCTTACCCACTGACTATCAACAACGGGATAAATTATACCTGCTTCAAGGAGCTTTAATATTTCTTTTCTTACCACTTCTTTCATCTTAGGATTTAGCCGTCGTTGGTGATCAATAACTGGTTTGGCGTCTTTCTCCTAATTTATTTTGTGTTGACATAGAGTGGGGTTAATGCCCTTAAGATCATCAAGAGTATATCCAATAGCAGCATGATGCTTCTTCAGAGTTTTCAATAATTTCTCTTCTTCATGCTCTGAAAGGTTAGCATTAATAATAACAGGATATATCTTCTTTTCATCAAGATAAGCATATTTAAGAGTATCAGGCAATGGTTTAAGCTCAGACACGGGATCACCCTTGGGTGGAGGAGGATCCCCTAGAATTTCAACAGGCAAGTTGTGTTTCAGAATAGGTCCCTATTTAAAGAATACTTCATCTATTTATCTTCTTTCATTCATAAACATATCGTTTTCATGGTCTTGCAAATATTGTTCTAAAGGATCAGTAGGAGGCACGGAAATAGAAGCAAGACCAATAATTTCATCTTTACTAGGCAATTCTTTATCATGGGATTGTCTACGAAATTTAGCAAAATTAATCTCATGAGACATATCCCCTAAACCAACAGAAACAACATCCTTATTGAAGTCTATCTTAGCATTAACAATATTCAAGAAGGGTCTACCAAATATAATGGGACAAAAGTCATCTTGTGGGGAACCGAGAACAAGACTTCAATGTCTCTAACAATCCCAACTGGTGAAATAGTATCTCTATTAGTAAGCTTAATTGTAACATCAATCTCTTCTATCTCAGCAGGTGCAATATCATGCATAATTTCTTGGTATAAGGAATGAGGTATTGCACTTGCACTAGCACCCATATCACATAAGCCATGATAGCAACGATCTCCTATTTTAACAGAAATAACAGGCATGCCTACAACAGGTCTATGTTTATTTTTAGCATCAGGTCTAGCAATTCTAGCAGCTTCATTGCAGAAGTAAATAACATGCCCATCAATATTATCGGCCAAGAGATCTTTAACCATAGTAATACTAGGTTCAACTTTAATTTTCTCAAGGGGTTTAGGTGTCTTAATATTACTTTTGTTAACCACAATTGAAGCTTTAGCATGATCCTTTATTCTAACAGGGAAAGGTGGTTTCTCAATATAAGCAGTAGGAACAACAAGATCATTATAAGTGATAGTCTTTTCTTCATCTTTAATAGCTGCAACTACTTTTTACCTCAGTGGGGGGATTATATTTAAACCACTTCTCCTTTGGGAGATCAACATGAGTAGCAAAGGATTCACAGAAAGAAGCTACTATCTCAGAGTCAAGTCCATATTTAGTGCTAAATTCACGGAAAACATCGGTATCCATAAAAGATTTAACACAATCAAACTTAGGTGTTATACCTGACTCGTTACCTTCGTCGAGGTCCCAATCTTCAGAGTTGCGTTTAATTCTTTCCAATAAATCCCATTTGAATTCAATAGTCTTCATCATAAAAGATCCAGTACAAGAAGTATCGAGCATGGAGCGATTACTAAGAGAAAGCCGAGCATAAATTCTTTGAATAATCATTTCTTTTGAGAGCTCATGATTGGGGCATGAATATAAATTGACTTAAGCCTCCCCCAAGCTTGAGCGATGCTTTATCCTTCGCGAGGCCAAAAATTATATATATAATTACGATCACGATGAACAAGATGCATAGGATAAAACTTCTGATGAAATTCCAATTTCAATCATTGGTAGTTCCATGATCCAATATCATCACATAGCCTCAACCATGTCAATGCATCTCCCTTCAAAGATAAAGGGAAGACCCTTCTTCTTGATAACATCCTCAGGCATACATGCAAGCTTAAATAATCCACAAACTTCATCCACATAGATTAGGTGCAAATCGGGATGTAATGTTCCATCACCTGTGAAAGTATTAGCTAGCAGTTTCTCTATCATACCTGAAGGAATTTCAAAGTAAACATTTTCAGTAGGTTCATTAGGTTGAGGAGCAAATCTTTGCTCTACTGGTCGGGATGAAGATACCCCGAACAAGCCCCTCAAAGGATTATGTTCCATAGTAACAAGTGACCGTAAATTTCAGCACACTATATAAATTTTTCCTTACCAAATTCCAACTACCAAAGGCACTTCACTCCCCGGCAACAACGCCAGAAAAGAGTCTTGATGACCCACAAGTGTAGGGGATCTATCGTAGCCTTTTCGATAAGTAAGAGTGTCGAACTCAATGAGGAGAAGAAGTAAATGATAAGAAGTTTTCAGTAAGGTATTCTCTGCAAGCACTGAAATTATCGGTAACAGATAGTTTTGTGATAAGGTAATTTGTAATGAGTAGCAAGTAATAAAAGTAAATAAGGTACAGCAAGATGGACCAATCCTTTTTTTAGCAAAGGACAATCCCGGACGAACTCTTATATGAAGGAAAGCGCTCCCGAGGACACATGGGAATTATCATCAAGCTAGTTTTCATCACGTTCATATGATTCGCGTTCGGTACTTTGATAATTTTATATGTGGGTGGACCAGTGCTTGGGTACTATCCTTACTTGGACAAGCATCCCACTTATGATTAAACCCCATTCCAAGCATCCGCAACTACAACAGAAGTATTAAGGTAAACCTAACCATAGCATGAAACATATGGATCCAAATCAGCCCCTTACGAAGCAACGCATAAACTAGGGTTTAAGCTTCTGTCACTCTAGCAACCTATCATCTACTTATTACTTCCCAACGCCTCCCTCTAGGCCTAAACAATGGTGAAGTGTCATGTAGTCGACGTTCACATGACACCACTAGAGGGATGACAACATACATCTCATCAAAATATCGAACGAGTACCAAATTCACATGACTACTTATAGCAGGACTTCTCCCATGTTCTCAGGAACAAACATAACTACTCACAAAGCATATTCATGTTCATAATTAGAGGGGTATTAATATGCATAATGGATCTGAACATATGATCTTCCACCAAGTAAACCAACTAGCATCAACTACAAGGAGTAATCAACACTACTAGCAACCCACAGGTACCAATCTGAGGTTTGGATACAAAGATTGGATACAAGAGATGAACTAGGGTTTGAGATGAGTTGGTGCTGGTGAAGATGTTGATGGAGATTGACCCCCTCCCGATGAGAGGATCGTTGGTGATGATTTCCCCCTCCCGGAGGGAAGTTTCCCCGACAGAACAGCTCTGTCGGAGCCCTAGATTGGTTCCGCCAAGGTTCCGCCTCGTGGCGGTGGAGTTTCTTCCTAAAAGCTTGCTTATGATTTTTTTCCTCGATGAAAGACTCCATATAGCCAAAGATGGGCATCAGAGGGCCACCAGGGGGCCCACGAGACAGGGGGCGTGCCCCCCACCCTCGTGGATGGTGGGTGGCCCCCCTCTGGTACTTTCTTCGCTCAATATTTTTTATATATTCTGAAAATAACTCACGTGGAGTTTCAAGACTTTTGGAGATGTGCAAAATAGGTCTCCAATATTTGCTCCTTTTCCAGCCCAGAATTCCAGCTGCCGACATTCCCCCTCTTCATGTAAACCTTGTAAAATAAGAGAGAATAGGCATAAGTATTGTGACATAATGTGTAATAACAGCCCATAATGTGATAATTATCATATAAAACATGATGCAAAATGGACGTATCAGAGTCGGTCTACTAATCTTGGATGTGATGCCTATATAATGATCATTGCCTAGATATCGTCATGATTATTTGAAGTTCTATTAATTGCCCAAAAGTAATTTGTTTACCCACCATATGCTTTTTTTTCTTGAGAGAAGCCACTAGTGAAATTTACGGCCCCCGAGTCTCTTCTTTATTATATTATAGTAGATATAATACAATAACAAAATACCCGTGAGGGATTGACAACCCCTCTCTTACGTTGGGTTGCAAGTATTTGTTCGTTGTGTGCAGGAGCTGTTTACATGGTGTTGCGTGGTTCTCCTACTGGTTCGATAACCTATCGTAGTTGTGCTGCATCATCCATTCCTCTGTGGGAAATACCGATGTAGTTGAAGCCGCATCATTTCCTAGCAACGAAGTCTCTCTTATCATAACATTGATTCTTTGATTGCGGGTTATCAAGATCAACAACAGCTTCTACCTCTACATCATTATCATTACTAGGTTGAGCATCAACATGAACATCATTATTAACATTATCACTTGGTTCATGTTCATCACCAGATTGTGTCTCAGCATCAAAAATAGAAATATCATTGGGATTCTCACGTGTGTCTATAGCAGGTTCACTAGCATGCAAAGTCCTATCAGTTTTCTTTTTCTTTTTATTAGAAGGACTAGGTGCGTCATTATTAATTCTCTGAGAATCTTTCTCAACTCTTTTAGGATGGCCCTCGGGATACAAAGGTTCCTGGGTCATTTTACCACCTCTAGTCATAACCCTAACAACATTATCATTATTCTTACTATTCAACTCATTAAGCAAATCATCTTGTGCCTTAAGTACTTGTTCTACTTGAGTTGTAACCATGGAAGCATGTTTACTGATAAGCTTAAGATCATTAACAGTTCTACTCATATAATCACCCAAGTGGTCAAGCATGTAAGCATTATGAGAGAGTCCTGGATTAGGGGGTATCCGGACAGCCGGATTATATCCTTTGGCCGGACTGTTGGACTATGAAGATACAAGATTGAAGACTTCGTCCCGTGTCCGGATGGGACTCTCCTTGGCGTGGAAGGCAAGAGCTTGGCAATACGGATATGTAGATCTCCTTCCTTGTAACCGACTCTATGTAACCCTAGCCCCCTCCAGTGTCTATATAAACCGAAGGGTTTAGTCCGTAGGACGGAGAACAATAATCATACCATAGGCTAGCTTCTAGGGTTTAGCCTCTCTGATCTCGTGGTAGATCAACTCTTGTACTACTCATATTATCAAGAACAACCAAGCTGGATGTAGGGTATTACCTCCATCAAGAGGGCCCGAACCTGGGTAAACATCGTGTCCCCGGCCTCCTGTTACCATCCGCCTTAGACGCACAGTTCGGGACCCCCTACCTGAGATCTGCCGGTTTTGACACCGACATTGGTGCTTTCATTGAGAGTTCCTCTATGTCGTCATCGTTAGGCTTGATGGATCCTTTGATCATCGATAGCGATGCAGTCCAGGGTGAGACTTTTCTCCCCAGACAGATCTTTGTATTCGGCGGCTTCGCACTGCGGGCCAACTCGCTTGGCCATCTGGAGCAGATCGAGAGTTATGCCCCTGGCCACCAGGTCAGGTTTGGAAGCTTAAACTACATGGACGACATCCGCGGAGACTTGATCTTCGACGGATTCGAGCCCCTGCCGAGTGTGCCACACGGTCATGATGAGCATGATTTAGCTCTACCATCGGACAGTGTTCAGGAGACCGCACCGGCAACCGCTCGGACCCTCGATTTGGAGCCAATTGCGCCATCCATGGACGGGTGGATAGACCTCGCCACGGAGGCCGCATTCTCAGCGGCGATCGAGCCAAGTATCGACCTTACCCTTCACGAGAGCCGTGATGCCAAACTACCGGATTCTTCCCCGGCCACGGACTCCGAACCGCCTGCGCCCGTGCCTATCGAATCCGACTGGGCACCGATCATGGAGTTCACCTCCGCGGATATCTTTTAGCACTCGCCCTTCGGCGACATACTGAACTCATTAAGGTCTCTCTCCTTGTCAGGAGAGTCCTGGCCGAACTATGTCCGGCAGGATTGGGATGCGGATGACGAAGAAATTCGCCGCCCACCCACCACCCACTTAGTAGGCACTGTCGACGATTTGACTGACACGCACGACTTCGACTCCGAAGACATCGACGGTATGGACGACGATGCAGGAGACGAACAGGAACCACTGCCCACAGGGCACTGGACAGCCACCTCATCATATGATATATACATGGTGGACACACCCAAAGAAGGTAATGGCGACGGGACAGCGGAGGATGACCCCTCCAAGAAGCAACCCAAGTGCCGGCGACAGCGGCGTCACTCTAAGTCTCGCCAAAGCAAAAGCGGTGATACCGGCATAGGAGATAACAGCACTCCGGACAGTGCCGAAGATGACGACAATCCCCTCCAGCAAGATTTAGAGCAGGAGGATGGAGAAGCCAGCCCTCCCGAGAGAGCGGCAAATGGAGAGGCGGAGGATGATAATTACATGCCTCCCTCCGAAGACGAGGCAAGCCTCAACGATGACGAATTTGTCGTGCCTGAGGATCCCGTCAAGCAAGAGCGCTTCAAGCGCCGACCTATAGCCACGGCAAATAGCCTTAAGAAAAAGCAACAACAGCTTCAAGCTGATCAAGATTTGCTAGCTGACAGATGGACTGAAGTCCTTGCGGCCGAGGAATATGAACTCGAACGCCCCTCCAAGAGTTACCCAAAGCGCAGGTTGCTACCCCGACTGGAGGAGGAAGCATTAAAACGTACATCTCCAGCGTATGACACAGCTGATCGGCCACCTTGTGGCGGCAACAGAGAGGCATTTCAGCCAAAAGCTCAGCCCGCACCCCGACGCCACTCAAATAAAAATGTCAAGGCACGGAGAAACACGCTAGACCTGCGAGACGTATTGGAGGACAAAGCAAAACACGCAAGATCGATCTATGGATCACGAGGGCACGCCACTACGCGAGACGATAACCGTCACGCCTGATACAGTAAAAGTAAATCCGACCAGGCCGAACACAGCGGACAAGACTCATTTGAGCTGCATCGCGACATAGCCCAGTACAGAGGCACCACACACCCCCTATGCTTCACAGACGAAGTAATAGATCACCAAATCCCAGAGGTTTTGTTTCAAACCCGTAAATATCGAATCATACGACGGTACAACAAATCCTGCGGTATGGATCGAGGACTTCCTCCTGCACATCCACATGGCCCGCGGTGACGATCTACACGCCATCAAATACCTCCCAGTCAAGCTCAAAGGACCTGCTCGGCATTGGCTCAACAGCCTGCCAGCAGAATCCATTGGCTGTTGGGAAGATCTGGAAGCCGCATTCCTCGACATCTTCCAGGGCACTGTGCGACCACCAGATGCCGATGACTTGAGCCACATAATTCAGCAGCCAGAGGAATCGGCCAGGCAATTCTGGACATGGTTCCTGACAAAGAAAAATCAAATCGTCGACTGTCCCAATGCAGAGGCCCTAGCAGCTTTTAAGCACAACATCCGCGACGAGTGTCTCGCCCGACACCTTGGCCAGGAAAAGCCGAAATCTATGGCAGCCCTCACGACACTCATGACCCGCTTTTGCGCGGGAGAGGACAGCTAGCTGGCTCGCAGCAATAATATATCAAAGAACCATGGTACTTCGGATACCAAGGATAACAATGGCAGGTCACGTCGCAACAAACACAAGCGCCGCATCAACAGCAACAATACCGAGGATACGGCAGTCAATGCCGGATTCAGAGGCTCTAAACCCGGTCAGCGGAAAAAGCCATTCAAAAGAAGCACTCCAGGCCCGTCTAGTTTGGAACGTATACTCAATCGCTCGTGTCAAATACACGGCACCCCCGACAAGCCAGCCAACCACACCAACAGGGAATGTTGGGTGTTCAAGCAGGCCAGCAAGTTAAATGCCAACAAAAAGATAAGGGGTTACATAGCGATGACGAGGAGGAGCCCCGGCCGCCGAACACCGGAGGATAGAAGAGGTTCCCCCACAAGTGCAAACGGTGAACATGATATACGCAACCCACATCCCCAAGAGGGAGCGGAAGCGTGCGCCAAGGGACGTATATGCATTGGAGCCAGTCGCCCCAAAGTTCAACCCATGGTCCTCCTGTCCGATCACCTTCGATCGCAGGGACCACCCCACTAGTATCCGTCATGGCGGATTCGCCGCATTGGTCCTAGACCCAATCATCGACGGATTTCACCTCACTTGAGTTCTTATGGACGGCGGCAGCAGCCTGAACCTGCTTTATCAGGACAAAGTGCGCAAAATGGGTATAGACCCCTCAAGGATCAAACCCACAAAAACGACCTTCAAAGGCGTCATACCAGGTGTAGAGGCCCATTGCACAGGCTCAGTCACACTGGAAGTGGTCTTCGGATCCCCGGATAACTTCTGAAGCGAGGAGTTAATCTTCGATATAGTCTCGTTCCGCAGTGGCTATCACGCACTGCTCGGGCGAACCGCATTTGCGAGATTTAATGCGGTACCGCATTATGCATACCTCAAGCTCAAGATGCCAGGACCTCAGGGGGTCATCACAGTCAATGGAAACACAGAGCGCTCTCTCCGCACGGAGGAGCACACTGCAGCCCTCGCAGCAGAAGCACAAAGCAGCCTCTTCAGGCAATCCACCAGTTCGGCGATTAAACACCCGGACACCGTCAAGCGCGCCTGAAGTAATCTGCAACAAGACCGCCTGGCACGTTCCGAGCTCGCATAGCAATGCGGCCCCCACCCCAGTCCCAGCCAAACGGCGAAATCCGCGCCACACGTACATAATTACGCATTGAAAATACCATGGGCATAGGTGGGGGGGGCACGACTACGGCACGCCCCAAAACGTAGCTCAACCGCACTAGGGGCTTCCCGCTTTGTTATTTTTTCTCTCTTTCAGGACTTTACTCTCTGGAAACCCCGTCCGGCAGTACGATTGCCGGACACATGATACAACAACCAAGGAGGCAGAAAGCTACGTCGCACCATGGAATTCCTAGGTGGTCTCCAATAACGAGTGAAATACCTGTTTTAAATACCATTCCTCAGCTTGCCCTTGGAGGGCACATGTCAAATAGTCCTACCTTTTGCTTATCGCACTACTTGTATCATTCTACTTCGACGCACCTTTTTGAATAAACAATGCATAGCACTAGACTATTACCGCATTCTCTATTCTTTTTTATATATATGTTCATTCATGACATTAAGGACCCGTACACTCTGGTACGGCCAATACACCAGGGGCTTAAGCATACCCCATAATACAGCGTGAGAAGTCTGAACACTTTTGACAGTGCGGCACCCCGAACTTATAGCATTATATGCATCAGCTCCGAATCATGTCTTGGGTCAATAGTTGGGTTTGCCCGGCTCCCATGTTTTGGTACCTTACGTTCTGCTATATCGGCTAAGGTAGCACTGGGAGAACTGCTACGATTGTGCCCCGGTTCATCTGGGCAAGCACCTCAGTAGAGAAAGCTAAAACTGACTGTCATGATAAGGCGAGAGCTGGTCACTGTTTGAGAGGTCTCGAGTCCCTAAAGACTTATGCCGCTTAGGGCGAGGAGACGGCTTTGTACGGCTTAGGCGTGTATAGCGCCCCAAATTCGGCCTTCCGAATAATAGGGGCTTTGCCAAAATTTAAAATTGTAGACTTCTATGGCTAAGTGAGAGTGATAAAGCATTATAGTCCGATTGCCTTGTTCGTTCCGCTGAGCACCTACCTCGAAGGACCCAACAATGGGAAAAAGAGTGCTCAGATTTATCCCGAACACCCCAGCACTCATGGCATGGGGGCAGAAGCCGACGACTGGACATCTCTCAGATTTGATAAACAGCCGCACAGAAGGTAATATTTTGAATTCAAACAAGCGTTGCATAGCGCACATGAACAAGTTTTCATAATACAGGATCACACGAGCAAGTTCATTCAAAAATTACATCCTTCGCACACTCGTCCGCCACAACACGGGCACCCTTCAGGACACCCTCATAATACATTTCAGGGTGGCTATGCTCCTTGCCCTGCGGCGGCCCCTCCTTCACCAGCTTCTCGGCGTCCATCTTGGCTCAGTGCACCTTTGCACGGGCAAAAGCCCGGCGTGCACCTTCGATGCAGACGGACCGCTTTATGACTTCCAGCCGTGGGCAAGCATCCACAAGCCGCCTCACCAGGACGAAGTAGCTGTTGGGAAGGGAGTCGCCAGGCCACATCCGGAATATAAGGCCCCTCATGGCCTGTTCGGCCGCCTTGTGCAGCTCGACCAGTTGCTTCAGCTGGTCGCTCATAGGCATCGGGTGTTCGGTCCCAGTATACTGAGACCAGAACAACTTCTCCGTCGAGCTTCCCTCCTTGGCCTGGTAGTACTTTGCGGCATCTGACACGCTGCGGGGCAAATCTGCGAATGCTCCTGGAGAGCTCCGGACTCGGGTAAGTAACAAGTAATTTACTTTCACATGCTTGCTTTGGATAATGAATGCCTTACCCGCCGCTATCTTCCTCATCGCCTCAATTTCCTGGAGGGCCTTTTGGGCGTCAGCCTTGGCATGCTTGTGCTCTCGAGGGCCGCGGCAAGCTCGGACTCTCGCGTCTTCGAGTCAAGCTCCAAAGTCTCGTGCTTCTTCACGAGATCCTGGAGCTCTTGCTGCACCTCACCCACCCGTGCCTCCTGGTTCTCCCGCTCGGTGCGCTCCTTGGCCGCTTTGTTTTCGGCCTCGGACAGCGCTTGCTTCAGGGTGACCACTTCGGTCGTGGCCCCTGGCACATCCATGATGATCCTATCATTTTACAACCACATCTTTTTTATATATATAGACAAGGTATTACTTACCTTTGTTCTACTCGAGCTTCCTCTTGGTAAGGCCGAGCTCTTTCTCGGACCGCTCAAGGTTTTGCTTCAGTGCGGCGACCTCCGCAGTCAGTGCGGCAGAGGTCAGCAGCGAAGCCTGCATATGCATACAGACATACTTATATTAGACTCCTGCAGATATTATTTAATCCTCTATTCGGCTTTTCTTTGTGAACACCAAACAGAGCATCAGGGGCTACTGTCTATGCGGTAATATTTTCCTATATTTTAAATACTTACCTCAAAGCCTGTTAGAAGGCTGGCACAGGCTTCAGTCAGTCTGCTCTTGGCGGACTGAACCTTCTTGATCACCACACTCATAATAGTGCGGTGCTCTTCGTCGATGGAAGCGCCGCGAAGCGCTCCCAGCAGGTTGTCCGGTGCCTCTGGATGGGCAGAGGTCACCGGCATGGGCGGCTTGCCCCTCTTGGAAGGGGGCCGCCTGCCGGAGTCCGGAACCTCGGTCTTCGGCTAAGGGCCGAACTTGGAGCCCTTGGGAGTCTTGCTCCCTTTGCGCCTGGAGTCCGGAAGGTGGCCTTGAGGCGCCTCCAGGACTATCTCCCCCTGGCTTGGTGCCTCTTGAGACAATACCTCGACATTGGCCGTAGGGCGAGGAAAGGAGGCGGTTGAAAGTGACTCACTATTCATATCTGACGAGTCCAAGGAACCGCCCGACGAGGATACGTTGATACGGACTCGGGGTGGACTGCATGATCATATTCGGCGTTAGGAAAAGCAATGCAATAAAAGTATGCTATGAGTTACTCTGGTATCCGAATACATACGACTTCGCCAGGGGCTTGACCCTGAGTAACCGCTTGTCTTCGCTGTCAGTGGCGATGGTGGAACAGTCCGGAAGGAGAGTCCTTCCCTTCTTGGACCCTTCAGCCTCCCCGGTTGGGGCGGCCTTCCTTTTCTTGTCTCCCCCGGCTGGAGGGGGAGAATCTTCATCTTCCTCCTCCTCGTGTTCATGGGAGGAGTGCGTCTCAGAGTTATCGGACGATGAGTCCGATACCACCTGGCGCCGGGTACTCTTTCGGGTTCCCGTGGCCTTCTTCTTGATCTTCTTCTCCGGCACCTCATAAGGAGCCGGTGTCCGCATCTCCATCAGGAGAGCGTCTGCAGGGTCTTCGGGCAGAGGGCCCGGTCAGTCAATCTGCTCCGATGTCTCCACCTAGTCCTGTCAAAGGCATGGGAGCTCAGATCCCGCACATGGTTAAACTATGGAAAATAAATACCCTACGAGATGTACAGAACTTACCGGATTCGCAGGGCGCGTCGCGCTTAGCCCATGGTCCTCGGTAAGGGGAGGGGGGGACCTCGGCGCCCTTGAATAGCACCTTCCAGATGTCCTTATGCGTCATGTCGAAGAACTCGTGTAGAGTCTGGTGCTGGGCCGGGTCGAACTCCCATAAGTTGAAAGCCCGTTGTTGACATGGGAGGATCCGGCAGAAGAGCATGACCTGGAGTATGTTGACAAGCTTGAGTTTCTTTCCTATCATGTTCCGGATACACTTCTGGAGTCCGTCTAGCTCCACCGATGAGCCCTAGGACAGGCCCTTCTCCTTCCAGGAAGTAAGCCGAGTGGGGATTCCGGATCGAAACTCGGGGGCCGCCACCCAGTTGGTGTCGCGCGGCTCGGTGATGTAGAACCACCCCGATTGCCACCCCTTTATGGTCTTCACGTAGGAGCCCACGAGCCATGTAACGTTGGGCATTTTGCCCACCATGGCTCCGCCGCATTCCGCTTGTTGGCCGCCTACTACCTTGGGTTTGACATTGAAGGTCTTCAGCCATAGGCCGAAGTGGGGCCGGACACGGAGGAAAGCCTCGCACACGATGATGAACGCCGAGATGTTGGGGATGAAATTCGGGACCAGATCATGGAAGTCCAGCCCATAATAGAACATAAGGCCGCGGATGAATGGATGGAGGGGAAAGCCCAGTCCGCGGATGAAGTGGGTGAGGAAAACCACCCTTTCGTAAGGTTCTGGGGTAGGAACGATCTGCCCCACGGCTGGCAGCCGGTGCGCGATATCCGCGGCTAAGTATCCGGCCCCGCGTAGCTTTTTGATGTCTCCCTCCGTGACGGAGGAGACCATCCACATGCCTCCCGCTTCGGACATGTTTGGAGAGAGTTAAGGAGAAGGATGTGGACTTGGGCGTTGGAGCTCGAGTGCGCGAGAATGGATGAGCAAGGAGGAAGAAGGCGTGGGAAGAAAAAGGTGAACCCTTATCCCTTTATAAGGGCGGATGAAAACTATGCGCCCCCACCAGCCTGGTAAAACTCGCTTATCCCCCAAGCGCCGTAATTGATGGCGCGGTTGGGTTACCCACGTCCGTATTGATGGGAATCCCGTAATAAGGGGACACGATCTCTGCTGCGACAAGACGTGCCAAGGAAACCGCCTCGCGAAACACGCTGAGTTTGGTTGTGAAAGACGATTCGAATGGTGACCTGGCTGTGGTGTGATGTCACACTGCGAAACGCATCGGCGGATTAGATTTGTGGAAATATTATTCTCTCTACGATTGTATGTGGAACTCATTTTGCAGAGCCGGACACGATCCTCGTGTTCAAAATCTTCTATGAAGTATTCGGAGGAGGAACCTGCCTTGCAATGCCGAAGACAATCTGCGCGCCGGACTCATCGTCATTGAAGCCTGGTTCAGGGGCTACTGAGGGAGTCCTGGATTAGGGGGTATCCGGACAGCCGGATTATATCCTTTGGCCGGACTGTTGGACTATGAAGATACAAGATTGAAGACTTCGTCCCGTGTCCGGATGGGACTCTCCTTGGCGTGGAAGGCAAGCTTGGCAATACGGATATGTAGATCTCCTTCCTTGTAACCGACTCTGTGTAACCCTAGCCCCCTCCGGTGTCTATATAAACTGGAGGGTTTAGTCCGTAGGACAGAGAACAACAATCATGCCATAGGCTAGCTTCTAGGGTTTAGCCTCTCTGATCTCGTGGTAGATCAACTCTTGTACTACTCATATTATCAAGAACAATCAAGCAGGACGTAGGGTATTACCTCCATCAAGAGGGCCCGAACCTGGGTAAACATCGTGTCCCCGGCCTCCTGTTACCATCCGCCTTAGACACACAGTTCGGGACCCCATACCCGAGATCCGCCGGTTTTGACACCGACACATTACGTTTCAATTGTCTACTAACATAAGCATTGAAGTTTTCTAGTTTAACATTGAAATTATCAAACTGATCCAAGAATTGACTAGCATACTTATTATGAGGAATATCACCTTCATCAAATCCATAAAGAGAGTTTTCCTATACTACCTATGTCGGGTTATCAAGACCATGTATTTCTTCAATGGGCGGTAGATTCTTAACATCTTCAGCTTTAATGTGTTTTTCTTTCGTAGATTTCTTCGCCTCTTGCATATCTTCAGGACTGAGAAATAGAATACCCCTTTGATACGTCTCCAACATATCTATAATTTTTGATTGTTCCATGTTGTTATATTATCATTCTTGGATGTTTTATAATCATTTATATCATTTTTTGGTACTAACCTATTAACATAGTGCAAGTGCTAGTTGCTGTTTTTTGCATGTTTTTTACATCGCAGGTAATCAATACCAAACGGAGTCCAAATGCAGCAAAACTTTTTGCGGATTTTTTTGGACCAGAAGACATCCAATGGGCCAGAGAAGCGCTTGGGGGGTGCTCCGAGGGGAGCACAACCCACCAGGGCGCGACTGGAGGCCCAGGCATGCCCTGGTGGGTTGTGCCCACCTCGGGTGCCCCCGGACCACCTCTTTGATCTATAAATACCCCAATATTCCAGAAACCCTAAGGCAGTCGACGAAAATCAATTCCAGCTGCCGTAGAGTCCAGAACCACCAGATCCAATCTAGACAACATCACACAGGGGTTCAACACTTCCATTGGTGCCTCTCCGATGATGCATGAGTAGTTCTTTGTAGACCTTCGGGTCCGTAGTTAGTAGCTAGATGGCTTCCTCTCTCTCATTTGATTCTCAATACAATGGTATCTTGGAGATCCATATGATGTAACTCGTTTGCAGTGTGTTTGTTGGGATCCGATGAACTTTGATTTTATGATCATATCTATCTCTTTTTATCCATGGAAGTTATTTGAGTTTCTTTGATCTCTTATATGCATGATTGCTTAGAGCCTCATATTTCTTCTCCGAATTTGGGTTTTGTTTGGCCAACTTGATCTATTTATCTTGCAATGGGAAGATGTGCTTTGTAGTGGTTCGATCTTACGGTGCTTGATCCCATTGACAGAAGGGGAACCGGCACATATGTATCGTTGCTACTAAGGATAAAACGATGGGGTCAATTTCTCCATAAATAGATCTTGTCTACATCATGTCATCGTTCTTATTGCATTACTCTGTTTCTCCATGAACTTAATACACTAGATGCATGTTGGATAGCGGTCGATGTGTGGAGTAATAGTAGTAGATGCAGGCAGGAGTCAGTCTACTAATCTTGGACGTGATGCCTATATAATGATCATTGCCTGGATATCATCATGATTATTTGAAGTTCTATCAATTGCCCAATAGTAATTTGTTTACCCACCGTTTGCTATTTTTTCTCGAGAGAAGCCACTAGTGAAACCTACGACCCCCGGGTCTCTTTCTCATATTATTTGCCTTTGCGATCTATTTTCCTTTACTTTTATTTTCAGATCTATTAAACCAAAAATACAAAAATACCTTTATGCAATTTATTTTATTTGGCGTTCGATCTATCAATATTTACAACTCTCTCACATTCATTTACCAATTTCTGGCACCGTTACCCGAAAGGGATTGACAACCCCTTTTACACGTTGGGTTGCGAGTATGTGTTATTTGTGTGCAGGTGCTGTTTACGTAGTGTTGCTTGGTTCTCCTACTAGTTCGATAACCTTGGTATCATCACTGAGGGAAATACCTACCGTCGTTGTGCTGCATCATCCCTTCCTCTTTGGGGAAATATCGACGTAGTTCTAGAGGACATCAAAAGGAATTTCTGGCACCGTTGCCGGGGATACATCATCTACATCTACCAGGTTCCTAATGACAAGTCCCATCTCCTCGCAATTTACATTATTTGCCATTTGCCTCTCATTTTCCTCTCCCCACTTCACAAAAAAATTGCTGTTTTATTCGCCCTGTTTTTCATTCGCCATTTTCTTGCCGGATCTGTTTTTGAGTGCAATCTTGTTGCGTAGTCACCATGACTCAAGAGTGTTTTGCTTTGTGTGACTTGGGTGCTAGTGTTTCTACAATTCCGAAATCTTTATGTGATGTGCTTGGTCTTACCGATATTAAAGAGTGTTCTTTAAATTTGCACTTGGCGGATTCTACTATTAAAAAGCCTATGGGAAGAATTAATGATGTTCTTATTCTTGCAAATAGGAATTATGCGCCCATAGATTTTATTGTTCTTGGTATTGATTGCAATCCGTCTTGTCGAATTATTCTTGGTAGACTGTTTTTACGCACTATTTTTTTGAAGGTTAGGACAGTAGGAAAGGCTCCTACTGCTTATATATTACCAAATATGGAAGTTTGTTACGTATGCACAGGGTGGAGAGGGGGGGGGGGAGGAGGGAGAGAAACAACTACATGGCTAAGTTACAAGATGGAGGCAATATCCTTAGCAAGGATTCCTCTATAGATCTCCCTATGTATAGGTTCAATGTATAGTATCCAAAGTGTCGTGCACCAAATGTTTTTTGTGGTCAGGTAGTCTGTGTAGGAGATCTCGAAAGTCATTTATGAACCTCCCTTTCCATGAGTCAATGCATGGCCGCATGTTTCTAAAGTGATTGTTATTGGGTTCTTTCCATAAGCTCCAGGCTGCCAGGAGGAATATCTCCATGATCATTTTGTGATGGTGTCTTTCTTTCAATTTTTCCAGCAGCTGGAGGCGATGTTGATGGTTGCTCCATGTGATGTTCAGTATCCTCCAGCAGGCCTGGCTAAAAGTGCAGTGGAAGAAGAGGTGCTCCACTGTTTCTTCAATGTGTTGGCCACATAGCAAACAATCCAAATTGGTCCCTATGTTATAATGTCTCCGCTTGAGCATGTTCCTTGTATTAAGACGGTCAGATAGGAGGAGCCACCCAAAAACCTTTATTTTTGCCGTGCATTTAGTTTTCCATAGCCAGTTGAAAGCCACATGCGCCTTTATCTCTCTGAAGTAGTAGCTGTAATACGATGTTGTTTTAAAACTGTGTGCACCCCAACAGCAGGTCAATGTATCATTCTCGTTTGTGAGTTCCACAGTAGCTACTTCCCTATGAATCTGCCTCAGCTCATCGTGGGCTTGTACTGAAAGCGGGAGATGAAAGGTTGCTGCCAGATCAGATGTGTTGAGGAAGGCTTGAATCGGAATGTCACCGTTCTTGCAGTAAGAAAATGCTCTTGGGTATTTTTCCTCATAAATGGAATGGTTCCAGTCATCTTTCCAGAACAGGGCAGAGCTGCCATTGTGCACATTGACTTGGGTTATTCCCCGATAAATTGTCATTAATTGGATGAGGTCTCGCCACCAAAAGGATCTGCAAGGTTCTGTTGCATGGGGTACAGAATCTATATAATATGTATTCCAGATGAGGCGAACCCAAGGCGTGTCTTGCTCATTGTAGAACTTGTGTAGGAGTTTGAGTAGCAAAGCGTCATTTTGAATATGAAGGTCCAGGACCCCGAGTCCACCGCTCTGTTTTGGGCAGCAAACCATGGACCAAGCAGCCAGCGAGTTGCATTTGTCTCCATTGTCCGTTTTGTTATTCCAGAGGCAGTACCTCCTGATTTTGTCCAATTGTGCAATGATTTTCGGGGGGAGTCTTAAGGTGCCCATGGGGTAGATATCCAGCGACGTGATGAGGGAGTTTAGGAGTGCTAATCTACCTGCATAGGACATGAGTGACATAGCCGCAGTGACTTTTCTTTCTGCCTTGCAAACAAATGGTGTCAGATCCAAAACCAAAGGTCAAGTGGTGCCTAAGGGTAGCCCAAGGTAAGTGAATGACATGGTTGCTTGAACACAGCCAAAAATCGCTGCTAGCTCATCACATTTGTCCTGAGGGGTGTTGATGGGCACCAACGTTGACTTATGAAAATTGATTTTGAGTCCCACAGAAGTGGCATAATCCTCAAGAATCTGTTTGATCTTGGTGGCCTGATTGATGCAGGCAGGGAGGAAAATTATCGTGTTGTCAGCGTACTGAATCACCGGGTACTGGTCATTTCCTTTTGGCGGGATTTGGTGTTGGATGATCTGGTTTTGAAGTGCCTCATTTAGAGCGGTTTGGAGCAGGTCTGCTGCCAACACAAATAACAATGGTGATAGAGGGTCGCCCTGACATACACCACATTTATAGAGAAATTTTCGACCTGGCACCCCGTTGAGAAGGACCGAGGATTTGCCCGATGAGAAGATATTTTCCATCCAGTTTAGCCATTGGGTTGGAAAGCCCATGTGTTTCATAATTAGCATCATCGCAGGGTGTTGGATCGTATCAAAAGCCTTTGCGAAGTCTAGTTTCAACAGTACAATCTCTCGTTTGGACACTTGGCACTGTTGAATATACTCGAAAGCCCATGCAAGGCAGTCGTGGCAAGTATCTTGGTTATAAGCTTGAGGCAGCAATTCAGGAGTGTGATTGGGCGAAAGTCATTGACTATCACAGGAGCATTATTCTTAGGTATTAAAGTGATATGCCCATAGTTGATGCTCTCTAGATTTAAATGCCCCTCATGGAACTCTTCACATAGTTGATAAATGTCATTTTTGATAATGGGCCAGCAAGCTTTAATGAATGCCCCGTTAAACCCATCCGGTCCTGGGGCCCTATCTGGTGGCATTTCTTTGACTACCGCGTCGATTTCTGCATGTGTAAATGGGGTAATCAAGCTATGAAAATCAACTTCTTGTCGGAGCATTTCTGAGAGGTTGAACTTCATTGGTTGTGGATCGTAAGATCCTAGTCTGTCTTTGTATGTGTCAAACAGGATCGCCTCTTTCGCTATGTGGTCATCCACCTCAGCTCCATTGTGGTCTTGCAAGGTTTTTATAAAGTTCCTTCTGTATCTTTCTGTGGCCACCGCTTGAATTTTTTTTGAATTCTCATCACCAAACTGAATCCATCTCATGGTGCATCATTTTTTCCAATGCTCTTTTTGGTATTGTAGCAGGCGAAGCAAATGTTTTTTGAGTATATCTCTAAAATTACCTTCTGGCAACGTGAGGGATCGCCGGTCAGCAATATTGTCGAGTTCAGCCAGAGCTTTGTTGGTGTTCTCAATCGCAATCTTCAGTCGAGAGATATGGCGGCTCCAATGTTTGAGAACATGCCGGACTGCCTTCAGTTTTTGACACAGACGGGATGCTGCATTGGACTTCTTGTTATATTTGATCAGTTTATTCCAGGCTAGGGACACAACATCCATAAACCCTGGGTGTGCGATCCAGTAAGTTTCAAACCTAAAAATCTTGCTTCGCGTCATTGATGTCTGAATGGCCACAGAGCAGGGGACATGATCAGATACTGGCTTACCTATGGGGGTCACCGTGGTGTTTGGAAACGTGGCAGTCCAGTTTAAGGATGTAAAAAACCAGTCGAGCTGTTCCAACAGAGGGTTATGTTGCATGTTAGACCACGTATATCTTCTGCCCTTTATAGGTAGCTCAGTAAGATTTTGTTCACGTATGAAGTCATTGAAAGTGAACATATCGTGGATATCTCCTCCAGGTTTATTATGATTTTCCGGTGAGCGTATATAATTAAAATCACCTAGAATGAGTCAATCTTCTGTTGAGGGTATGTGCATGTCAAAAAGCCATTGTGTATATGTGGATCTTTGTTCACCTTGACAAGGACTGTATACATTAATCAGTTTCCAGCGATGACCCGATTGGGTTAACGTAAGTTCTACCCCCAGAGCAAATGGTTCAGATAAGAAAACCCGTCCCGTGAAAAGGTGACTATTCCATATCGTAATAATACTACCAGAAGCGCCTCTCGATGGAATATAAGAAAACTTATCAAAACGTTTGGGGCATAAAGCTTCAAGGGAGGAATCATCAAAGCATGGCATTTTTGATTCTTGTAAACAGATAACCGCACAGCCACTAACGTTGATCGCATTAGAAAGAGCTAGTTGCTTGTCTGACGAATTAAGTCCATGGATGTTCCAACATAACACGTTCCAGTTTTGCAAAAGAGGCATAAAAGAAAAGATATGGTAAGATAACTTGATCAAGGAGGTTGATCCATCCGCCGGCTTGGAGAGCGCAGCCACCGTCAGTTCTTCTGCTGGAATAGCACATAACTATGTGCCAATAGCTTGCATTGATTCAATTGTCGTTGGAGGTGGGATTTCTGAATCTTGCACTTGAGGCAGGTGGTCATCTGCAGTAACTGGAGCAGCATGATTAATGTGGGGCTTCACCTTGGATTTAGGCAGACGCGTGTCAGAAGGCTGGGGGACCCAAAACCCATCGTACTTGGTCGATCTGTTGCTGCGACGAAGAGAAGTGGTGTCCACGGGAACATGAAGCTTCCCTTTGCGTTGCTTGTTAACTCTATTGCTAGTTTCAGACATAGTGCTTTCAACAGCAGACTGAATTTCCTCCGGAGAAGTGTTGCTGTCAGTAGACAGAGCAGAGGAACCAAATTCAGAAAGAGCAAGTGCAGAATTGGAGTGTTGCTGAGATGTGTCAAAAGAGCTGGTCTCAGAGGCGTCTTGATTATCAGCAACATTGATACCAAGGTGTGTGTCAATCGGAGCAGCTAGCGCCAGCAGATTACTGTTGTTGTTGAGAGCAAATTCAGTCAGTTCAGAGACGTGCACTGAATTCGCTGGAGCTGAGAGACCTGGAGTTGGCATCTGTGTAAACTGAATCCCTGTATTTCCCAGGTCCACCTGTATCTCTACACGCAGATTGTCATTTCTGAAGCCATATCCACCATTCCATGGCCCCAACGGATGCTAAGAGCGGGCGCAGCGCCGCGAAGATGGTGTTATTCAGTTGCTAATGGGGCACCGGGTCAGCCAGCAAAAGTGCCATGAGCTGCTCACCTTGAGTGGATAGACCAAAATGAATTCCTTGCGCATGTATTTCCACAGACACATTTATGCGCTCGACAACAGCAGGTGATTCCATTTCGCTAGGCAGCACTAGCAAAGCCTGGGAATGTTTAGAACTAGAGTCATCCGAGACAGTGATGGAGTCGTTCCAGGCTTGGGCAGCACTGTCCACTGTATTGTCGTTAGGAACTACTCCATCTTGCACTGAGAGACCCTGTTCAGCCAGCCATGCTTGGAAATTCATCAGGAACGGTGGCATAGGAGGAGCAGGAGGTTCATGCCAGGCGTCCCATCCTTGATTACCATTACCAGGTGCAGCTTGACCTTCAGGTGGTGCGTTGTCAGGATCCGCGTTCTGCACGAGCCAAGCATGAACTTGTTCTTGATACAGCTGTTCGGCAGTGAGATGAGGACTATGGAGGGGGTGGGGATTGCCATCAGGTGGTGGTTCTTCTTCGCCAGCTGGTGGCACTTCCGGAAGCAATGCATTCCAATCATTGCTACGAAGAATTGTGATCTGCACTGTCCAGCAGTCGCAAGCTCCCCCAAGTTGCCAAACTACAAAACTCTTTGGAATAAGTCTGAGACTGATCACAGGCGCTTTGATAAGCATGAAACGATGATCCTGCCGAGGGTTATACCAGGAAACCAAAGACCCAAATCCACCCAATTATTTGTTGATGTAGTAGTCTATCTGGTAGTCATAGGGGAAGCCGAAGTACATAAGCTAGACCTCGGGTCCAAAAGTGGTGGTGCGGCGATTCAGAGATTCATGGTGAGGAACAAAGGATACAAGCAGATCTTCATCTTCTAGCTCAAAGCGTGTGGCCACAGCAGTATCTCTGATGAACGAGTCTACAAATCCAAAGATCCCTATACCAAAAGGATGATCGCTGACCTTGGTGGTGAAAAGTTGAGCTTCATGTAGCAGACCCCGGATGGTGTTGCGGATGATGGCCCGGCGGTGGAGAGGGACATAGTGGCTTGTCTCCGCTATTGCCAAGTAGTCATGGTTGAGGGGGAGGGGATCGGGCCAACCACCGTGCCGCTACGGACGACGCGGTTCGCCGGAACAGGCTCGACGGCGAAGCCCGGCGGCAGGAACGGGATGGGGTTGAGGGGATAGTTGGCCATTGCAGTGGAGCAGAGCAAAGGTGGCAGGGGGGAGAATGGGTGGGCGTAGGCGGTGGCATTTGGGAAATCGCAACAGAAGTTGGAACGTGAGGGGTAGGATGGGAAGGCTGCGGCAATTTCGGGACCCACTTCCATTTTTGATTAAATTGCATTTTGAAACAGGCACGTTCCAGATGCCCATAGTGACCGCATGATGAGCATCGGACGGTAGTCCTCGGTCTGGGCTGTCTATCCAAAATGGGTAATATATTTGCAGATAATCCGAAATTGGGGGTTGCTTTCTCATGGTTATTTATGAAGGGATTATGATGCTTTGGTAAAGATCGGGAGGGGCAATCAATTACCCTATGACCAGGATAGGAGCAATAAATGCAAATAAGCCCAGCCTGGCAATGTATTTTTTGGTGTCCCCATTGTAAGCATCTAGAGCACAGAGAGGCCCAGGTGATGGCTAAATTATCTATCTCCTCCTGGGAATAGCAGGCTTGGGCCAAGTCCGCCTTGTGATGGGCCGCAAGGATAGGAGGCCAACTGGAATGGGCCGGGGCGTATTTGAAAGCAGATGCTAGGAAACTCTGTGGCATACGTGGATAAGGCATCTTGTTTGGGCATTTAAAAGCTCCCAGACATAAAAAATCAGGGCTATTAATATCCTCCAAATCCGCTTGTCGGAGATAAATGTCCATTAAGGATTTGTGATTATTGATCACCTTAACTGCCGGCTTATCATTAATGCACACGACAAATTCGCCAAATTTGATTTGTTCATGATCATGGATCGAAGAATGAACCAGGGAGATCATGGAAGAAGAAGCCTCAGCAGCATTGGAATTAGAGAAATTCATATGTGTCATCGGGGTCAATGTGAACTTACTGAATTCTCTTCATGATGATTCCTGATCAATAGAGGCTTGAGTGAAGAAATCCAGTTTTGATGAAACGGCCATAGCACGGCGATTGTCAATTTCTGGCAATGTCATATCTGCATGCCAACAATCAGGAGAAGTCGGTGCTCGAGTGAAACGGCCATTGAATAGATGAAAGTGACATATAAAATCTGGCCACACCCGATCCTTGAGGCCATAGATGAAATGTCCCACTTTATTATTGGCGACCGAGAATTTAAAAGCACGCGGATTGATTTGCTTCACCTTGAAACCAGAACTGATTCCGCCAATGCAGCATTGTAAAGCAATACCCACAGAATCCACATTGAGTGGGGAGGAGGCCGAAGAGAAAGTGACCACAAGAAAGAACTCTTGGCGATCACAAGAAGGAGAGAAGTGTACCGTGGATCCAAAATTTCTCCTCACCTGATCCGCAAGGGCAAGCCCCGGGGCAAAATCCCAGTGAAGTAGACTGTCCATCTTGATCTAATCTAGAAATCGCCATGATTCTCAGTGGAGCAGGTGGAGGGGAGGAGAGGAGAGTGCCCATACCCATGTGATTATTGGTGCCATGATTGATATGGAAGGGGGCAATATTAAGTTCCTTTTCCACTAAGGAAGGGTATGGAACAATTTCCTAGAACAAGAATTAGGCCACCATATGAATCAATCATGAGGGCATCTTATGGATCTAAGACCAAGGATGACAAAACTTAGATCCTTGCTTTATGCCTAGCTAGGGGCACAAAACGATAGCGCTTGTTGGGAGGCAATACAATGAATAAAATTTATTTTTGCTTTTTGCTTTCTGTTCTTGAGTGTTAGCACAATTATGCTACTATTATGATTGTGTTTTTTGTGTCTTAATTAGTGTTTGTGCCAAGTAAAGCCTTTAGGATCTTCTTGGGTGATAGTTGTTTGATCTTGCTGAAAAACAGAAACTTTTGCGCTCACAAAAAGAATTCTCATTTCTAACCAGAGAGCGATAAAATACCAATTCTTTTTGCAGAAGATTAATATACAAATTGCTCAGGTCTTCCAAATTTTTCAGAGTTTTTTGAGTTACAGAATTATTTGAAATATCCAGATTGCTACGGACTGTTATGTTTTCGACAGATTCTGTTTTCTTTGCGTTGTGTGCTTGTTTTGATGATTCTACGGTTGTCTTTGATGAGTTTTTGCCATAGAAAAGTTGGAATGCAGTATATATAATGCAAGAATAAAATATGAATTGGTTTGCAACATCACTTATAGTAGTGATATATTTTCTTATACTAACGGATCTCATGAAGGTTTTGTTGAGTTTTGTGTGATTGAAGTTTTCAAGTTTTGGGTTATATTACGATGGGTGAAGGAATAAGGAGTAAAAAGAGCCTAAGCTTGGGGATTCCCATGGCACCCCAAGTTATTATCCAAAGATAAGCAAGAAACTAAGCTTGGGGATGCCCCGAGTGGCATCCCCTCTTTCTTCTAACAACAATCAGTATTTTACTCGAAGCTATATTTTTATTCGTCACATACTATGTGTTTTTCTTGGAGCGTCTTGTATGATATGAGTCTTTGCTTGTTTTGCTTTGTGTTTTTAGTCTTGATTCCTTGATGTACAAACCTATTTGAGAGAGCCAAAATTATGCCATGACTTGTTAGAATTGCTCTAGTGCTTCACTTATATCTTTTTTGAGCATGGTGTGCTTTGTTATTTTTGAAGAAATGCTCTCTTGCTTCACTTAGATTTATTTGAGAGTTAGTAAAATTTTCAAGAAATTCTCTCTTGCTTCACTTAAATTAATTTGAGAGAAATAAATATTATGCTCATGATCTTCACTTATATTTGTTTGAGCTTATCAAAAGCAACACATGAAAATTATTCCTAAAGTGATAGTTATCCAAGAAGGATATGATAAAAACTTTCATGAAGATCATTGGACAAAATAAACTTGATTCCTTGTAATAATTTTGAGATATGATGATGTGATATGTGAGTCATGTTGATGAGTATTTATGCTTTAGTAAGAATATTGGTGTTAAGGTTTGTGATTCCCTATGCAAGCACGAAAGTCAATAGTTATGCAATGAAATTACATCCTACTTGTGGTGCATTATTTGGTGTTAATTATGCTTAATGCTCGCTTATGAGATTATTCGTTTCTTGATTGGTAGCTTCTCAATCTTTTGCTAGCCTTCATTTTGTACTAAGTATGATCACTACTTGTGCATACAAAATCCTTTACACCAGTTTTTCCACATGAGTCCACTATATCTACCTATATGCGGTATTCTTTTGTCGTTCTAAGAAAATTTGTATGTGCCATCTCTAATATTCAAAAACAATTTCTCTTTTGTGTGCTCATACCGCTCGCGAGGCGGTGAGGGTGGATAATATTTTCCATGCTAGATGTGTTATTCTCACGATCAGTCTTTATTCACTTTTCATTGCACGAGAGTAAGGCAAAGGTATTAGGGATTCCCAATCACGAAATGAAAAATGAATTTACTTTATGTTGTCAAATAATAAATTCCTTGGAAAGTGTTATTATGGAAGGCACCCGTGGATACGGTTAGCCATGGAAAGTGAAAGTATGGTGGAAAAAGGAATAAACTTTATTTTCTGTTTGGGAACCGCCTATGATATATCTAGCATGGAAAGTGTTGGGAACTCTAAGTCGTTTTTGTTCGTGGGAAAAGTATGCCTCTCAAAATATTTTTATCACTCAATTTTTTCTTTGAGCTCTGGCACCCCTACAAATCCCAACTTCCCTCTGCGAAGGGCCTTTATTTTACTTTATGAAATTTTTATTTTTAATTTGAGTCTCCATCTTCTCTTATAAAGCACCAACTAGGGGGCACTATGATCCACTACAAAAAAAGACACTTCCGTGATAATACATGTTTGTCACAGTAGGTCACGTTTTGTGTCATGCATGTATGATACGTCCATTTTGCATCATGCTTTTATATCGATATTTAATTAATTATGGGTTGTTATTACACACTATGTCACAATACTTATGCCTATTCTCTCTTATTTTACAAGGTTTACACGAAGAGGGAGAATGCTGTCAGCTGGAATTCTGGGCTGGAAAAGGAGCAAATATTAGAGACCTATTCTGCACATCTCCAAAAGTCCTGAAACTCCACGACAGTTAGTTTTGGAATATATAAAAAATATTGGGCGAAGAAAACACCAGAGGGGGGCCGCCCACCATCCACGAGGGTGGGGGGCGCGCCCTATGATACGTCTTCAATGTATCTATAATTTATGAAGTATTCATGCTATTATATTATCTATTTTGGATGTTTATGGGCTTTATTAGACACTTTTATATTATTTTTGGGACTAACCTATTAACCCAGAGCCCAGTGTCAGTTTCTGTTTTTTCCTTGTTTTAGAGTATCGCAGAAAAGGAAAACCAAACGAAGTCCAATTGACCTAAAAATTTGTGGAGCTTATTTTTGGATCAAAAGAAGCCCACGAAGCATCAGAGTTGGACCAGAAGAGTCCCATGCTGCCCACGAGGGTGGGGGCGCGCCCCCTGCCTCATGGACAGCCCGGAGATCCACCGACGTACTTCTTCCTCCTATATATACCAATATACCCTAAAAACTCCGGGGAGCAGAATAGATCGGGAGTTCCGCCACCAGAAGCCTCCGTAGCCACCGAAAACCAATCTAGACCCGTTCCAGCACCCTGTCGGAGGGGGGAATCCCTCTCCGGTGGCCATCTTCATCATCCCGGTGCTCTCCATGACGAGGAGGGAGTAGTTCTCCCTCAGGGCTGAGGGTATGTACCAGTAGCTATGTGTTTGATCTCTCTCTCTCTCTCTCTCTCGTGTTCTTGAGGTGGTACCATCTTGATGTATCGCGAGCTTTGCTATCATAGTTGGATCTTATGATGTTTCTCCCCCTCTACTCTCTTGTAATGGACTGAGTTTTCTCTTTGAAGTTATCTTTTCGGATTGAGTTTTAAGGATTTGAGAACACTTGATGTATGTCTTGCGTGGGATACCCGTGGTGACAATGGGGTATTCTATTGATTCACTTGATGTATGTTTTGGTGATCAACTTGCGGGTTCCGCCCATGAACCTATGCATAGGGGTTGGCACACGTTTTTGTCTTGACTCTCCGGTAGAAACTTTAGGGCACTCTTTGAAGTACTTTTGTGTTGGTTGAATAGATGAATCTGAGATTGTGTGATGCATATCATAAAATCATACCCATGGATACTTGAGGTGATATTGGAGTACCTAGGTGACATTAGGGTTTTGGTTGATTTGTGTCTTAAGGTGTTATTCTAGTACGAACACTGATAGATCGATTAGAAATGATAACTTTGAGGTGGTTTCGTACCCTACAATAATCTCTTCGTTTGTTCTCCGCTATTAGTGGCTTTGGAGTGACTCTTTGTTGCATGTTGAGGGATAGTTATGTGATCCAATTATGTTATTATTGTTGAGAGAACTTGCACTAGTGAAAGTATGAACCCTAGGCCCTATTTCCTAGCATTGCAATACCATTTGTGCTCACTTTTATCATTAGTTACCTTGCTGTTTTTATATTTTCAGATTACAAATACCCTTATCTATCATCCATATTGCACTTGTATCACCATCTCTTCGCCGAACTAGTGCACCCATACAATTTACCATTGTATTGGGTGTGTTGGGGACACAAGAGACTCTTTGTTATTTGGTTGGAGGGTTATTTGAGAGAGACCATCTTCATCCTACGCCTCCCACGGATTGATAATCCTTAGGTCATCCACTTGAGGGAAATTTGCTATTGTCCTACAAACCTCTGCACTTGGAGGCCCAACAACGTCTACAAGAAGAAGGTTGTGTAGTAGACATCAAGCTCTTTTTTGGCGCCGTTGCCAGGGAGGTTAGCACTTGAAGGTATATCTTTAGATCTTTCAATTGAATCTTTTAGTTTCTTATTTTATCACTAGTTTAGTCTATAAAAGAAAATTACAAAAAATAGAATTAAGGGTACCTCATATGCTGCACCTTTTTAATGTCTTTCGTGAAAACAAGGATTCCGATAATTGTGCCAAAGTGTTAGAAGAAGAATGCATTAAAATGTTTGGCACTAAATCTTTGAATGATGAGCATGATTGCAATGTTGTTAGTATGAACTCTTTGAATATCTATAGTACTAATGATGAATGCACTAGTCATGATGAAAATGTTTCCTATAAGAATGTCGATTTTTGTGGAGTGCATAGAGGTTGTAAGTACATACCAAAAAGGGAAGATAGATTTTGCAAGAGGCATAAGTACTTAGAAACTAAATGGTTGCAAGAAAGGCTAGATGTTTGTGCTAAAAATTTAAATTTTCTTAGCCGTACTTGTGAACTTTGCAATGAACGTGGTCATTTAACTATCCGATACAAATTGTTTCATGATCTAATCGTTTCCCAAAATTGTGATTACTTGATTTCCCTTGCACATCATAATGAACTTAGTTTGCTTATGGGTTATGAAGAAATGAAACATATAACTAACTATCTTCCAGTATTTTCCCGTGATAAACTTCTTGATTTTTATCTAGAGGAAATTTATATGTATTGTGCGGTGAATTGCATTGAAAATCCTTATATTGCCAATTACATAAAGACAAGAAAACAAATAGAAGATGAATAGAATACTAATGAAAGGGAAGAGGCTTCCCAATATCCTACTATTATTTCTTATGATGAATCAGGTAATGAGGAGGAGCTTTCTATTCAACCAATCTCATCAATAAGGAGCTCAAAAAAGAGGGATAAAACTGCACATGATGTGAAGAAGAAAAAGAAAAATAGAGAAGCAAAGGTAAAAAGATATCCCTCGCAAATGATGTTACTCCTACTACTCATTGTGATGATGATAATTGCTATACTATTGGTGCTATCCATACTATTAATGATGAGGGTGATTATGCTTATGATATGAAAAGGGCCAAGCTTGGGGATGCTATGTTTGATGAAGATGATGTTTTTGAGAATATATTTTCTACAATTAATGTTTGTCCCATCCTTGGGGATGCTATGTTTAATAAAGATGATATTTTTAGTCTCCCAAGTTTTGATATGCAAATTTATAATGATGATAGCATGCCTCCTACTTATGATGATTATATTGATGAAAGTGGGTTTGGAAGAGTGTCAACTTTAGGAAGTAATGATCCCACTATTTTGGAGGATGTTGAATCTTATTATGATAATTATGAAAGTGGATTTGGAGAGGTCATGACTTTATTTAGTGATGATTCCACTATCTTGGAAGAGGTTTCAATCGATTATGATGAGAACAAAGTTGCTACTTATGATGATTATTGTGATGACACATATGCTATAAAAAGTAGTGATGATATTTATAAAACTTGTCATGATTATGATTACCCCTTTTCTGAACATTACTATTTTAATATGGAAAAAAATTATAGTATTCAAGTCTCTTATGATACTCCCACTACTATTGATGAGAATAAATTTGCTTATGTGGAGAGTAATAAAATTTCTATGCTTGTAGATCATGAAAATAATGCTTTAGGTGCTGGTTATATTGTTCAATTCATTCATGATGCTACTGAAAATTATTATGATGGAGGAATATATACTTGTAGGAATTGCAATAATATCAAGTTTCCTCTCTATGTGCTTAAAGTTTCAAAGTTATGCTTGTTTTGCCTTCCTATGCTAGTTGATTATTGTTCCCATAAGTTGTTTGCTCACAAAATCCCTATGCATAGGAAGTGGGTTAGGCTTAAATGTGTTAGTCATATTCTTCATGATGCTCTCTTTATGTTCCAATTCTTATCTTTTATGTGAGCATCATTGAAATCATCATGCCTAGCTAGGGGCGTTAAACGATAGCGCTTGTTGGGAGGCAACCCAACTTTTTTTTGTTCCTTGCTTTTTGTTCCTGTTTAGTAATAAATAATTCATCTAGCCTCTGTTTAGATGTGGTTTTATGTTTTATTTAGTGTTTGTGCCAAGTAGAACCTTTGGGAAGACTTGGGTGAAGTCTTTATGATCATGCTGTAAAAAACAGAAACTTTAGAGCTCACGAGATTAGGTAAAACTTTTTACTGGAGAATGCTATTTAGTTGATTATTTTTGCAGATGATTAATAGATAAATTCCTCAGGTCCACCAATTTATTTGAGAATTTTATGAGCTGCAGAAGTGGTCGAAACCTACATATTACTACAGACTGTTATATTTTTGACAGATTCTGTTTTCATCGTGTTGTTTGCTTATTTTGATGAATCTATGAGTAGTATCGGAGGCTATGAACCATAGAGAAGTTAGAATACAGTAGATATTACACCAATATGAATTTAGAATGAGTTCATTATAGTACCTTATGATGGTGATTTTCTTTCTTATACTAACGGAGCTTACGAGTTTTTCTGTTAAGTTTTGTGTTGTGAAGTTTTCAAGTTTTGGGTAAAGATTCGATGGACTATGGAATAAGGAGTGGAAAGAGCCTAAGATTGGGGATCCCAAGGCACCCCAAGGTAATATTCAAGGACAACCAAAAGCCTAAGCTTGGGTATGCCCCGGAAGGCATCCCCTCTTTCGTCTTCGTTCATCGGTAACTTTACTTGGAGCTATATTTTTATTCACCACATGATATGTGTTTTGCTTGGAGCGTCAATTTATTTTGTTAGGATTTTCCTGCTGTTTGAATAAAATATCAATATCTGAAATTATTAAATGTTAGAGAGTCTTCACATAGTTGCATAATTATTCAACTACTCATTGATCTTCACTTATATCTTTTTGGAGTAGTTTGTCATTTACTCGCGTGCTTCACTTATATCCTATGAGTAAATAGTTGAATGAGCGAATATCATAAATATGAAATTATATATGTTTCATATGCTTATCCCATGGGGAGTAATGACTTCACATATAAGAAGTAGAGGTGGTAAATTTATTGAAGGTTAGCAAACATTGTATTGGTCACTTGAACAATTCATGAAAGAATATTGAAGGAAGAGAGATTTCACATATAAATATGCTATCTTGGACATCTTTTGTTATTGTGAGAACTCATTAAAATATGACATGCTAAAAGGTTGATGTCATACAAGGAAGACAATAGAATGGGTTATGTTTTCTTATATCCGAAATAAAGTATATTGTCACGGATTATCCAACATGTTGAGCTTGCCTTTCCCCCTCATGCTAGCCAAATTCTTTGTGCCAAGTAGAGATACTACTTGTGCTTCCAAACATCCCTTAAACCAGTATTGCCATGGGAGTCCACTATACCTACCTATGGATTGAGTAAGATCCTTCAAGTAAGTTGTCATCGGTGCATGCAATAAAAATTGCTCTCTAAATATGTATGATCTTTTATTGTGGAGAAAATAAGCTTTATACGATCCTGTGATATGGAAGAAATAAAAGCGACGGACTGCATAATAAAGGTCCCTATCATAGGGGGCAATATAAAGTGACCGTTCTTCCGCATTAAGATTTTATGCATCCAACTATAAAAGCGCATGACAACCTCTGCTTCCCTCTGCGAAGGGCCTATCTTTTATTCTTGTCTTCTACCTTACGCAAGAGTCATGGTGATCTTCACCTTTCCTTTTTACATTTTATCCTTTGGCAAGCACATTGTGTTGGAAAGATTCTGATATATATATCCAATTGGATGTAAGGCATCATGAACTATTATTGTTGACATTACCCTTGAGGTAAAAGGTTGGGAGGCGAATCTATAAGCCCCTATATTTCTCTGTGTCTGATTAAAACTTTGAACCCATGAATATCGCGTGAGTGTTAGCAATTGTGAAAGACTACATGATAGTTGAGTATGTGGGGTTTGCTAAATCAAAGCTCTGACATAGACTCTTCCTGAAAATAAGATGAATTGTAATTGTTTGATGACTGGTAACACGGTTTGTTAGTTTTCAAGAAAGTTTATGATCTATACTTTAACATGTGAATAGTTTGTTACTTGATAATGAGAAGCTATATGAGATGAGCTATTGTTCTGATATATAATGATGTTAGAAAAGGTTATTGAAATTATCATTGATCAAACTTGTGCACCTACTAGCATTCACACTTCATAAATTATTTCTTTTATCATTTACCTACTCGAGGACGAGCATGAATTAAGCTTGGGGATGCTGATACGTCTCCAACGTATCTATAATTTACGAAGTATTCATGCTATTATATTATCTGTTTTGGATGTTTATGGGCTTTATTAGACACTTTTATATTATTTTTGGGACTAACCTATTAACCCAGAGCCCAGTGCCAGTTTCTGTTTTTTTCCTTGTTTTAGAGTATCGCAGAAAAGGAAAACCAAACGGAGTCCAATTGACCTGAAAATTGGCGGAGCTTATTTTTGGATCAGAAGAAGCCCACGAAGCATCAGAGTTGGACCATAAGAGTCCTGGGCTGCCCACAAAGGTGGGGCGCGCGCCCACCCCCTGGGCGCACCCCCTGCCCTGTGGACAGCCCGGAGATCCACCGACGTACTTCTTCCTCCTATATATACCCATATACCCTAAAAACTTTGGGGAGCACAATAGATCAAGAGTTCCGCCGCCAAAAGCCTCCGTAGCCACCGAAAACCAATCTAGACCCGTTCCGGCACCCTGCTGGAGGGGGGAATCCCTCTCCGGTGGCCATCTTCATCATCCCGATGCTCTCCATGACGAGGAGGGAGTAGTTCTCCCTCGGGCTAAGGGTATATACCAGTAGCTATGTGTTTGATCTCTCTCTCTCTCTCTCTCGTGTTCTTGAGGTGGTACGAACTTGATGTATCGCGAGCTTTGCTATTATAGTTGGATCTTATGACGTTTCTCCCCCTCTACTCTCTTGTAATGGATTGAGTTCTCCCTTTGAAGTTATCTTTTTGGATTGAGTCTTTAAGGATTTGAGAACACTTGATGTATGTCTTGCGTGGGATACCCGTGATGACAATGGGGTATTCTATTGATTCACTTGATGTATGTTTTGGTGATCAACTTGCGGGTTCCGCCCATGAACCTATGCATAGGGGTTGGCACACGTTTTCGTCTTGACTCTCCGGTAGAAACTTTGGGGCACTCTTTGAAGTACTTTTGTGTTGGTTGAATAGATGAATCTGAGATTGTGTGATGCATATCGTATAATCATACCCACGGATACTTGAGGTGACATTGGAGAATCTAGGTGACATTAGGGTTTTGTTTGATTTGTGTCTTAAAGTGTTATTCTAGTACGAACTCTATGATAGATCGATCAGAAAGGATAACTTTGAGGTGGTTTCGTACCCTTCAATAATCTGTTCGTTTGTTCTCCGCTATTAGTGGCTTTGGATTGACTCTTTGTTGCATGTTGAGGGATAGTTATGTGATCCAATTATGTTATTATTGTTGAGAGAACTTGCACTAGTGAAACTATGAACCCTAGGCCTTATTTCCTAGCATTGCAATACCGTTTGTGCTCACTTTTATCATTAGTTACCTTGCTGTTTTTATATTTTCAGATTACAAATACCCATATCTATCATCCATATTGCACTTGTATCACCATCTCTTCGCCGAACTAGTGCACCCATACAATTTGCCATTGTATTGGGTGTGTTGGGGACACAAGAGAATCTTTGTTATTTGGTTGCAGGGTTGTTTGAGAGAGACCATCTTCATCCTACGCCTCCCACGGATTGATAAACCTTAGGTCATCCACTTGAGGGAAATTTGCTACTGTCCTACAAACCTCTGCACTTGGAGGCCCAACAACGTCTATAAGAAGAAGGTTGTGTAGTAGATATCAAGCTCTTTTCTGGCGCCGTTGCCGGGGAGGTTAGCGCTTGAAGGTATATCTTTAGATCTTGCAATTGAATCTTTTAGTTTCTTGTTTTATCACTAGTTTAGTCTATAAAAGAAAATTACAAAAAAATGGAATTGAGGGTACCTCATATGCTGCACCTTTTTAATGTCTTTCGTGAAAACAAGGATTCCGATAATTGTGCCAAAGTGTTAGAAGAAGAATGCATTAAAATGTTTGGCACTAAATCTTTGAATGATGAGCATGGTTGCAATGTTGTTAGTATGAACTCTTTGAATATCTATAGTACTAATGATGATTGCACTAATCATGATGAAAATGTTTCCTATAAGCATGTCGATTTTTGTGGAGTGCATAGAGTTTGTAAGTACATACTGTCTGGTTTTGTCACGGCAGATGTCCTAGAGAAAGGACTTAGTCGTGGAGCCATCGCGACGGGTTAGCTTGAAGGGGTTAAAGCGGACACAAGGACGCAAGAGAGTTTATACTAGTTCGGCCCCTTCGATGAAGGTAAAAGCCTACGTCCTAGTTGTGATGGAATTGATGGGTGTTTCGATGACTAGGGAGCAAATAAGCTTCGCCTATGTCTCGAGTTGTCGTCTCTTCCTTGAACCGCCACCGGGTCGTCCCCTTATATACATGGGTGACGCCCGTCGGTTTACAGAGTCCCAACACCGGCTCATAGATGTGTCCGGTTTGGTATCTACTTATTCCTAACTTACAATACAAGTTATATATTGACACCGGTTTACGGCTACAGGCTCTCCAACCGATTATGGGTCTTGAGCCCTCATCTATCTTCATGGGCTTTAACATGCTTAACTATTGATGAAGTTAATCCGGCCCAGATAGGCCAGATTGATTTGAACAGG
Organism: Triticum urartu; assembly: GCF_003073215.2. Lineage (NCBI taxonomy): Eukaryota > Viridiplantae > Streptophyta > Magnoliopsida > Poales > Poaceae > Triticum > Triticum urartu. The sequence continues at coordinate 111,911,718 of NC_053022.1, forward strand.
TTCATGTCAATCCTTAGCAAAAACATCATCGTCAACATCTTCTTGTAGTTTGGTGAACCGCCGTGATGTCATCTTCTCTGATTGTTGTGACGTCATTTGTCATAAAGAAATTATCCATGATATCTTCCTGTTTAGTAGATGTGCGATAATCGAGGTGACAGCTCTGTTTCCAAACTTGCGGCCCCTTGATTTTCGCGCCTGAACCTTGTCCCTTGCTTTATAAATAGGACCGAAGGGTCATTTCTTTTTCCCCTTCGTGCCCTTCTGCTTCATCTTCCTCGCGTCGCCCAGTCTTCGGAGCTCCGCCGCCACCGTCGACCTCTGCACCAACCTTGGCCGCTGCATCACCCTGAACGTACCAGAGCACCGCGGCGACCTTCCGCTTCTTCCTCAGCTCCGGTAAGTCTTCTATCCTTTTCATCATAGATCTGTTCTAGGGTTTCCATGTTCTCCAGTGTTCATCGCTTGCTTCTTGTTCATATGATAGATCCTTAGACGAGTCTGTGAATCTTCGCTCTGTGTAGCAGTAGTTTTTATCCTCCGTCTTCATTGTCCGGCATATTAAGACCATAGATCTTATCCGTACCTTTGCTTATTGATTTGGCACTGCTCCTTTTGGGCCTTGAATATTTATCTCCTTTATAAACATGTTCCAGATCCAAAGCTGTAGTATAATCTTGTGTAATCTGTTTTTGCGTACTTACTCATTTGTAGTCTTGACTGTTCAACGCTTAGACCAGGCGGTTTAACTTTGTAGAAAAATTTGACAAACCGGTGTATACCATTAGTCCCCTTGTTGAACCGCCAGATGATGGTTGCTTCATGAAACTCCGGTTCAGATAGTTCTATCTCCAGTTTAATAGTGCCCATACCAACGTACCTTGATCAAATGCATTTTTGAACCGGGATCTTCTACCTTGTAGATTCCATCATGGCCAAGCAAGTGTATGAGTGCAATTGGGTCCCTTCTCGCGTCACAGAGGATCAACTGGACGATTTAGTCCTGATTGGCGCCTTGGGCAGTAAAGACACCATCCATTGGAGGGCTCCTAGCAAAGAATGCCCCCCCACACCTTGAGAAGGAGAGGTTGTTGTTTTCATAGATCACTTAGCCCAGGGCTTTAAGCCGCCTGGTTCTAAATTTTACCAGGATGTTTTAGCCGATTTCCAACTCCATCCGCAAGACACTGGCCCCAACTCTGTTACAAATATGTGCCACTTCCAAGTGCTCTGTGAGGTGTTCTTTCAAGAGGAGCCCACAGTGGAATTATTCAGAGATCTTTTCCATCTAAACCGTCGTACTGAGTTTACTGATGGCTCCATTACGGAGTTGGGTGGCATGGCGATTCAAAAAAGGAAAGAGGTCACATACCCTCACGCCAAGCTGAACAGTCACCCCAAGGAGTGGAATCAGACATGGTTCTACTGCAAAGACACCTCCCCTGCTGGTGAGAATCCCTTGCCTGGCTTTCGTCCGGAGAGGCTCTGCAATACACACCCTTTTCCTCAAAGATTGACTGCCCAGGAGAGAAGCAAATATGCTCCCCAGCTGTCAAAGCTCAGAGCCTTTATGGCCAACGGTTTAACAGGGGTTGATCTCGCTCACTGTTGGATATCATGGAGCATACTGCCCCTTAGTCAGCGCTCCGGTTTGATGTGCGAGTATACTGATAATGTTGATGACCCACTGCGACATTCAAAACTCTAGCTCTCCGGTGAAGAAATCACAGAGGCTGTGCGTAAGATACTGAATGAACCGGAGCACGTCTGCGCTAGAACCGGCCTGCTTCCCTTCTGTGCCACCAACAAACCGCCAGCTGTAAGACTTTGATTTTTCTCTTTGCTGAATCTGTTATTAACATGTCTGGTCATTGTTTTTAATATCAGTATCTGCATAATCAGGGCGATGATCCGTTTTGGAGCAAAAAGCTGCCGCAGGAGAAACCAGAGAAAACAGATAAACTGGAAAGAGCAATCCGGCAAAAGACTAAAGTTGTGAAGAAGACTGCCCACCGGAAAAGAACCACTGCATCTTCTAATCCGGCCCCTGATGACGAGGTGGATAATCTGGACTTTGAGGTAGAGCTTGACTCACTTGGTTTATTTTTCATGCGTGTTATTGATGATGATATTTGTCAGGATGATGCCGAAGCCAGCCACGCGGATGTTGCAGAGGTAATTATTCTCTCTTCCGATTCAGAAACTTTTCCTTCACAAAAAATTCGTCAGGCAAACCGGAAAGTTAAATTTTCTCATCCTCTTGCTTATTTGGATCCTAAACTTCTTATGAAGACTCAACAACACGAAGCTCGCCGCACCACCCGGCACAGCGGCCAGGTAGTTACCTCCGCCGGTTTACCGAACAGTCTGGTTCGGAAACGTCATTCTGAGGTCTCTAATTCGCTTGTCAGTGCTTGTCCTAAAGAGGGCTTCTTTCGTCAACCTCTTAATCCATTTGACTCTGATTACCAGGTTATTTCCCACTCATCTTCTGGCGAGTCATCGGCTACTCAGCTCCCACCGCTCAAAACGGTGCTTGGGTAAGCTATATTTATTGTGATGTTTGCAGTATATTGCCTTAGAACATATGCTGTATTTAATTTTGTTATTCTTCTCAGGGCCAAACCTAGGCCAAGCAAGAAGGCCCGCCTGGACAAAGCGGCCGAAGAAGATGTCATTCTTGAACCAGGCAAAACATCCAATCTTGAAGCGGCTATTCCTAAGGATATTCCCAATGATCCACCGCAGCCAGATGATGATCTTATTGCTGAAGAGATACCTACTGATACCTCAGGTCCTATCCATCAGCCCACAGGTTCCATCTGGATTGAACGCTCCACCGGTCCAGCAAACCCTGCTGACAAGCCAACAGCTCCAGTGCAAACCGGCGGTACCAAGGATGATGAGGTTGTCATTACTGGTACTGGCCATACTGAGCCAAGCCACCCTGTCGCTTTATCCAAACATTCTGCCAAGGAAGAGTTTGCTGCTTTTGGCAAAGGCAAGTGGAAGGCCGATCTGACGACTTACGCTGCTCTGAATGCCCAAGATATCCATTCCGGCTATCTGAACCGGCTATATACCAGCCGTGACTATGAAGCCGGTCTGGTTAACATGATGAAAGATAAATATGAGGTAACTTCCATATGCTCCTTCCTGCTTGTATGCTTTCATTCTTGCTGACTCTCCTAGCCCCTAAGGGCCGGTTTGAAATATTCTTTCAAACCGGGACTTAATAATATAAACCTTGATGCTTTGAAAATTTGCTGATGTAGCCCCCAAGGGCCGGTTCAACTTAGTGTAGTTAAACCGGTACTTTAAGTAATTGAAACTGCCGCATCAGAATACATATGATCAAATAGCCATTAGCCCCCAAGTGCCAAGTTGAATGCTTGTATTGATCTTGGGACTTTGTAAACATTTGAAAGATGAAGATCGAATACGCATTAGCCCCCAAGTGCTAAGCGCATAACTTGTTATGTGGTTGGTACTTGAATCCTTCTACCGATTTGTTGAAACATATATCTGTATGCCTGCAGGCGGAGCTGAAGGCGAAAGAAAACCAAGTCATTGATCTGCAAGAAAACCTGAAAACCCAACAGGCTGAAACCTCCAAAGCAAAAGAGGAATTGGCCAGTGCCTTAAGCACCATGGAACAACTTAAGGAGAACTTCAAGAAGAAACGGGCGGATTGGGCCACTGAAAAGGCCGCTTTGATCAAACGAGCAGAGGATGCCGAGGCCGCACTAAAACCAGTGACGGATGAACTGACCAGCATAAAGCGGCACGTTCATGCCATGACCACTGCTATCTTTGGTAAGTCAGCTTGCCTTCTAAATTGGTTCTGCCTTCTTACAGAGTCGCCGGTTTATTAATCCTTTATGGTATTTCAGGGACACGCATTGGTCACTTGGGGTCAGATGTGCGGAAGAAATTGAAAGCCGCCTATACCTTGGTTGAACAATTGTATACTGGTGCCCAGCGCATCATCTGTACCGCGTCTCATAACAAACCGACGCCCACTTTGATTCAAGATACTCTGATGAAACTGTCAGTGCTTCCTGCCCGGGTTAAAGAGCTGAAGAAATCTGCTGCTCGAACCGGTGCAATCAATGCTTTAATCCGAGCAAAAGCCTGGGTACCAGATTTTGATCCTATTGAAGCGGCTCAGGGCTATCCCAGCTTGAAGGAAGACGGATCAGAATTTGGTGAAGCGGATTTGCGAGCAATAAACCGGGAGGTACGTCCGCTAGCTTGTCAACTGGCTGAGGAAGTAGACTTGTCTCATTATCAAGCCCAATATGACAGTCAGAACAAACGAATAGCTGCACCAATCCATGAATCGGAAAATCTGATCCCTCCAATCCGTAAGCATACTTACGCTCCCGATATTGATCCGTCATTGCTAATTCGTGATGAGGCTGTTTTTCAAGCATTAATGGGAATAGACTGGACAACTGTGGATTTCCAGCCACTGGATAGAGAAACGGAAGCTGAAGCAGCGCAAGATGACCCACAACCATTAGGCCAGGCTGGTGGTCAAGCTTAAACCGGAAGTCGGTTTAAAAACTTCTTCTCCTTTGTGAAAAACAATTATGTTATTATGGGCACCATGTTGCCTTGTAATAGGCTAGCTGATACCTTTGATGTTGATATGCCTTCGTGCATAACTTGTTCTTCCTGTGGTAATGAACTTTCCAAAACACTTTCTGAAATAAGAAATTCGTCAAATGCCACCGCGGTTGTACCGTCAGGCGGAGTATGATGTCTATATATATAAAATCAAAACATCCAAAACAAAATTTTAAGTATATGATCAAAATTTTGAGATATATAATACCTGCCATCATTGAGTGTGAAGTCGGCTTGGCCAACCTTGGAGCGGAGTTTTGCAAACCCACACTGTTGGAGGAAATAACAACTCCTGAATATATATATGACGCTGTTTTTCATGTAAACCGTGCCGGGTTATAATAAACACCGTGTTACTCCAGAAGAGGATGCTAACAGCAAGCATCAAACTGGACAAATAGTCTCCGGATTGACGTGAACTGTGTTCCATCAATTGATTGGTTAAAAAACTTTGTCGGTTAAAAAACACAATGAAAAGCAAAAAAAACCCTTCAAAGAAAAGTATAAAACAAAAACAAAAACGTTTGCCAAAAAAGATTCATTTAAGCTGATCAAATGGTGTTACCATGGCCAAACACGACCAAGCTCCCGTTAGGTGTAACTATGGTTCTAGTTAGACAGGTCCCCAAGTGATTCTTGTGGCATTTATGCCGACCAAATGGCGTGGTCATGGTTCAGGTTCGATCAAGCCCCCAAGTGATTCTGTGGCCTTAGGCCGATCAAGAGGCATGACTGGTTCAGACATGACCAAGTCCCCAAGTGATCTGGTGGCTCTCGCCTATCAAGAGGCATGGTATTGGTTCGGACACGACCAATCCTCCAAGTGATATAACACGATGCTTTTAGCAAAGCGGACTCAAGGGGTAAACCGGAGGCCGCTTTAGAGCAACTTCGTGTAACCTCACATGATGTAAAAGAACAGATACCCCGCTTTAGCTGAGGTTCCGGTTTATTATATTTAATCATAATATATACATTGTCATAACATGTACATAAGTATAGCCAATGGCTCAGGTATAGTAAGGCCGAAGATGAGCTATATTCCATGGCCTATTAGTCTCCTCCTCTAATGTACGTGAGTCCTTATGCTCTCGAATATCGATCAGATAGTACGACCCGTTGTGCAGATTCTTGCTGACCATGAAAGGCCCCTCCCAAGGTGGGGATAGCTTATGCATATCAGTCTGATCTTGGATGAGCTGAAGCACCAAATCTCCTTCCTGAAAGGCTCTGGTTCTGACCCAGCGACTGTGATAACGACGAAGATCCTGCTGGTAAATCGCCCATCGGGCGGCTGCAATGTCACGCTCTTCATCCAACCGGTCCAAAGCATCTTGCCATGCTGTCTCGTTGTCCGCTTCAATATAAGTCGTGACACGAGGTGAATCATGACGGATATCACTGGGGAGAACCGCCTCCGCTCCATAAACAATGAAGAATGGTGTGTATCCTATTGATCTGTTGGGTGTTGTATTGATGCTCCATAACATAGATGGTAATTCTTATACCCAACAACCCGGCGTTCTCTGCAAAGGAGCCATGAGCCGGGGCTTGATGCCCCTCAAGATCTCTTGATTAGCTCTTTCTGCTTGACCATTGGACTGTGGATGTGCCACTGATGAAACGTCGAGCCGGATGTGCTCCCGTTCGCAGAACTCCTTCATAGCACCCTTGGACATATTGGTACCATTATTTGTGATAATACTGTGCGGAAAACCAAACCGGAAAATCACCTTTTTGATGAACTGAACCGCCGTGGCCGCATCACATTTGCTAACAGGTTCTGCCTCCACCCACTTTGTAAACTTGTCAACCGCCACCAGGAGGTGGGTCTTCTTATCTTTGGACCTTTTGAAAGGCCCAACCATATCCAGCCCCCAAGTCGCAAACGGCCAAGTAATTGGAATCATCCTCAATTCTTGAGTCGGTACATGAGCACGTCTTGAAAACCTTTGGCAACCATCACATCGTCTGACCAGATCCTCCGCATCAGCATGAGCAGTTAACCAATAGAAACCATGGCGAAACGCTTTAGCCACCAGAGACTTTGAACCGGCGTGGTGACCACAATCTCCTTCATGGATCTCACGCAAAATTTCACGGCCTTCTTCAGGAGACACGCAACGTTGAAAAGCTCCTGATACACTACAATGATGCAACTCGCCGTTGATGACAGCCATGGACTTGGATCGCCGGATTATCTGCCGGGCCAGAATCTCATCTTCTGGCAACTCGCCCCGGTTCTTGTACGCCAGGTAAGGAAGCGTCCAATACGGAATAACATGAAGAACTACCACCAATTGAGCCTCCGGATCAGGAATAGCCAAATCCTCTTCACCAGGGATCTTCACCGACGGGTTGTGCAGCACATCCAGAAAAACATTGGGCGGGACTGGTTTGCGCTGAGAGCCCAGCCGGCTTAAACCGTCCGCCGCTTCATTTTTCCGCCGGTCCACGTGGTCCACCTGATAGCCTCTGAAATAACCTGCAACAATATACACCTCACGACGATATGCTGACATGAGTGGGTCCTTGGAGTCCCAAGTGCCAGACACTTGCTGAACCTCAAGGTCCGAATCACCGAAGCACTTAACTCGACTTAGATTCATCTCCTTAGCCATCCGAAGACCATGGAGCAAGGCTTCATACTCAGCTGCATTGTTAGTACAAGGGAACATTAAACGGAGAACATAACAAAACTTATCACCTCATGGGGAAGTTAATACGACTCCAGCCCCCGAGCCTTCCAACTGCCTGGATCCGTCAAAATGGATGGTCCAATACGTATGATCCGGCTTTTCTTCAGGTGCTTGCATTTCCGTCCAATCATTGATGAAATCAACAAGTGCTTGAGACTTAACCGCTGTCCGAGGCACATACTTCAAACCGTACGGCCCCAGCTCTATAGCCCACTTTGCAACCCGGCCAGTTGCTTCCCGGTTCTGGATGATATCTCCCAAAGGAGAAGAATTGACCACCGTAATTGGGTGCCCTTGGAAGTATTGCTTAAGCTTCCGGCTTGCCATAAAAACTCCATACACCAGCTTCTGCCAATGCGGATACCTTTGCTTGGACTCAATGAGCACCTCGCTGATATAATAGACCGGACGTTGAACCGGATGCTCCTTACCTGCCTCCTTTTGCTCCACCACAATAGCCACGCTGGCCGCACGAGCATTAGCAGCAACATATAGTAGTAACGGCTTCTTATCAATGGGAGCGGCGAGCACAGGCGGATTGGCCAATTGCCGCTTTAAGTCCTCAAATGCTTCATCAGCAGCATAACTCCAGACGAACTGATCCGTCTTCTTCAACATCTGATACAAAGGGATCGCCTTCTCACCAAGGCGGCTGATAAACTGGCTTAACGCAGCAATTCGGCCTGCCAGGCGTTGAACATCATTGATACACTTCGGTTTAGCCAGGGAGGTGATGCCTGTGATCTTCTCCGGATTAGCCTCAATTCCCCTGTTGGACACCAGAAAACCCAATAACTTGCCCGCCGGTACACCAAAGACACACTTGTCCGGATTAAGCATCATCTTGTACGTCCTTAGGTTATCAAAGGTTTCCTTCAAATCGTCAACCAGAGTCTCCTTCTCCCTGGATTTAACCACGATATCATCCATGTAAGCATGTACATTACGGCCAATCTGCTTGTGAAGACAATTTTGTACACACCGTTGATAAGTTGCCTGGGCACTTTTGAGCCCAAAGGGCATAGACACATAGCAGAAGGCTCCAAAGGGAGTTATGAATGCCGTCTTCTCCTGGTCCTTAACTGCCATTTTGATCTGATGATAGCCAGAATATGCATCCAAAAAACTTAAACGCTCACAACCCGCCGTAGCATCAATGATTTGATCAATACGGGGGAGGGAAAAAGGATCCGCTGGACAAGACTTATTAAGATCTGTGTAATCCACACACATGCGCCAGGTGCCATTTTTCTTAAGGACTAGCACCGGATTGGCAAGCCACTCAGGGTGAAAAACTTCAACAATAAAACCAGCTGCTAAGAGCCTGGCTACCTCTTCTCCAATCGCCTTGCGTCTTTCTTCGTTAAACCGACGGAGGAACTGTTTCACCGGTTTGTATTTAGGATCCACATTAAGGGTGTGCTCAGCGAGTTGCCTCGGTACACCTGGCATGTCAGAGGGCTTCCATGCAAAAATGTCCCGATTCTCACGGATGAACTCGATGAGCGCGCTTTCCTATTTCGGATCCAAGTTGGCACTGATGCTGAACTGCTTGGACGAATCGCCAGGTACGAAGTCAACAAGCTTAGTTTCTGCTGCCGATTTGAACTTCAGGGCCGGATCATGCTCCGTAGTTGGCTTCTTCAATGGAGTCATGTCCGCCGGATGAACATTGTCTTTATAGTACTTCAACTCCTCGGTGGCACAAACCGACTCTGCATAAGCCGCATCTCCTTCCTCGCATTCCAAAGCGATTTTGCGGCTTCCGTGAACCGTTATTGTCCCCTTGTGACCCGGCATCTTGAGCTGCAAATACACATAACAGGGCCGAGCCATAAACTTGGCGTATGCCGGTCACCCAAACAGGGCATGATATGGACTTTGGATTTTCACCACTTCAAACGTCAATGTCTTCGACCTGGAATCATGATCATCCCCAAAGGCCACTTCGAGAGCTATCTTACCAATGGGATATGCTGATCTGCCAGGCACTACACCGTGGAATACTGTATTAGACGGTTTGAGATTCTTATCTATTAGTCCCATATGATGGAAGGTCTCATAGTACAGGATGTTAATGCTGCTTCCTCCATCCATGAGCACCTTGGTGAACTTATAACCTCCCACCTGAGGCGCCACCACCAGAGCCAACTGACCCGGATTATCGACCTGGGGTGGGTGATCCTCTCTGCTCCATATGATTGGCTGTTCGGACCAACGTAGATAACGGGGTGTGGCCGGTTCAATAGAGTTGACTGCCCGTCTCTGAACCTTCTGGTCTTGCTTGTCCAAGCTAGTGGTAAAGACATGGTACTGCCCACTACTCAACTGCTTTGGGTTGCTCTGGTAACCTGACTGTTGCTGCTGTTGGTTGTAACCACCCTGGTTGTTCTGACTATTTTGACCATTATGTCCGCCCGGATTACCATTAAATCCTGAACCGGAACTTCCTCCACCGTAACCCGGCCCGGACCCTGAGCCACCGCCAGATCCGTGATCATTCTGGAAATTATTAGAATTCTTGGACTCCTGCATAATAAAGCAATCCTTCCAAAGGTGGTTTGCTGGCTCCTCCTTCGTCCCATGTCTTGGACAGGGCTGACTTAGCAGATAGTTCAGGTGGTTTGGGTTAGGGTTGGGTGCTCCACTACGATTTTTCGGCCTAACCTTGCGCCGTTGGCCATTGTCCTGTGCGTTGGTATTAGCCACAAAATCCATGTTACCATCTGCTTTACGCTTGCCTCCTCCGCCATTGCCTACCCAGTGATGCTGCTGACCTTTGGAGCTGCTGTTCTTCTTCCCCTTCCCTGTCTTGTCATCATCAGATTCGGGATCCTTGGTACTATCAGAATCAGCATATTTTACCAAAGCGGCCATGAGGCTCCCATTTCGGTGCAATGACGCTTCATCCGTCCCAATTTCAACTTCAGGGGCCCAAACCGGCAGTTGCCTTCTAGGCTTAATACTGCGGTGTTAGCGTTGACGCGGTCTGAGGAGTGCAATACTTGTGAAACCTGGCGCACCCAATGAGTCGCTGATTCTCCTTCCTCCTGGACGCATGCAGCTAAGTCCACTATCGACATAGGCTGTTTACAGGTATCCTTGAAATTGTTGATAAACCGGGCTCGTAATTGGGCCCATGAACTGATAGAATTAGCTGGCAAGCTTTTTAACCAAGTACGGGCCGTTCCTTCAAGCATCATGGTGAAGTATTTCGCACACGCTGTGTCATCCACATCAAGCATCTCCATGGCCATCTCATAGCTCTCTACCCATGTCTCTGGAGGTTGATCCGCCGTATAAATTTGGTACCTTGCGTGGGCCTTTGAAATCCTTGGGCAGGCGCACGTTGCGTAAAGCGGGGATAAGGCAAGGCACCCCCAAGGAACTAGAAGTAACACCAGGCTCGATCGAGATGGTTGGACGAACCGGTGTGAGCTGCCGAGCCTGATGCTGTGCAGCTAACTCGGCCTCCCTGCGCGCTCGGGCCCGGTTCACCACTTCCTGAGCGTCATCAGCACCACCCGTCGGGTTGTTGCCACGGGGTGCTCCACGTCATTCATTACTCGACACCGCCGGTTCACCCATATGTCTGCTATAGCTCCGGCTTGGACGGGGGGTCGAGTGGATCTGGTCGCGGCTGTACGAGTACGCTTCCTGTTGGGCCAAAGCTGTCCTCAGAAGTTCCTTGACCCGTCGCGTCTCTACTGCCTGCGGCGAGTCACCTTCAATTGGAATGGCCTCCAGTCGTGCAGTGGCGGCAACAAGATTGTCCATTAGGTTGGAGTAGTGACCCGGAGGTGTTAAAGCATCCTGAGGTATAACGGTATTTTGACGAGGCGGGTCCATCTGACGGGGCTGAAACGGTGCACCGGTCCCAGGGGCTTCTGCCCGGTTCCCCTCCAGTGGATTGCTGGCTCTTGGTCCTAGAGTGTTGAAAAGGTCTCTGGCCTCGAAAACCGGAGGTAAGCGGGATCGGTGCTTCCTCCTCATGACTTCATGCGACGCGCTCTGGTCCAACATAAGCCTGTAAGCCTGTGCATCTAAAGCGGCCCGCTCTGCGTCCATCCTAGTATCCTCAGCTACCAGATCCGTCTTGGCCTGGGTGATTTGTTCCTTTACCTTTGCAATCTCCGTGTTGTGAACGTCCTAATCTGGCGGATTAACTTCCGCCATAAGCACAGCCAACGCATCAAATAGTTCTGATAGAACCTGAGCCGGCGGGCGCACAGGGCCTCCTGCCTCTGCAGCCCTCGCTGCTGCTGAACCGAAGATCGTTGCCACGGCTGTCGAAGAATGAAGCGTTGCTTGTGTTCCGGTCATGAATATTCCAACCCGGTTAGGCAGATCAGAGGGGTCCGGAATACTGTCGCCATCGGAACAGCTCTCAATCCGGCCATCTTGTAGTTGATAAAGAGAGTCGGTTTCTCCGGTCAAAGATTCGTCACCGGAACAAATAGCAGTCGCCCCGCGAAGGTCCGATCCGTCCTCATAACTTCCTCCATGGATCACTCCCACGAAGGCACGCTTCATGGCCGGTTTAACCCGGGCGGATCGCGCACGCTGAGCCGTCTCGACGAGGTCGGTGCAGATGTCTGGCTCAGGGCCCGGTTCACCAATCTTGCCAATGAAAACATGAATACTACCAAAGGGGACCCGGTACCCGTACTCAATTGAGCCGGCCTCGAGGCCCCAGCCTGCGTCGTCGATGTAGAGCTTGCCGCGACGACTCTTAGTCATTCGGCCTACAGCGTAGCCCTTGAGTCCTTCAAAGCGGCCCTCCAAGAACCGGAAACCATCGTGCGATAGCCCCACGGTGGGTGCCAACTGTCGTGGTTTTGTCACGGCAGATATCCTAGAGAAAGGACTTAGTCGTGGAGCCATTGCGACGGGTTAGCTTTAAGGGGTTAAAGCGGACACAAGGACGCAAGAGAGTTTATACTAGTTCGGCCCCTTCGATGAAGGTAAAAGCCTACGTCTAGTTGTGATGGAATTGATGGGTGTTTCGATGACTAGGGAGCAAATAAGGTTCGCCTATCTCTCGAGTTGTCGTCTCTTCTCCTTGTACCGCCGCCGGGTCGTCCCCTTATATACATGGGTGACGCCCGTCGGTTTACAGAGTCCCAACACCGGCTCATAGATGTGTCCGGTTTGGTCTCTACTTATTCCTAACTTACAATACAAGTTACATATTGACGCCGGTTTACGGCTACAGGCTCTCAACCGATTATGGGTCTTGAGCCCTCATCTATCTTCATGGGCTTTAACATGCTTAACTATTGATGAAGTTAATCCGGCCCAGATAGGCCGGTTTACGCCTAGTAGTAATATCCCCAACACATACCAAAAAGGGTAGATAGATTTTTCAAGAGGCATAAGTACTTGGAAACTAAATGGTTGCAAGAAAGGCTTGATGTTTGTGTTGAAAATTTAAATTTTCTTAGCCGTACTTGTGAACTTTGCAATGAACTTGGTCATTTTACTATCCGATGCAAATTGTTTCATGATCTAATCGTTTCCAAAAATTGTGATGACTTGATTTCCCTTGCACATCATAATGAAATTAGTTTTCTTATGGGTTATGAAGAAATGAAACGTATAACTAACTATCTTCCAGTATTTGCCCGTGATGAACTTCTTGATTTTGATCTAGAGGAAATTTATATGTATTGTGCGGTGAATTGCATTGAAAATCCTTATATTTCCAATTACATAAAGACAAGAAAACAAATAGAAGATGAAGAGAATACTAATGAAAGGGAAGAGGCTTCACCCTAACCCCTGGGCGCGCCCCCTGCCTCGTGGGCCCCCTAGCAGGCATCCGGTGCCCATCTTTTTCTATATGAAGTATTACGCCCTGGAAAAAAAATCAGAAGGAAGCTTTCGGGACGAAGCGCCGCCGTCTCGAGGCGGAACCTTGGCGGAACCAATCTAGGGCCCCAGCGGAGCCGTTCTGCCGGGGAAACATCCCACCGGGAGGGGGAAATCGTCACCATCGTCATCACCATTGATCCTCTCATCAGGTGGGGGTCAATCTCCATCAACATCTTCACCAGCACCATCTCCTCTCAAACCTTAGTTCATCTCTTGTATCCAATCTTTGTCTCAAAACCTCAGATTGGTACCTGTGGGTTGCTAGTACTGTTGATTATTCCTTGTAGTTGATGCTAGTTGGTTTATTTGGTGGAAGATTATATGTTCAGATCCTTTATGCGTATTAATACCCCTCTGATTATGAACATGAATATGATTTGTGAGTAGTTACGTTTGTTCCCGAGGACATGGGAGAAGTCTTGCTATAAGTATTCATGTGAATTTGGTATTCGTTCGATATTTTGATGAGATGTATGTTGTCTCTCCTCTAGTGGTGTCATGTGAACATTGACTACATGACACTTCACCATTATTTGGGCCTAGGGGAAGGCATTGGGAAGTAATGAGTAGATGATGGGTTGCTAGAGTGACAGAAGCTTAAACCCTAGTTTATGTGTTGCTTTGTAAGGGGCTGATTTGGATCCATATGTTTCATGCTATGGTTAGGTTTACCTTAATACTTCTTTTGTAGTTGCGGATGCTTGCAAGAGGGGTTAATCATAAGTGGGATGCTTGTCCAAGTAAGGGCAGTGCCAAAGCACCGGTCCACCCACATATCAAATTAACAAAGTAACTAACGCGAATCATATGAGCGTGATGAAAACTAGTTTGATGATAATTCCCATGTGTCCTCGGGAGCGTTTTCCTTTATATAAGAGTTTGTCCAGACTTGTCCTTTACTACAAAAAGGATTGGGCCACCTTGCTGCACCTTGTTTACTTTTGTTACTTGTTACCCGTTACGAATTACCTTATCACAAAACTATTTGTTACCGATAATTTTAGTGCTGGCGGATAATACCTTACTGAAAACTGCTTATCATTTCCTTCTCCTCCTCGTTTGGTTCGACACTCTTACTTATCGAAAGGACTACGATAGATCCCCTATACTTGTGGGTCATCAATGTACATCCATGACAATTTTATGACAGAATCAAGATAGTCATACCTGTGCTGTCGTAGAAGTGTTCCATGACATTACCAAAATTATCATCACGGAAGTGTCCACTTCCATGACGATAAATCGCGCGTCATAGAAGTGCTTTCGTCAAGGGTGACCGACACGTGGCATCCACCGTAACGGGTCGCCGTTATGCTATCGGGTCCGATTTTGGATCCGATAACCCGTTAATAGCCCAGACCAATGAGGATTTTCCACGTGTAAAATTGTCATTAGCCAGAGGAAACACGTGTTGGCTCACCGTTGGGACGGATGTCATCCATTCATTAGACATGAGGCGCCTATGATACGTCGACACATGGCACGGCCCAACAGAGGCCCATTCTGGTGAAAAGGCCTGCCCGTTTTACTTGGTCAAAAGGTAATGGGCTGGCCCACGGAAAGCCTGTTAACGATCTATTCGTATATAGCCCATTTACGACCCGCTAACTCACGACCCGTTACGGCCTATCGGAATTAAGCCTTGTAGCTTCATCTGGGCCATCCAATATGATTCCAGCCCATTGTAACTTCCGGCCCATGTACGGCCGATGATATCTTTCAGCCCATACGAGGCAATTTGTAACTCTTGGCCCATTAATGGCCCGTGGTGAATCTGGCCCGCAATGAACAGTGTACCGCTTTATACCCATTAATGACCCATTATTCCATTGGGTCGTTTCCATCCAACCCGTGTTATATTTCGGCCTTCTCAGGGCCCATTTATTCTTGGGCTTATTTCCAGCATTCGATTACTTACGGCCCATTACTGGCCTTTTCTACTTGTGGGCCAAATTCAGCCCGTGGTTACAATTGGCCTGTTTGCGGCCTGTTATTCCTTTGGGCCGTTTTCGTAACGTCATCAAATACGGCCAATTAATGACGAACCATTATGGTCGGCCCATGAACGGACGATTTCAAATCTAGCCCGTTTACGGCCCATAATGTGGTCAGTTATTGGCCCATGTTTGGCCGATCGATCACACGGCCCATAGGAGGCCCATTGATGCTACGGCCTGTAGAAGGCCCATTGTTTCTACGGCCCATAGGAGTCCCATGGTAAATACAGTAAATATGTAGCCCATGGTTATTGTGTCCTAGTTTTAAAAAATAGGTTATTGCAGCCACTAGCAAACCGTGGAAAAAGAAGTGCACTGACTACAAGCAAACAAATAAACAAGACAACAAGGAAATAAATAAGCAAGAAACTTACACTAGGCTATCACGGCTATTACACATATTACATCCACTGGACATCAAAGTTCGCCACCAGTGCAAATATAGGGAACAAAGCCGCATATCATATACACTGGTTGTCAAAGTTGGCGACCAGTGCAAATAAACGCTGCTACAAAACAAGTCCAGAACTGAAACCACTTCAAAAGAGCTCAAGGAACAATATCCTCGGTACCCATAATGCTGGGAAGATGCTTAGCAAGCTTATTAACTTTCTCTTGTTTGGCGCCTAAATCCTCTAGCACTTGTTGTTGCACCAGAAAGTATGCATCTGAATTCTGCATGGACTTCCTCAGTCCTTCGGCTTCCTATCGCATAACATATGATCGATGTCTTTCAACTTGAGGTTGAGACTCAATAAGCCGAACTGATTCAGGCAGCGAGTTTGAAGAGCTGGTGCCAGCAGTAGTAGCCAGTAACTCGAACACTACATCAAGACAGGACTTTGGGGTTGTCTCAGTGTCTTCAATATAGTTTTTATTAGCTTTCTTGGAGACCAACAGGAATGTCGCACTATCTTGAACCTTATTTGCATTACTTCCTTTACCATTGCATAACGGGCTACTCTTCTCCAATATTTTATCTGTGTTCTAAAAGAGAAACAAACAAACACATCACAGGTTTACCATGTTGTATATGAAACTCATTTTGGTAACCAGTTCAGTAGTAAGGTGGACAGGATAACAACACAAAACAAACATATATCTATGTAGTATGGTCACTCTATGGTCTATATCATTCTAGTATATGTTGCCAAATCAAGATAGAGACAGTTCGAATCATTTTCTATTTAATACAAAGCAGCATAGACAAAGTATAAGTGTGGGGAACTACACAACAATAACAACACTTGTAATGTGCATGGCATGAGAACATAACTGTTTATTCAATTGAAACTGAAATCAACATAGAGAAAGTTACAACAGCAAACACGTTAAAGAAACAGGTTTAAAACATACCTGTTGCGCCATTGGAGTTTCAATTGCATCCTTCAAATTTGAAATTAGTTGGTATGAGTAAGTACAGTGATGCAAGAGCAAAGTAGTATGAACCATAGCTACGGAACCTAATCTGAGAACAATTCTTCTTCTGCTGTAAGCGTTGACTTGGGGTTCGGAGTGGTGGTCCTCGTGCTTTGGGCACTGCAGTTGCCTTACTAAGTGATCGTGTTTGGGTGCTCTATGGAGACGGTGATGTGTCAACTGGAACTGGGTTACTATCTGCTGGGGTTGGGGTTAGAAGGGGTGTAGCTGGTTCTCTGTCCAACTGGGTAGGGGTACAAACTGCATGAGTCTGGGTTATGTGTGGTGGGGCTGGTTCTTGGGCATGTACAACCGTGGTTCTATCTACATCGACAAGTAGCACGATCTTTTTTGAGGACCGTGTTTTTACTCCCATGGATACTACAATCACCCCCTCCAATTGAAATGGCTGATAAACAAGAAAATTAATTGAATGTACAGACATTGTAAGATAGACAGGTGCAATGGATAGTAAGGAAGAAAACAGGGCATGAAATAATTCACATTTATGTTGTCTAACCAAACAGAATAGCAGGACATAGTTTCACATATATAATGGCTAATTAAACAGGATAGCATGACACAATTTCACATGTATGATGGCTAACTAAACAGGAAGAATGACATACTTCAAAAATATGATGACTATGTAAATAGGATGACATGATATAACTATACGATGTGTCTATTAAAGTGGTTGGCACGCCATAAATCACAAACATGCCGTCAATGGAAACATGATGGCATGATATAATTCACGGATAGAATGACATAATTCAAAATATGATGACTATGTAAACTGGATGAGATGATATAACTATATTATGTATTTAGAAAATGGGTTGGCATGCCATAATTCAGATACATGCTGTCTATGTAAACATCATGGCATGATATAATTCAAATATATGAT
Source organism: Triticum urartu (assembly GCF_003073215.2). NCBI lineage: Eukaryota > Viridiplantae > Streptophyta > Magnoliopsida > Poales > Poaceae > Triticum > Triticum urartu. The sequence continues at coordinate 111,929,252 of NC_053022.1, forward strand.
TTATATATTAAGCAAGTGAGCAGAGGGCAATCACATATATGATGTGTCAACTAAGGAGATGGCATTCAATATCGTGTATATGATGTAAAAACTAAGCATTGCAATACAACATATGCATGATATGAGTAATGTAACCCTGCCAAGTTTGAGCATAAACCTCAGGGGGATAATAGGACTGGTCATCTGCCTATGAATCCTCCTCTGAAGAGCTATCTCTAACAAGCAAGATATCTGCTTCAGCAGGTAGCATTGTCTGCTCTGAAGACCTTGTTTTCACTCCAGATTTCTCCATCACCAATTCAAATGGCTGATGCACAGGAAGAGTAGTTGAATATACAAACATTGTCGACAAATGCAACGAGAAATACAAAAAAGGGTGACATGATATAATTCACATATATGACGCTTGGCTAAACTGCATGACATTGCATAATTCACATATATAATGCCTTGCAACAAGATAGCATTGCATAATTCACATATATGATGTCTTGCAACAAGATGGCATTGCATAATTCACATATATGGTAATTAGACACTAAACAGGTGGCGTTCACACAAAGCATGTCTAAACTAAGCAAATGACATAGCAATGCAAGATACCATATGCACGATATGAGCAACATAACCCTACCAAGTTGGTGCATGCACCTCGGGGTGGGAAATAGGACTGGTCATCTGTCTCTAAATCCTCCTCTAAGGAGCTATCCGTAACCAGCAAGACATGCGCTTCGTCAGACAACATTGTCTGCTCTAAAGACCTTGTTTCCACTCTAGATTTTTCCATGACCATACCGAATGGCTGATGCATAGGAAGAGTAATTGAATGTACTAAAATTGTTGACAAATTTAACACGTAATAAAAAATGATGGCATGATATAATTCACATATAAGATGAATGGCTAACTATGGTGGCATTATAAAATTCACATATATGATGCCTGGCTAAACAAGATGTCATTGCATGATTCACATATACGATAAAGAAACTAAACAGATGGCATTCACACAAAGCATGTCTAAACTAAGAAGATGACGTATTTGATGTATAAAGTAAGCAATGCAAGGCACCATATGCATGATATTACCAACATCAGCATGCCAAGTTAGAGCGAAGACCTCAGGGGGTAAATAGGAGTGGTCTTCTCCTTCTGAATCCTCCTCATAATAGTTATCTTCCTCTTGATTACAATCCGAAATGGGTGGAGGGGGGCTGCCTTTGCGCCCACCATGGAGCGACGTCTGCATGAAATTTTATTGCCACACAAGGCTTATCTCTTTTGGTCTACATGTTCAGTTCCATTGTGTACAATAACTGACATGCATAGGAATAAAACATAGTGAGATTATTTAAGGAGTGAATGCACAAATCTAGAGTGCTGGTAGCAAACTGTTGATAGACCCAAAACCAATGATAGTAGGCAGATAATAGCTTTAGTTAAAAAATACAGATAATGGCTCCTTTAATGTTTGTTTGCACCCAACATGAAACTCATAGTAGACACCCGAGATTAACCAGATAGTAGACAAATAGTACTGATTGCTGCCCCAATATGTACCCCACAACCATTTAAAAACTCAAGTTTCAGCATTAGTTTGGACCCAACTCAGAGTCTAATAGGTGAACATGGCGATAAAGGTCATCTGCTCAGTTGATGATGGTAATGCAGTTGTCGTGGCTGCCGGCAGTGGGGAAGAAGATCCGAGGCAGCGAAAGACAGTCTGGAGAGTGGATCCCTGCTGTGGTGAACCCTTCGGTCGTTGGAGCAACTGAGCTGGGGTGGAACACAAGGTTTTCTTTGACACATATCTATAACACAAGTAATTGTGTAAGGGCTTGTTTGACTTTGAGGATTCTAACAATGTAGGGATAGGAAATAGATAGGAATAGGATAGGAATACACGTGCAAAACAAAGAATTTAAAAACACAGGATTTCCGCCAATCTAGATGTTTGGTTCACAAGAATTGGAAGATCACATGATGCAAAGAAGCATGGTGAGATTAAGTCAAACCACAAGAAAATGTACGGTTATAATGCTAATATGCTACTATCTCTAAGTCTTGTGCTTCATGAATAGGAATTTGAGAAGGAGGACAAGTGGAAATTAAAATTCCTACGGTTTTTCTTTCAAGGATACACTAAAGGAACAAATCTTACAGTTTTCCTTTGCTCCATTCCTTTGAACCAAATGCATGACTAGTGGTACCATAGGAAACTTTCCAATTCCTATGTTTTTCCTTCACTTTTCCTTTCAAGCACTGGCGATTCTAGTAGGCAGGCTTGAGCAAGGAAAATCCTACACTCAAAAAATGCTTTTGTGCTACTTCTACTACTTTGGACCCAGACCACTACCCTACTAGCTCAACTCCCAGGCCCATCGACAAATGCACAGCTCAAACATGCAGAGATAAATAATGATGGCGTTCAGGAGAGTCCATCACGGATAGCTAAGTTGCCTGGTACCTCACTGCTTGTCATAGAGTAGTATAAAATAATCATATTTCGCGTTACTACATGTGCTTAGTGGACAATATATATAACATGTACAGTAAAAAATGCAACAAGTGTACAACCTCTTTGGCGAAGCCATGTCGATCTCAGCGTGATTGGGTTGGTCAGTGAGGATGCTCCGAGTGACTTGGCTGTCAGAGGAGGGGAAGAAGATCTTAGGCATCTGGAGATGGAGCCCGGGGTACTGCTCCGCTGTGATGGAGGGTTTCATCGTTGGAGCAGCTCCGGTGAGTTGTACGAAGCCGAGGCTGAAGTAGGACAAGAGAGACAATGTTAACCTGAGTGGAATTCTAATAGCATCTCCAATAGATGATGTAAAATACATAACCACAAAGTGCTAGATGTAAAATACATCAGTCGCTCATCTCTGAACTTAACTGTTGAAATTGAATTTAACTATCGAAACTGAACTTAACTGTCGAAACTGGATTTTGCTGTCGAAACTGAACGCACTAGTAGCAGAAAAGCAGTAGCACGTGAGAGAGCCGGGGCAGCTGGTCGTGTAGCATTTCATCTTCAACCTCCACCCCCTGAGCCTCCAGCCATCACCGTCCAAACCCCCGCCCCCGCCGCCTGTGGCCGGTGGTGCGCCACCCCGCCCGCCACAAAACCACTCCCCACCACTGGTCCGCCGCTGCCCCGGCCGTCCCTCTAGGCCCCCCCGTGCCGAGCTCTTTCTCCAGCGATCCTGATGCCACCGCCCCACCACCGCCGGCGACCACCGCCCCACCCTAAACCCTAAGATAGATAGTGGGGTACCTCTCTGGCGAGCCCCCCTCCCTGCCGCGCCTAGTTCTTCCTTAACTTCGGCGAGCCCCCCACCCCCTAAAAATCGACTGACCTAAAAGTTGATTCAGTCGACTGAAGTGTAGCCAAATCGGAGCAGCATCACAAGCAAAAGCAAGAGCGAGAGCGGCAGCACGAGCAAGAGCAATAGCAAGAGCAGACTAGGCAGGGGACTGAGAGCAAGAGCAGACCAGCAGCGTGAGTGAGAGCTAAAGTAGTAGCAGCTCCTACTGATGTGGACGTCGCCGCTAAGGGAGCAACGCCATGGAGGAAGTGGCCGGCAACGCCGCCGTGGATGGAGACGCGCCATGTCGGCTCGGGACCGAGCACCAACAGGACCGTCAGATCGAATCAAGAAGAAAATGCGGTAATTAGTGTACAACCTCTTTGGTGGCGCCGATTAGGCCTCAGCTTCATTCGAGGAAGCGGTGATGATGATGCTCTTTTGGTGGTGCAGGTGAAGACGACGGTGTGGGAATGGAAGTGGTGCGAAAGATGAGGGGAACATCGGGGCAACTCCTTGGAGGTGGAGGACGGGGTGGCTGAACCGACGGGACGACGAGATCGACGACGGATACTCATCCGGTATGGTGGATGAGGGACGTTGAGGTGTTGTTGCAGACAACGTCGTCGGGGAAGAGGCTCTGGTTGGGCAGCGGTGAGGTGGCAGATGGAGGAGGGTGGGGTTTCGCGGCTGGGTGTAGAGGTTATGGCGACCTGAGATTTCGAATGGCGAAAAGGAGGCGATGGGAGGGGGAACCATGGCTTAGGGACGCGCTTGTCCGAAATGTGTGGTAAGTTACGAAAGTACCCCCCCACCAATTTGAGCTAGGCGGTTCTTTCGGTTCAGGGGTATCACGGGCATTTCGTGTGTCGGGATTTCGCAGGAGGTGGGAGTTTTCATGCGCGTTGTAATTTTGGGATAGCAAGGCGCGGGTTGAGATGGAGGGTGTTTTTGTAGCACAACAAGACAAAGATATATCTTAAATATTTCGGGGTAACAAGGCGCGGGTTGAAGAGGCAGGAGTTTCACAGCACGATAGACAAAGATGCTAGCTTGAAATTTAGGGATAACAAGGCGCGACTTGAAATTTCAGGAGAACAAGCTTAACGTGTACCAAAAAATAATAATTCGCACCACATCACTAGAGAGAGCCGTGTCCCGTTTTACTATATTACTAGAAATGCATTCAAATACAACAACAAACACTAAAAGAATCGGGACAACAAACATAACATGTACAGTACCAAAACAATTTGCACTTCCCTCAACAATAAAAAAACAATGTGTGTTGTCTAGCATATGGACTAATTAAATTTGAGTACATTTTCCTTGTTTGAATGGGATTATACTCGGGTTAGTTATACAACCATCTAAATATTATCTTCACAACACATGACATGAATATAGGAGAAGTAAATTCCTATATAAATATGAACTAGATGTACATACGATCTCAAATTCAAATATATGTATCCATTTTATGTTGAATTCAAATCATAGTACATGTATGCTCTAGCTATATGTTCGGAATCTAAACCATGTATGATACTACGTACAATGTGTTTAACACGCACAACACACACAAACACCATTTAGACTGGTAAGGTACACGTGCATTGCACGCATGAGATTTGGCAACCAAATTATGATTAAATACCACATTACAACATGTAAGCTTTGAGTCATATATGCATGATGTAGATGTTCATTTAATTCTTATAGTTCATTTCATTCAAAATCATCTAGTTTTTATAAGAAAGCTAATCTATTTTAAGATTCATGGAATTGTGCATTGTAAAGCATAAAGTAAAAACAAATAATTGCAAATCATGTAGAAAAACATTTGGGCAATTCTGATGTGGAAGATTCTAGAAAAAAGAATAAGTGCTTGTGTTTTGAGGTTTGTGCATTATGCTTAAGTTCAACCATGGAGTCTTCTAGATTATACATGTGGCAAAATCTGGTGGAATCTAGATGATATCCAACGGCCAGTAGTGCTCAAATTTGCCATCTCTGCACCATCGGATTGGCTTCATCCAATGACCATCTTTCAAAGTTAAAGTTATCCGCACACTATATAAAAAAATATAAAATATAAAATATAGGGGTATATATATAGATATGTGATGCGAAAGTGAACCATCATCTCCAGTTAGAATAGTGTGTCCATGCACGGATGCAATGTGGCCAAACGATGTCTGCCATTGGTATCTCAAATTCAAATCAGTCTGACCTTGTTTAATGTGTATACAATACAACATGCTCGTTTCCAAACCACACCGCACATATCTCAGTCATATTCATGCATGAATGGGTTTCAAACATCATGATCTCTTATTCAAATATTTGAATTCAACTTTACATCGATTATGACCTCACCTAGTATTTTACACCCACACAGTCGTCTTCTCTTTATAATTGTACTACTAACTTTCTCCCGTGCATGCACGCACACACACTACCAGTCGGCATTATCCATCGCACACATGCAATCTTTTTCTTCAGGTCGGTCTCCTATGCATGCACACACACACATCCCCCTCTCCATCATATCAGGCATTCTTTATCACTCACGTGCATGCACGATGATTGATGTTTGTCTAAATGGTTTAAGTTGATGAATTGGCCCTCCTCGTAAAGGATTAGCAATGCTTGCCCCCCTAGCTCATTTATTTTTCATGACTCCGCCACTGCACGACAACCGCGCACGTTCTCGCCCACTCTCTGTAAATATCGACCTCGCACATGTGCACTCCTTCATAGTCTCCCTCCACTTGGACCCTCGCACCATCTTCTAGCCTCCCACCAGATTTTGCCACATGTACAATCTAGCAGATTCCATGGTTGAACTTCAGCATAATGCACAAAGCTCAAAACACAAGTGCTTCTCCTTTGTTCTAGAATCTTCCGTATCATAACTGCCCAAACTTTTTTTCTAGTTGAATCTCCATTATTTGTTTTTTACTTTATGCTTTACAACACACAATTTCATGAATCATAAAATAGATTAAGGGCTTCTTTGATTCAAAGGATTCTCAAAGGAATTTTGGAGGATTCTAATCCTTAGGAATTTTTCCTATCTTGGTTGTTTAATTCGAAGGATTGTAAACCATAGGAATTTTTCCATAGGATTCATTTGCACTAGATTTCATAGGAAACATCCAATCCACTCAAACTTGTTTGAAAGAATCCTGCGTTTTTTCTATGCACAATCAAACACTCGTACAATCCTATAGGATTCAAGACGACATTCCACTGTAATCCCATGTTTTTCCTATTCCCGCGTTTTGGAAATACTACAAATCAAAGAAGCCCTAGCTTTTTTTTATAAAAACTAATTGATTTGGAATGAGTGGAACTATAAGAATTAAACGAACGTCTACATCAGGCATATATGACTTAAAGCTTACATTCTATAGTGTGGTATTTATTCATAATTTGGTTGCCAAATCTGATGCGTGCAATGCACGTGTACCTTACTAGTACTTCGAGTATGTGCAAAACACGTAAATTAGATTCTAATGGCATGCTAAACAGTGTCTCTCTTAGAGTTCATGAAGCCACATGGCACATGTGGAGGCATTGTCGCGACCTCCTTGTGTGGATTGATCACAATGACGTGCTGCTGGTTCCAGAAGAATGTACTCGTCCTCTCTGAGGTACACTGGCGGTACATGCACGAAGCGAAGATGTGCATGCACACCACACACACACACTCATTCCCTCGCACGCACACGTGGGTACGCGGGGGACGCAATTTTGTATGAAGATCCACCCCATGTGATACTTTGATGCGTGTAAAGTCCTTCACTTCAGTGATGGTCAATTAATACAGCGCATGCAAATTGAGTGGATGTGAGGGAGGAAGAAAGGCATTACTACTCCACTGCGTGCATGCGAGTAGTTAAATCATGGGTTGCTACTTCCATTGATCTCCTTCGTATTTTGTGCCAATTTTTGACCATATTTTTAAGTAACATAATATTTATGTATGTCATAAAAAGTGGCACAAAAAAGGGGGCCAATAAACTAGGACGCATGTAACATGATCAATTTTTGCCAGGGCTACTGTTGGTGGCCTTTGTATTTAAATATGGACGGAGTGGAGTAGGACTATCTTTATCTTAATTAGCCTCGTAGGGATCTCCCAGCGCCTAGGCTCGCCTCCCGCCCTCGCCCACTGGATCCCGCCATGGAGGATCCCACCATGGATAATCCCTTAGATCCCAGGATCCCGCGGGCTGCCCTCTCGCTGCGGCCCACAGCACTGCCGCCTTTGAGCAAAACCCACATGTGTGTTAGAGGGGATCCATTGCTCTGGAATCACAGATCGGTGGCGCTGGAGGACATGCCAGGGCTGCATTTCAGGTGGTGGGCAGCAAGGGCAAATCAGATCGAGGAAGCGTCACATCGATTGGAGAGAAGTTCCAAGGAGCTGCGTCTGGCGCAGCACAAGGCGGAGGCGCAAGTCGATCTTAGGGGAGAGATGCTGAGGGATGTCAGCATCTAGCAGCGTCGCGTTGATTTCGAGTTAGGGCTAATGGCAGAGATCATATTCACAGAGTTGACTGCGGAGGAAAGAATGCGCATGCCTACGCAATGGCATGAGCAGCCGGTGCAACTATTCAAATGGGCGGTAGGTGTCGGTGTCAAAACCGGCGGATCTCGGGTAGGGGGTCCCGAACTATGCGTCTAGGCCGGATGGTAACAGGAGGCAAGGGACATGAAGTTTTACCCAGGTTCGGGCCCTCTTGATGGAGGTAAAACCCTACGTCCTGCTTGATTAATATTGATGATATGGGTGTTACAAGAGTAGATCCACCACGAGATCAGAGAGGCTAAACCCTAGAAGCTAGCCTACGGTATGATTGTATGTTGTGATTGTTGTCCTACGGACTAAAACCCATCGGTTTATATAGACACCGGAGAGGGTTAGGGTTACACAAGGTCGGTTACAAAGGAGGAGATATCCATATACGTATTGCCTAGCTTGCCTTCCACGCCAAGTAGAGTCCCATCCGGACACGAGACGAAGTCTTCAATCTTGTATCTTCATAGTCTAACAGTCCGGCCAATGGAGATATTCTGGCTGTCCGGAGACCCCCTAATCCAGGACTCCCTCAGTAGCCCCTGAACCAGGCTTCAATGACGATGAATCCAGCGCACAGTTGTCTTCGGCATTGCAAGGCGGGTTCCTTCTCCGAATATGTCACAGAAGAATTTGAATACGAGGATAGTGTCCGATCCTGCAAAATAAGTTCCACATTCCACCGCAGAGAGAATAACGCTTTCGCAGATCTAATTTGCTAGCTTGTTTTGGCAGCATGACGTTACGTCATGGCCCGATGATTATTCGAACCGTTTCTTGCAACCAACTCCACACATAACGCGATGCGGTTTCATGACACGTCTTGCCGAAGCGAAGATCGTGTTCCCCCAATTACAGGATTCTCATCAATACGGGCGTGGGTAACCCAACCATGTCTAGGATTCCTAGATTATAGGCAAGTCCTAAACGACTACGGAGAGGACGCTTGATATTGACCCTCTTTATAAAGGGACGGGGTTTTTGCTTTTTCTCTCTCGTGCTCAATCGAACCCTTCCTCTGCCTCGAGTTCTAACACCCAAAGCCTAGGTTAGGTGCTCCGGATCTTCAATCATGTCCGGATCCAGCCATCAAGGCCGATGGATGCCCTCCTCCGTGACGGAAGAGGACATTAGGAAGTTGAGGGAGGCTAGATACCTGACCGCCGAGGTTTCGCATCGGCTGCCTGCTCAAGGGCAGGTCGTCCCTACTCCCGAACCCAACGAGAACGTTGTGTTCGTCTCCCACTTCCTCCGAGTTCTAGGCCTCACTCTGGATCCTTTCGTCAGGGGCTTGATGTTCTATTACGGGCTAGATTTCCATGATCTAGCTCCGGACTCCTTTCTCCACATCACGACATTTATTGTCATGTGTGAGGCCTTCCTCCGTGTGACCCCTCACTTCAGCATGTGGCTCAAGACCTTTGAAGTACAACCGAAGATGATCGAGGGGCAATATGCAGCGTGCGGAGGTGCATCAATAGGCAAGATGGCAGGAGCTCCATGGCCGAAAGGTTCCTTTCCAGAGGTGTCCGAATTATGGCAACGGGAGTGGTTTTATGTCACGGCTCCCAGAAGTGCCAAGTGGGCGGCTACCCTCGCTTTCCGCCTGGCCCCCCACCACAACTGATGTTATGGATTAGCAGGGGTCTGAGCTGGGGTCCAGCCAAGGACGTGCCTATACTGCAAAGCCGCATCCGAGATCTCTTCGAGGGAGATTTTAATTTGGTTGCGGTAATACAAGTTATGCTGGTTCGTCAAGTCCAGCCTTGCAAACGCCGGCCCCTGCACTTGTGGGAGTTCAACCTAGAGGGGCCACGTGCCATTCAAAGTTTCCTCAGCTTGACGCATGAGGAGATGTACAAGTCATTCTTTGGACCTCAAGTGGAATGTCTAGATATCAGTGAGGACGTGGGTCTGAGCAGTAACCGCGCCGCCGAACAAGTAATAAATCCTGTAGCCAAACACGTTGTCTTTTATTCGAAGTTATTTCTGAGAGTTCGCTTTTTGACCAGGACTGGCTAACAAAGGCGAAGATGATTCGGTGTTTGACTCCCCTCCCTGAGGGTTTGGAAAATCCGGTATTGGAGAAGATGCTCGAGGTCGCACCTTGCCCGGAGCACTTGAAGGAAGATACCGAGGGAGATAATACGGGCGGACGCGGGCCCCCATCGCTATCCGTTCCAACCGAGGGAACGAGCATCACCACGAAGGAGGACGATCGGGGGAGGAAAAGGACTGCTTCCGAGGATCCGGAAGCCGAAGCCTCCAAACGGGAGAAGAGGTCTCCCACTGAGGGTCCTGCCTTGGGCGGTGCTTCTGCCGCACAGAGTCCGCGGGGGGATCAGCCCTCCAACGAGTCGTAAGTGATCCAAAATATTTCAATAGTAAGGGTATGCTATCTTTTTCCTTTGAGAAAATAACCACCGCATCTATCTTGCAGTTCGGGCCTCAGCCCCTCTCAAATGAGCTCGTCTTCGGGGGATCTTCTTCTAGAGATGATGGAGAGCGAAACGCCTCCCCCGGACTCCTCCACTCCAGAACCGGGCGACCCCGAAGTGTCATCGCGAAGGGCCTCTCCGCATCCGATGAGGCCAGAAGATAATCCCGTAGACCCCCAAAGTCCCCAGTGTCCGGCTCCCGAAGAGAGCATACGAAAGAGTCCGGCACTGTCTGGTGTGCGGTCGGACGTTCTGAGGGATTTGGTGGGGCGAGCGGCCATCTCAGAAGAGCACCGTACGCTGATGGGTACGATGATGGAGAGAATCTCGTCCGCTGAAAGCGGATTACATGAAGCCTTTATGAGTCTATTGACAGGCTTTGAGGTATGTGAGATAATATGTGATAGTACTGCACATGTTATAGTATCCCCTGAGACTCTGGTTGTCGTCGAGAACGGTGGTGAACAGAGGATCATATTCCCAGGCAATAACCAAACTGCCTTTATGTGCAGGTTGTGGGAGCTCCGGTGGCTAGCCGGACTAGGGAGTTTGCCCAATTAAAACGGCAACTAGATGCGGCAGACACTGACATCGAGCTTGTTAACAAGAGGCTTGACGAGGCACAGGGTAAGTGTTATTATCCGGTGAACACCAGATAGTAAGAGCAGCATAATGCCAGTATCTTTAATATGTTGTGACTGCAGATGGAGCTGCCACCGTGGAAGCCTTGCGGGCGGAACTTGCCCGAGCCAAGGAACAAGCGAGGATTAGTAATGCGGCTGCTTTGAAGGCAGCCGAAGAGTTGAAAGCCGAGAAGGCTGCACATTGCGAGAGCCAGGAGAAGATGGCCAAGATGGCCGTAGAATTAAAAGACACTGCCTACCGTTGCCGGTTCCTTGAAAAAGAAAACCAAGCAAAGGCAACGGACCTTGAGAAGGCTGCGGCGGCGGACAAAGACACCCGTTCTGCTATGAGAGCGAAGGAGGAGGAGCTGTGGGAAGCCGGGGATATTGCGGCTGGGAAACCCTTCTTATTACGGAGGAAGTTCGGAGATCCTCGGTATGCCCCTCTGGATCGGCTGTGGAGTTCGGCAGATGCGTATATGGATTTGGCGGCGAGCGCTGCCGATGCGGCCAAGTACTTCCATTGTCAGACAGACCGTGAAGTGGACAAGCTGTTCTGGACGCAATTCCACGTTCTAGAGCATCCGCTTTCATTGACTGACCAGCTAGCCGAATGGGCCGAACTGAATAGGTTGTCTGGACTCGCCATGAGGTCTGTTGTGGATCAGCTATGGCCGGAAAGACCAAAGCCGAACAGCTATTTTAGCTTAGTGCAGCAGTTCCTTGATGCGGTGTTGCGCATTAATGCGATGAAGAGGTCGGCGTGCATAGAAGGCTCGCGGATGGCCCTTGCCCATGTTAAAGCATACTGGGCAGAGATGGACGCTACCACTGTTGCGGCGCAGGGATCGGCCATAGGTCGGGTGGCTGCCGAGCACTATTTCGAGGAGGTTCTCGAGGGTGCTCGTTTGATAGAGGCCCAGTGCTTGAAAAATATTATGTTTGAGTGATATGTATTTTCATTGTAAGCACAATGCTTTTATGAATTTTTTATAAGGTTATTTTTATACTTTTGCCTGAAAGTAGTATGATGCCTCCTGTGCGGCCTTTTATGTATACCTGTGTATAACCTGAAAGATTGCAGCCGTTGGCTTCAACCCCCACGCATAAAATGCGGGGGTGTTCGCAAAAAACGCGTGTTCACACTTAACCCAATGTCTTGGTCCTAGTAAGGAGGTGATAGCGTAGCGAGCGAGGCAACCGGACTATAATGCTTTAACACTTTCACTTAGCCATAAGAGTTTGACAGTGGGGCTACTAGATAGCCCCTGGTGGCTCCGCACTCTCCTGATCGCGGGGTGCGTACATGCCTGGCCGGGAAACGGCCCTTCGTTAAGGCGAAGTAATTCTAACATTCCGATAGGTCACCGAGTGGTTGACCAGTCTCACGCTATATCATGACAGTCAGTTTTCGGCTTTTTCTACTGAGGTGCTCGTCCAGATGAACCAGGGCACAATCGCAGTAGTTCTCCTGGTGCTACCTTAGCCAGTAAAGCGGAACATAAGGCACCAAAACACAGGAGCCGGGCAAACCCAACATTTGACCAAAGACAATGATTCGGAGCTGATGTATATAAGGCCAAACTCGCGACGCCGAACACTCCCTAAGGTATTTGGTCTTTATGGTATAAACCGGACCTAGATAGTGCCCTTCATAAGAAGCCCCTTGTGTCCAGGTACGTGCATTATTCTGACATGGCCACATGCCAAGACGCCAGCATCCTTCTCGACTGTGCTGAGAATTCGGTGGATATGTATCAACAAGAGACAGTAAAAAAGGTTTACGCAGGGTCTTAATCTAAAAAGAATCCTTGGAGCGGGTCCCTGCTGCACGTCTGCGCCTGTGTCTCCGTTGTGCCGTATCCTGGACGGGTGTAGCATGATGATTATGTGTAAAAGAGAGGAGCTTAGGTGAAAAAAGTTGTCGTGCAAAAAGATAGTTTTTTTAAAGAAATCATGTATAATTCAAGGTAAGTAAGAATTGCCGCTTGTCTGCGCACGTTGAGCCCCTTGTATTTGTAATAGGGGTGTGATCATTGATCCGGTAAAAATTGCATATGGCTGCGCCGGACTCGTCTAACCGTGTTCGAGGTCGTGACGACCTGCTAAATGCTTTAGTTGGTGAGGCCGTTTTTAGTGTGCGGCTGCCAGGGCAGCCGCACGCTGTTCGGCGCGCAGAGATCGCTTAATACTTCCGTTCACTGTAATGATGCCACGTGGACCGGGCATGTTGAGTGTGAGGGAAGCTTAGTGTGGTATTGCGTTAAAGCGAGCGAGAGCTTCACGTTCGAGTAGTGCTTGATAGCCACTTTGAAACGGAGCGATGTGGAAGGTTAAATGTTCGCTACGGAAGTTATCGGGGAAGCCGAATTTAACTTTTAGTAGCAGGGAGCCCGTGCAATGAGCCCCTGGGCCTGGCGTTACTCCTTTAAAGGTAATACTGCTATGGCAAATTTTTGTTGGGTGTATCCCCATTTCGCGGATTGTATCCTGGTATATCAGGTTTAGACTGCTGCCACCGTCCATCAGGACTCGTGTGAAGTGGTATCCATCAATTATTGGGTCTAATACCAGGGCAGCCCATCCTGCATGCCGGACACTTGCTGAGCAATCACGATGGTCGAAAGTGATCGGTTCAGACGACCAGTGGCAGGACTCCGCGGTGATAGGCCTTCGGGTGTATTTTTCTGGGAGTGCCGTTTTGTTTCTGCCATTGATCACGTGTAACACGTTTACTGTTTTGACTTCTGGTGGAAATTTCTTTTGTTCCCCAGTGTCTTCCTTGAGAGGCTCATCCTCATCTTCGCTTGGTGTATCATCCCCCTTGTGTACGGCGTTGAGCTTGCCAGACTGCTTGAAGACCCAACATTCTCTATGGGTATGATTGGCTGGTTTGCCAGGGGTGATATGGACCTGACATATTTGGTCCAAATATTTGTTTAGGCTGGATAGTTCATCTCTGGCACCTTTAGGGGGTGGCTTTTGCTGACCTCGCTGAGAGCTTTTGAATCCGGCATTTACTACCGTGCTCTTCGTGCTATCTCTTTTATTACGGCGTTTGTTATTGCTGTTGCGCCGTGATTTCCCGTTTCCATCTCTAGCTTCAGATGTACTGGGGTCGCTGGAGCTGCATCGGGCTAGCCAGCTATCTTCACCAGCTTTTTAATCCGGCATTTACTACCGTGCTCTTCGTGCTATCTTCTTGGGTTTTCTTGGCCGAGGTGTCGGGCAGGCCATTCGTCACGGACGTTGTGCTTAAAAGCTGCCAAGGCTTTGGCGTCCGGGCAGTCGACAATTTGGTTCTTTTTAGTAAGAAACCTGTTCCAAAGCTTTCGGGCTGACTCTCCGGGCTGTTGAGTTATATGACTCAAATCATCCGCATCCGAAGGTCAGACATAAGTCCCTTGAAAGTTTGCCCGAAAAGCGTCTTCGAGCTCTGCCTAGCTTCCAATGGAGTTTTCGGGGAGGCCTTTAAGCCAATGACGAGCTGGCCCTTTGAGTTTGAGTGGTAAGTACTTGATGGCGTGGAGATCATCTCCTCGAGCCATATGGATGTGGAGGATATAATCCTTGATCCAGACCCTAGGGTCTGTTGTTCCGTCATATGCCTCTATGTTTACAGGTTTGAATCCCTCTGGAAATTCATGATCCAGCACCTCGTCGGTGAAACATAGGGGGTGTGCGGCACCCCTGTATCTGGGTGTACCGCGTTGTTCGGATGTTTGTTCTGTTATATCATATGCTGGGGCGCGCTTGCGTGGTCCATAGATGGATCTGGTTGCGCTGTCCTTTTGGTGCAAGCCCTCGCGTCAATCGCGTATTGTCTTGTGGGTGGCATTGTTTGCCGCTCTATGTTGGCCGTGAGGTCGTCTATCCGGCCAGGTGGCTGTTTTGATTTTTGGTTGTGAGGGGTCTGAGGCCTCCTCATCGAATTCAGATAGCAACTTCCGCTTTGGGTAGCTCTTGGTGGGGCGATTGTCGCCGTACTTCGCTGCTGTGTTGAGTACTTTACTCCATCTGATTTGGAGTCTGTCCTGCATAGCCTTGAGCCTTTGCTGCTGCTTTTTCAGACTCCTCGCGGTGGCAACAAGCCTTTGACGGGCATTCTGCTGCTCCGGGTGCCTGTCCGGCGTTGTGTCGTCCGGAATATTATCTTTGAACGAATTGGTTTGTTCGGTTTGATTCTCCGTATTGCCGTGGTCCGGCAGTGGTTCGCCCTGCTCCAACGCTGGGTCTGTGTTACCGTTATTTCTGGCGAGGCGTGATTTGAGGCGGTGCTTGCGCTGCCGTTTTGACTGCTTCTCAAGGGAATAAGCCTTCGGTGCGTCCTTCCGTTCCTCGTCGTCTTCTTTTGGTGTATCCACCATGGATACATCGTATGATGAAGTGGACGTCTAGCGCCCTGTGGGCGGTGGTTCCTCTTCACCTCCCGCATCGTTGTCCATACCGTCGATGTCTTCAGAGTCGAAGTCAAGCATGCCGGTTGAATCATCGACAGTGGCTATTAAGTGGGTGGTGGGTGGGCGTCGAATTTCTTCGTCGTCCACATCCCAATCCTGTTGGCCATGATACGGCCAGGGCTCTCCTGACAAAGAGAGAGACCTTAGAGAATTCAGAATGTCGCCGAAGGGTGGGTGCTGAAAGGTATCCGCGGCGGTGAATTTCATGATCGGCACCCAATCGGATTCGATTGGCAGGGGTGCGGCTGGTTCGGGGTTCGGAAGAGAGTCCGGCACCTTGGAGTCACGGGCTGCACGGAGATTTATGCTGGTGTTCGGCTTGATCGCCGTTGAGACTGCAACCCCTGAGGCGGTGTCTAACCACCTGTCCTCGATTGGCATAGTTGGCTCCGAAGTAAGGGTCGGAGCTGATGCGGGCGCGGCTTTTGGGGTACTGTTCGGTGGCAGAGCTAGGTCATACCCATCGCGACAGTGCGGCGCGCCCGGCTGTGGCTCGAATCCGTCGAAGATCAAGTCTCCATAGATGTTGGCCGTGTAATTCAAACTTCCAAATCTGACCTGATGGCCAGGGGCGTAGCTTTCAATCTGCTCTAAATGGCCAAGCGAATTGGCCCACAGTGCAAAGCCGCCGAATATGAAGATCTGTTCGGGGAGAAAAGTCTCACCCTAGACCGCATCACTATCGATGATAGTAGGAGCCATCAAGCCTAACGGCGAAGATACAGAGGAACTCTTAATGAAAGCACCAATGTCGGTGTCAAAACCGGCGGATCTCGGGTAGGGGTCCCGAACTGTGCGTCTAGGCCGGATGGTAATAGGAGGCAAGGGACACGAAGTTTTACCCAGGTTCGGGCCCTCTTGATGGAGGTAAAACCCTACGTCCTGCTTGATTAATATTGATGATATGGGTGTTACAAGAGTAGATCCACCACGAGATCAGAGAGGCTAAACCCTAGAAGCTAGCCTACGGTATGATTGTATGTTGTGATTGTTGTCCTACGGACTAAAACCCTTCGGTTTATATAGACACCGGAGAGGGTTAGGATTACACAAGGTCGGTTACAAAGGAGGAGATATCCATATACGTATTTCCTAGCTTGCCTTCCACGCCAAGTAGAGTCCCATCCGTACACGAGACGAAGTCTTCAATCTTGTATCTTCATAGTCTAACAGTCCGGCCAATGGAGATAGTCCGGCTGTCCGGAGACCCCCTAATCCAGGACTCCCTCAGTAGGAGAAGCCAAATCCCGGGACGAGTTGCGGCGGCGCCGCTGGGCATGCATCGTAGGCGAGGTGAGCTGCCCTCCTTCCCCGTCAGTGATGCAGTGACCTAGTCGGTTGTTGCTGCAGTGAACTTGCAACACCATGTCGGTTTGCAACCTTGACAATCACTCCATCTATATGTATTGTATTCCTGTGAAAATACTTGGTCATTTGGAAAAAGATGGTATTTGATTTATCTCTAGTTTTAGAATGCTTGGTCGTGACAATCAACCGAAGCCACAACCAGAATTATCCATCGCGTAATACTTTACGGTCGGTCGCACCAATAGATGGTCGGTCGGACCTGCGTCTCACTGAAGGGACATGCATCAGCTTGGTCTGACATGTACGACTAGTTACATCACTGACTTGTGCGTCCGCATTTGAGTAGTGTAGTACTCCCTCTATCTCAGTTTACAAGTCTTGCACATGTACCTAGGTCGTTAATTTGACCAACTTAATAACACACATACATTACAAAAAATTATTACAAACTTCAAATATTCAGAGTATTTTTTATGTTAAACAATATATTTTATATAGGTTACATTGACGACCTAGATACACGTGCAAGCCTTGTAAACTAGACATGGAGGGAGTACTTGAAATTTATGTTCCACTAAACTCATCGGGAGCCATTTCGGGCCTCGAATCCAAAACCATCAATTAATCTTTAGCTTTTTCCCATCAGATTCCAAAAGTGCATACAAATGCTCCCACCTCGTTTCTTGTTTCTTAACATATCAACCAATAAGAGTGTGGGGCGTGCATGTTTTCAATGACTCAAGACTACCAAACACGACATGCAGTGGTTAGTTCATTGCATGCAATGCTATTAATTAGCAAATAAACATTAAGTTCTCTCGTTCTCCCCTCCTTCTTGGTCACGGTGCAAACCTGCTCACGCCTAGTACGTGTCAAACCTGAACGTGTTCCCACTATGCATGTTTTAGTACTAGTGCTAGTACTAGGTTATAAAAAGGGGAACTAGTACCTAGCCGAAAATCACTCTACCTTTTCCTCCTCATATGTCTTTCTTGTTCATCCATCCTTACCATGGCTGGTGTCTAGAGCTCTAGGTTGAGAACTATCCAAACTACTCGTAACAAGGGAGCGGCCACCAAGGCCGCGGAAAAAAGGAGAGGGCTCGTCGCCTCGCAGAGACCTCGAAAGATCACTCACGGGCAGGCGATGGCTCCCAGGAGCGCCCTAGCCGCAGAGGTGAACATGCCAGCATGCCCGATCAGCTCAATAAGCACCTCAATAAGCAGAAGGAGTTCATCCACGGCTTAGTGGAGCTGCTGAAGGAGAGCCTCGATGACATGCCCGCTGAGTTCAATGAGCAGGGGGAGTTGGCCGCCGGCTTGGTGATGCTGCTGAAGAAGAGCATTGCCTCGGAGAAGAAGGCGACCGACAAAATCCTGCAACTTCAGGAGGACAAAGCGAAGCTCTGCCACGAGCTCGACCCGTTGAAGGTGGAGAACGCCGGCTGGAAAAATCTGCATGAGAATAGTAGTTCCTCGATGTAGATGCTGCAGGCCCTCGTCATGGAACAGAAGGAGGAGTTGGCGAAGCTTCGCATCGAGCACCCGGCTGCTGTCAAGGTACGTAATGCGTCCTTGGAACAGATGATGAAGGCTCGCGTCGAGAAATCCCGCATCATGGACAAAATGAAGAAGATGGCGGAGGAGACGCGCAAGGAGATGGAGGTCGTGGAGGCAATGAAGAAGCAGTTACGACTCCGCGACCAGCAACCCTTCATGTAGTAGAGAGCAGCACCCCAGACTTGTGTGTGCGTCTTCCTTCTTTTTTGGGGGTGATAATCTTCCTTCTTCTTTTGCTCCCGTGTTTCTTCTTTTGCTTCGGGTGTTTCGTCGCACATGTCATGTTCTCTGCGAGGCATGAATAGAACAATGCTAACAATGAGATGACTAGCAAATTATATCATTTTTATCGCCATATGGCACTGGGCTGCCGTGTTTCGTGCTCCTCCGTCGTACTACTCTAGTGGAAAACTTGAGTATACCACACGGTTCTTTGCTCCTCCTATGTCGTTGGGACATTTATACGAGCAATCAAATCACAAGGCCCTGCCTTCCAGCAGCAATGAGCTGTCAAATCACAAAGGCCCTCGCCTCTCTTGAAACCAACCAAGCTAGACTCCCCGCCCTCTAGCCTTTTAAAAAATGTATACTTTCGTACAGTAGTACTCCCTCCGTCCCATAATGTAAGACTTTTTTTCACACTACACTAGAGTCAAAAAACGTCTTACATTATGGGACGGAGGGAGTAGTATTGATGGATTGCGCCATGGAGCAAAACTAACAAGATGGAATTAAAGAAAAAAAAGGTGATACATAGAGAGCGCTCGTCGCCAAATTATGCATATAGTACTATAAAAAGCTAGTACATGCTTAAATGGGGTACTAAATTATATTAAAGAAATTAGCATATCTATTTAATTCTTGGGTTCTTATTATTTATGCCACTAGTTGTGTATAACTACTCTATTTTGCCATTAGAAGTTACAACTACTCAAAAATGCTATCCATCCGTGAGATGCCTGCTCAAAAATGCAATTAGATATCTCAAAAATGCCATCATTAAGTTAGATGTTTGCTCAAAAATGCCATTAGACATTGTTATTTTCACGTCAAACCCGTTGACCATGTTATACGTATGACAAAAATAAGCCGATTCTCACAATGATAAGTGTGGCCCCGCTTGTCAAGAGTAACCAAGAGAATAATTTTACAGGAAAATAAGAACGTTGTTGGGGTCAAGTAGGCCCCACACTTTATTTTACTGTAGTGAGATAGAGGGAGAGCTGGCATGTTGGTCCATCGGTATTTATGTCATTATAACATGGCCAAAGAGATTTGAGTCACAATAATGGTATCCAGCACAACACACCCCTCAAATAAAACTAAGCACCCTGAAATTCTTTGACAACTAAACTGCTGGCTATATGATGTTGGCCATATATATTGTATGTATATAATGTGAAGAAACGAGTGGTAGTATTATACCAACTAAAAGATGAACTGTAAGAAATAGTAGTATGTACGTACTGAAGGGTTAAAGTAATGAGAAGGAACATAACATAGTTCTGCTGGGGGCTCAACACAACACACCCCTCAAATAAAACTAAGCACACCTAAAATTAAACTAAGCAACTAATCCAGTAGACACTGCATTAGAACCGCCATGATCAACGACACTACCACCTTACTCGGACTCCTCGTCCATGTGCTCGACTTCGTCCTTGTCCCTCTTCCTCTTGGCCGATACTTCTTTCCTTGAACCGCACACCTGGCTCTTGCTCTTCATCCAACCCTTGTAGATATTGAAACAAAGGTAGCCATCCATTGTAGCATAGTGGATGTGGTCTATATCTAGTACATTCCACTCCCATGCATGATGAAACTTGAACGGAGGTTTCTTCAGCGTACCGTACGAAGGATGAACCATGGCTCCTGCCAGGGTTAGCATTGAAAGTTGACCACGGGAGGGCACCGGCCCTTTCTTCTGGAGGTCGAAGGGGTTGTCTACAACGAGGCCTATCCAACCCAGGATTTCCTTGTCGTTCCTAAAGTCTACAATAACGAATTTGACTCGGCCGTCCTTGAGGAAGTTCTTAAAATCCTGGCACTCAACGTTGGCATGGCATATGTGGTAGACCAAGCATAAGTCATGCACGCAAACTTGGATCACGGCGGGCTTCTTCTTCCTTGCCTCCTTTAGAGTCTTCTCGCTTTGCAGGACTGTGGTGTACTCAACATGTTGCCCAACGACCCACTCATCCTTTGAGTTTTCGAACATGCGTCTGAAGCGAGCAAGGCATCCTTTCACCGTCATGGAAGAACGGGTGTAGATGACATCGAACTCATCGCCGGTGATGGTTCTAACCTTGTACTCACCGCCGATCATGGATATTTGGGACGCCATGGATTTGGGATGAGGGTTAGGATTAGTGGAACTGCTATAATGTGAAAGGACGAGACGACTAGGAGCGAACTACCGTAATGTTAAAGGACATCCGGGGATGAGTAGGAGGGAATTGCCAACGATTTTTGTAAAAATGCCGAGTGGAGCGTGCGAGCGGCAGGGTAGTGGCTTGCCTGGTGGATACGAAGCTCAAATATATGTCATCTCTACTCGATGCCCAATTAAATGGCTTTCGATGGCATGTCAAGCATCGGGAAAATTACAGGTGATACGAAGCTTTCCATTCTCCCATGATACGGGCTTTCGAGAGCTCTTGGATCTAAGATCGAATGGTTGCATGGCCTGATTCTAGACCTATGGGTGAATATCCTATCCTGGAGGGTTATTCTACAAATTTTCAGCAACTTAGCATGCGACCGTTTGATCTCAGATCCAAGGGCTGCCAGTAGCCCGTATCATGGTCGCGCCTACCACGACCGTCGCGTCGCTCGCGCGGTCGCTCCCTTGGAGATTTAACACGGTGCGTTAGGCTATCTGATGTTGGCATGTCATACATAGTCATCACTTAGTCACTCATACTACAACAAGGTTGGCTATAAGTGTATTTTTTTACTCCTCTCTATCTCTTTCTTCGTACTCAAGGAAGAAACGGTGCTAAGCGCGTGTATTTATTGCATTTGCCAAGGAGTGACCTCTTCCAATGAAATGGTGTTGCTAAGTTTGCTTCATTTAATTAGCTATAGACTCAAAATTGTCTTTTCACCTAGGTACATGCGCTTAGCACCGTTTCTTCCTTGGGTCACCAAACTAGTCTCTCTCTCTTCTTGATGAACTTAGCATGCGACCGTTCGATCTCAGATCCAAAGGCTGCCAACAGCCCGTACCATGGTCGCGCCTACCACGACCGTCGCCTCACTTGCGTGGTCGCGCCCTTGGAGATTTAACACAATGCATTAGGATATCTTATGTTGGCATGTCATACATAGTCATCACTTAGTCACTCATACAAGGTTAGATATAGGGTTGGCTATAAGATTATTTTTTTACTTCTCTCTATCTCTTTCTTCGTATGTAGTATTTATTGCATTTGCCAATGAGTGACCTCTTCCAGTGAAATGGTAGTCTCAAGTCATTAAAATCATGCACACCCCACATCTCTTATTGGTTGATATGTCAAGAAACAAGAAACAATGTATACACCGCGCTTAAGTGTTTTGGGATTATTTGGTTTTCGTAAGATGACTTGCACACCTAGATGGAGGGAGTAATTAACTTGCCACATCAGACTTTATGCCTATGTGGCAGGCTTAGCACCTGTACGAGCAAGTACAATAGTGGGCTATAAGCCCGCTTACATGGCATTTTTGCATATGTGGAGGAAAGATGCAAGGAAAAAGTGGAGGAGTGGGCTCTCATGCAAGAGCCAGCCTCTACATGGTGGAGCATTGGGAGAGGCACCTGTATACCATGGAGGTGGTCAGGAACCGGGAGACTCACGCCGGTCGTAGCGCCGCAGTTAAAATGATAAAATGGCAAGTCAAATCACGGGGCCCCACCTGTCTAGCAGTAACTCGCTGTCAAATCACACAACCCTACGTTTGCAGCAGCCTAGTCCCTCATCTTCTCGTGTCTCTGTCGAACCGACTAGGTGGAACTGCCCCGCCCTTGACTTTTAAATAGTACAATATACTAATTTCGTATCCATGGATTCCGCCATGGAGCAAAGCCTCAAGAAAACAGAGGTACACATGTACGGAGTATACAACACGCCCGTCGCGTTCGCGTCCACCCCAGACGGTCGGTCGGTCTGGCACGCCACTCTCCGCATGGAGCGCTCGTCATATTTTGTTTGCACACACATGTGGGACTGCAAACGAGAACCAACCATAGGCACACTCCCTGGCCCCGCAAGTCTGGTGAGTTAATAGAAGAGAGAGACGAGCGATAGTACTAGGGAAGTGTTGTACAGACGTTGGTGCCTGGACGATCCCTGCATGACACGGAAGATCAGTTCGTCCATGCATCTGACCAAACTCCAGCAAACACGCCTGGATTGACTATCATCTACATATCGTGTAGGCTGTGTTGTACAGGGCTGTAGTTCCAATAAGAAATCTAAAAAAATGTTTCTTGTCATCTCGCAATATTAGGTGTCATGTGCTTCAGATCACTGCGAGGGTTAAACAGTGACAACTGAGTTCCTCCAAGGCGCTGGTCAATGGGGGCACATGCACGAAGAATTCTCGGCTGCCATCTAGGTCAAGTCGGCTATGTTAATTAGGACATCTATCGATGGACCCCTTTTCTACGAGTTTATCTTTAATTTGAGCTTTGATCCTCGTCTAGTTTGTCCGTCGGGATTCATGTTGTCTCCTTTGAGCAGTGAGGTTATGGTTTCTTGTCATGTGGCATTTTTTCGTGTTATATGTTATAATCCGGTGCTTCATATCAAAATGACGACAACTGCGCCTCTGGGGCATGTGCATGAAGACTTCTCGACAGTCATTGACAAGGTCAAGCCGGCTCCGGTAGACAAAAGAAAACTAGCACTCCACTATATAGGCAGGAGCCTCCGCGCTTGCTTGCTAGTGTTGCTCTCTTCACACTATCTTGTCCTCTCCAGATCTAAACATGACAACAGTGGCCACACTCTATCTCTCTGCTCACCGCTGGTCACAGATCCAGCCGGATCCTCTTCGCCGGGGAAGGTGAGAAGGTGCAACATTCAAACGGTCATCCTTGGCGATGACTCTTACCCACTGGCGGCGCGTCCCGATCAGCATGCCTTGCCATTCTCTCCCAAGCACCACTGGCTAGGGAGGGCCTCCGACCCCTTCTTCCTCGCTGCCATAGTGTGGGCAGATCCTGCCTCCTAGCACCCACCTAGCGACATCCCGGCAACCTTCAGGTATAACTTCCTTCGAAACTAGCCTTGCTTTACTTCTCGAGCTCCCGACGTCGATGCGTTTGTATCTTTTACTATTTCCCAGGCCCCCTCGTAGATAGGATTGATCGGTTGTTCGAAAGCCACCTAAATTTTGACTGTTAAAAGGGAAAAGTAGTTCATGCACTCGAATATAGTACTACTTGGTTCAAACAAGGAAGAAAGGGGTGGGTGGGGGGGTGGGGGAAGATCTCTTACCTGAATCTAGGACTTGGTCGAAAGAGGAAATAATGGGGGCGAAAAGTAGCAGAGACTGGCTATCCAACTGGTCTCTTGGTCTAATAGGGAAATAAAGGGAAACACATTACAAACTCAATATAAACCCGATCTATTGGTTGAAAAAGGAAAGAAAGTGGGGACTGGGGGACAAGTCAATAGAGTAAGTCCAGCACTAGATTTGCTAGCCTCACACAGTATAAGGTGGCTATACCGAACAAAAATGGGACCAACCCAGATATCTTGTTCTGATGTTTGTTACCCCGAGCCACTCTTATGTAATGCCACTGGTAAAATGTAGCAGTCACACTGTTAAAAGTAAGGACACGTTAAACCAATGTTGTTTTCAATGTAATGCCTCCAGTAATATGAATCAATGGCACTTTTTTTCATGTCCTGCTAAATTTCCTATTAAGATAAGTTGCTTCTTTTCGTTAGAAATGCAACTGTCCTGGTCCACCTACTCTCCCGTGCCCAAATACTGACTCTGTAGCAGCTGTTAATGTTATGTTTCTAGTAAAATGAAGCAATGGCACCATTAAAGTAAGGTCGTATTTAACGGTTGTCATAGTTAATCCTAATGCCCACACTAATATCTAGCAATGATGCTGCTTTAGAAATTGCTACTGCATCCCCCCTGATGTTTACACCGAGATGTTCTTTTCATTTGATGTATGTTTCATCACTTGTTTGTCACCCTCCTTTCCACCTTTTTCTACAAACAGAGACATACATTTCACGCTGGATCATAGTTGAACTGCACCAATGATATCCAAAATATAGTTGAACACTCCAGGAGCTTCACAACCAACCTTGATGTTGCTCAATTTTATTGCAACCAATGAAGAAGAAGCTCTATGGGTTTCATTTTCTGATGGAAATGGAACCGGGGCTGAAGCCCTTTTCTTAAAAAAAATGAAGAAGAAGCTGCTTGCTCATGGGACATTGCTTCATTTTAGGTGAACTGCACCAAAGGTTCCATGAATTGAATCATCCATGTTGGTGACTGGTGTCATCCCTTCTACGATGGCGCTGACTACAGATATGGTTCCCATCACGAGGTATGTGGATTTTTGGTCTGGCCGTTTGCCAAAGATCCTGCATGTTGAGTCTGCCCCTGTGCTACTGTTTTGGCACTGCCATGATAAAGCAGTAATGTTATTATTTTGCACCTTAATCTAGTGGCACTATTAATTTGAGGCAATGTATTGGCACCGCTAGTGCCACTGATTTTTTATATATCGAAAGAGGGGGTTTCCTCCGATTTCATTAAAGAAAGCCTACCATAGAGAACCATTATCCAACAACATCTCAACGTAAACGAGCAGTTATGCAACTACTACTACACCGAACTGAGTACTAGCAGGAGACAAGTTCACCACATAAGCTAGGCAGGTAGGGGGACACAGCACCAGCTCGACCAAGTTTGATTACAACCCAAATGCTACCACAGAAACATCAGGGGGGAAGATAGAGCCAGCTTCAGCATCCCAGTCTAAGCACCCCCTGCCTCCATCCTTGCGACGCACGGTACACCTCATTTGCCACCTGCTCGGCCCTAGTGGCACTGATAAAATGAAGTAATAATATAGTTAAAATAGAGCGAGTCTCCTATCTATCATTTCATTTCCAATGTAGATAAAGAAAGTGCTTCTCTTTGTTAGTATATGTTTCATCAACTAGTCCTGTTGTGGAAGTGTCACGGCAGATGTCCTCATAGAAGTACTTAGTTGTGGAGCCATTGCGACGAGGTTAGCTTAAAGGGATTAAACAGGACAAAGGACACAGAGAGTTTATACTTGTTCGGCCCCATGTGCTGAAGGTAAAGGCCTACTCCAGTTGAGGTGGTATTGCTAGGGTTTCGATTACCATGGAGCGAATACGCTTTGCCTGGCTCTCGATTTGATGTTTCTTGACCTAAGCCGTTGCCGGGTCATCCCCTTATATACGTGGGTTGACGCATTGCGGCCTACAGAGTCCCGGTGGGCTCATACAATGTGTATGTCGGGGTTCCGGGAACGGGGGTCCCCAGACTTGCCTGCCTATGGCCTGCGGCCAGCACAACCCATCTTCATCAGCTCAAGCTCAAGTCCCTCGCGAGGGGACAAGCCTCATGGGGCGGACGACTGGAAGCTTCCTCAGAGGCAGCCTCACTAGGCAGGCTCAAGGTGGGGATACCTCGCGAGGAGCCCGTGACGCAAGCCATGACGATCGAGACCAGGCGGGCGCCGGCCTGCGCAGTGTCCTTGTTTCCCCTTTGGTGCAAAGGGGCAAGCACAGGCCAAGGCATCGGGAAAAGGTTACCATTCCGGTGCAACGATACCAAGACCAGCAGAGCGGAAGGACGGAGGTCACCGTGGAGCCCAAGACGGCGTCATCACCAGTACTTTTGGCAGCCGAAGACCACCTTTGGTCAGGATAACTTGTACTAGATGTTCCCCTTCAAAATGGCCAATTGTTGGCGCCCTTCCCGCTCATTATTTGGGGAGAGGCCCAGGGCCCCTATAAATAGAGCTAGCCACCATAGAAGGAGGGAACACCCAGAAGGCAGAGAAGGAGGGACCGAAAAAGAGAGATAGAGAGAGAGAGGCGACTGAACTCGCCCAAGCAGTTCATCGCACCAGCTCAAGAACACCTCTCGCGAGGCTGTTCTTCCCTTGTACTGTTCATCATCAGCCCCTGAGGCAATCCACCCACCACACACTGGAGTAGGGTATTACACCACAACGGTGGCCCGAACCAGTATAAATCTCGTGTCCCTTGTGTTGTTCGTTGTTTCCAGCTTAGATCATGCGAGGAGATTGGACGTAGATCGGTAGGGGAGAGATCTCCGCGCGCACCCCAGTGTTCGAACCTCAAGTGCCTACTGGAACCCGAAATCCGACATTTGGCGTGCCAGGTAGGGGTGCGCTGGAATCCTTCCTCCTCCGCATCGCGTTCCATCGCCTCGCCATTCAGATGTCAAGCGACCCGGCTGCCAACGCCGACCGCTGGGCAGCGTGGCCCGCCCACGCTGTGTCACCGGCCCAGGGCGACCTCAACCTTGCGCCTCAAGCAGCCTGCGCTCCGCAGGGCGCTGCAGGGCGCGAGCGACGCGGCCAGACGCCGCCTGCCCTCACACCACGGTAGGTGCAGGCTGCACCAAGGGCCTCAAACCACGCCGCGGCCACGGCGTCGTACACCCGACGGGAGCAGGCAAACTCCAGGGCCGCGCTCACGGTGGCCCGAGAGCTGCTACGGTGTCGGCTACTGGAGGGCGGCCGCGACGTATTGCTGGAACGAGTCGCCGAGCTCCTGGAAGCCGCCGCCTCAGGGACACCTCCTTCTACGTCCAGCTGCCACCCCAGACCCAAGGCGGGACGTATGGCGGCGTCGTGCGCGCGCACGCAACTTCCGGCGGACTCCAGGGCTCATTCAGCGTCAACACCCCCGCTGGCACCGGGCGACAAGTCGCGCCGGCCTCTTCTCAGGCCAGCAAAGGGGTGCCCACCATGGCCTTCAGCTTCGGCGGACCGCCGCGCCATCACCCCCAAGACGGCGCTCCAAGCCAGGCTGCATGGCATGCGGGGCGCTACAGCGAGGCGCATGGGGCGGTGGCCCCAGAAGCTTACGTGCCCCGCATGGTGGATCAGGGGTGCGCACTGGAAGAAGATCATGGCTCATTCCTCGGGCCAGGCTGGGGCGAGGAGGCGCCAGGAGCTGAGCTCTTTCAGGAACCACAAGAGAGCCTCGACGGCCGCACCGACGGCAGCAATTATCGGGTACCACTCATCCCTCAGGAGCAAGCTTATGCTAACCATGGGTCGCAGGAGATACAGGTCGCCGCAGCAGGTGGCTGCCCCAATTCTGCAGCCTCATACCCCGCAGGAGGAGGGCGCAGGGGGCTGCAGGAGAGGGGCCGAGATTCGGGTTCGTCACCGCGGCGGTCTAAGCAAGGCGTTCTCAGGAGGTAGGCCCCCTGTCGGGGAGGTGCCCCAAGGCCTGCCCCCGGCAGGGGACCCGTGGTCGTCGGGGGAACCGCTGGCGACCGCTCTGCCCCATTGGCGTCGTCCTAGTTTTCGGTCGCCGTCGATGGCGGCAGAGTGAGGCGCAAGGTGGGGCCCTCATCTGGCGATATGAAGCAAGGCCGGTACCTGTGTAGAAGGCCCAGTGCCTGTGAAGCTCACCGCCCGTGACACTCTCATGTAATAATGAGTGGGGCTGTACACGCCCTGGAGTCTCCGGAGAGCCGCCCTCGGGCCTCGGGGGCTCCCGCCCATGCCCAGTGGCAGCACTTCGCTCCACGCTAGTGATAAGACGCCGAAGACTAGACTAGGTGCCGGATGCGGCCTTTTGCTTTTTCCTTTCCTTGTTGACAAGTTCTTCGATTTGGATTTAAGTTGGATTTGAGCTCGATGCTTGCGTGTGTTTGGGGGAAGGGGTGTTTACTCTCGTTCAAGCAATCGGCTAGTTAGCATCGGCTGCCCCCCCCTCGCGCGCCCCTCGCGAGCCAGGCCAGGCCAGGCACATTTACAACCAGAACCGCTGTTACCGCACCCCTTCCGGAGGTTTTCGTCGCGGAATCTACAAGTTAATCAGAAGACACCCGAGGTGCAGCGGCCCCTGCAGCCCACTCGGGACTCGCCCGGGTCGGAAGGTACACAAGTCAGCTGACCCATCACCGGGCCAGCGGCTAAGTTCACACGCAACATTATGCTTACCAGGGTACTAATTGCAAACCTTTACATGAGGGGCTTCCCATCCCAAAATGCTCTTACATCCTTCAGGGCCAAGCCCGAACCTTCTTCGTGCAGGTTAAACAGCAGTGACATGCGGTCAGTCGGACATATCACTCACCGCGTCTTCTTGGGCATCCTCAAAAGCATCACTGGCGTCATCGACATTGCCGCCGCCGCCAGCGTCTCCATCAGTGCCAGGCTCGTCCACAACGCCGCCTTCATTGGCGCCTACGACCACGTCATCGTCAATAGACGCAAAGGCCATGACGAGGGCGTCCACATTGTCCTCCACACACCGCGCCAGGTCACCCCGGACGGCAATGGGCATGGGTGCGATGGTTGCGTCGAAGTCGAAGTGGGGGTCCCTATCCTGCAGATGGCTGAAGATGCAGGAGAAGGCACGCCTGAGCAAGGCTCGGCTACTCTCTTCGACAAGCCAACGGGACCTCTCGGATCAGTTCTCCAGAAGTGTCACCACATCGGTGAAAAATTGGAGGTTGCCGGCATAGTTGACCTCGTGCGGCTCCTTAGCGGCAGCCTCGCAGATATAGCCCAAAGCTGTGTTGGCCCTCTCTCTGAGCGTTTGAAGCATGGGGGCATGCACATGCTCCAGAACCCGCCGCCGACAGATCTCGTCCTCATTCTGCTGCGCGACAGCCTCGGCGTCATCAACCCTCTGTTGGAGAAGAAGTTGCTCGGCCCGGGAAGAGGACAGCTCCGCCTGCGCCGCGCTGAGGGCGGCTACGGAGGAGTCCGCATGCCGCGTCACTTCGGTCAGTTTGGCCCTGAGGGCTGCGGTCCTGCCCTCAGCCTCGGCCTTGATCAGCCCCAACCTCGCCTCGTATTCGCGCTCAAAGGCCGAGCGAGCTTCCGCCATGCGGCGATCGACTTCTTCTTGGGCCCGGGCTTCGCGCGCCGCAACGTCATCCTCTGCCCGGGACACCAGGCGCTCCTTCGTCTCCAACCGGTCAAGGTCAAGGTTGCGCTCGGCGGCCTCCAGCGTCAGCGCCTCCTCGTGCTTCAGAAGCTCCACCCGGTCAATAGAGGCCACCCCCATCGACTCAAGGGCTGCCTGACGCAGTTCCACTTGCTGCTCCAGGGAGTTGCTCCAGGCTTGGAGCTCCTGTGCGCGCTCCTCCGCATCCTTGCGCCGTCGGTCTACCTCCTAAGCCTCCTCAATGGCCTAGGAGCAGGCCTCCCGCGAAGCTGCCAGCGACGCTTCAGCCTTCGCGTTTTCGAGATCACGTTGGTGATGCGCGAGGGCGATGGCTACCTTTAGTTTGCGCCTCTCCTCAGCAAGGCGCAAGCCTTCAGCCTCGAGGCGCGCATCCTCATCAGCAAGCTCTGCCCCGATCCGGCTCACCGCATCCGCCGCCCTCCGGAGGAACTCTTCGTGAAGGGCGCGTCGCTCCTGGACGCGCCTGAGCACGTCATCCGCATCACCCTCTTCCACCGGAGCATGCGGAGGGCCCCGAGGCGGCAAGCCCCCTCCCGGCGCGGAACTGGGGGCTGGCGCCCTAGCCATCGCCGAACGGACCTCTCCAGGAATCCGGCCTGGCATTAGTCCACCCACGGAGGAGGAGCCAAAGACAGACTTCAGCCGTTCACCATCTATGATTAGAGGAGGAACACGGGGCAAGCCGGATGTGCCCCAGGAGGAGTCATGAAGAAAGGAAAGCGGGCGCGCAGGCTCGAGGTGCCCTATGGAACGGACCACTCCACCAACTGGTCTGGCAGCAGGAGTACCGCTCGAGCTCGGTGAGCCCAAGGCCAGCGGAGAAGGCGAAGCTTGGGGGGATGGCTCCCGGGCTGGCTCAGCGGGTTCTGCAGGGCAGGGCCTGAAAGGGCCACAATCAGTCGCAGGGATAGCAAAGTAAACGAGCAAGGAAAGAAGAAGACTTACTCGTCCATGGCAAAGTACTTCCTGCGCTTCAACAAACGGCAAGGGCGATCGTTGCCACCCAAGGCCTCCTTCCTCTTGCGGAGAGCCTCGAAGTCTACGCGGAACCGACCTAAGCGCCCGGCGCAGGGGTCGGCCCCTAGTGCGGAAGAAGCGTCAAGATGATCAGCGCTGGAGGAGTCAGCCTGGGGGGCGCAGTCAGGCGTCGCCTTGCGAGGAACGACTGGGGGCTCGGGAGCCCCGGCCTCAGGAGCCATAGGCCGCAACTCCGCACCTACCGCCGCTCCAGGGCGGGCCTCGGGAGACGCCGCCTTCAAGGCTTCTCGCGGCATCAGCACCTCGACATTGGGCGCCTCAACTCTCGCCGGTTCTCGTCTCCCTGCCCTGTCGCCCGAGGAAGGACCGCTGTGGGCGGCAGGAGAAGCAACCACGGTGGCTAGGTTCTCGCGGGGCCCCGTGAGGCCAGCCAGGCGCAGTCCCCACTCGTCGAAGCCGGGCATCTGCCTCACAAAATTGGCCCTGCCGGAGCAAAGATACAAGAGGACACCATTACTCTGAAGGCTGCGTGGGGATGGATTGCCAGTCAAGACCCTGAGCCCCGTCCGCAGCACTTCAGGCGCCAAGTCCTCCTCCTGAAGCCACATGCGGTCTCTATGCCTCGTAAAGTCCCACATCCGGTGAGAGTGGCGCTGAAGAGGAGCAAAGCAACATTGGAGGAACTCCTTCACCACCTTGGGCGCTGTCATGTTGAGTGCCCTCAAACTATGGAAGCGGTGCCAGATGAAGGCGAGCCGGGGGCTCGCGAGCACGTCATGGTCCCAACCCGCGTGAGGAACAGTAGGCGAGGTCGGATGCGAGAGCAGAGGGTTGGGCACTCCAACGTCCACGTACAGCCACCGCTCTCTGAACCTGGCCTCAGAAGGAGAAAGGTCGAAGTCAGAAAGGCCGAAGTCGATCCCTGAAGCGGCCGTCTCTGGCATGGCTAGGAAGCTCACACACCCTGAGCATTGAGTGAGATCGCTTAGGCGCAAGGAAAAGAAGTGGCGCAGCAGGGCCACGGAAGGAGGAATGCGTATCACCGCCTCGCAAACAAAATCAAAGACAGCCAGAAGAGTAATGGACTCCGGCCCGAGGTGCATCATGCCGATCTGATAATGGGAGTGAAAGTGCCGGAACTGAGGAATTTGCTGGTGAGGAAATTCCTTAGCGAAGAACTACTAGTAGCGGAATGAGTACTCAAAAGTAAACATAATAGAATACAAGCATAGTCATCATGATGAAATGAAGACAGGCACAGAGTACAGGAAGCGTAAGCACAGGATAACACAGGATGAAGACAAACATACTGAAGAAATTGAACTGAGGAAATTGAGAAAGTCTCCAGTCAAAGTATTCAAACACAGATATGAACAAGCACACAACACAGTTATGAGGAAATGAAAGAGTTGAGGAAATAGAACCAGTAAGCTTGGTGAAGACAATGATTTGGTAGACCAGTTCCAACTGCTGTCTCAGTTGTACGTCTGGTTGGAGCGGCTGAGTATTTAAACTCGAGGACACCCAGTCCTGAGCACACAGCTCAGGACACCAAGTCCTCACTGTATTTTCCTTGATCTAAGGTCACACAGACCTCGCCCAATCACTCGTGGTAAGTCTTCAGGTGACTTCCGAACCTTCACAAACTTGGTCACTCGGTGATCAACAATTCCTCTTGGACGCTCTAGACCATGACGCCTAACCGTCTGGAAGAAGCACAGTCTTCGAAGGTAACAAGCATCGGATCAACGCGGGATCAATCTCTTCAGTGATGCTCAATCACTTGGGGTTTGTAGGTGTTTGGGTTTTGGGTTTTTTCTCACTTGATGATTTTCGCTCAAAGTCCTCAGAGGATGGGTTGCTCTCAAATGACAAGTGTCAGTTTCTCTCGGAGTAGCCAACCAGCTAGTGGTTGTAGGGGGCAGCTATTTATAGCCTAGGGAGCAGCCCGACATGATAAGACATAAATGCCCTTCAATGATATGACTGTTAGGTGGATAGATATTTTGGGACAGCTGGCGCATAGCACAGCAACGGTCGGAATTTTGAGTAGCAAAAATCCTCAGGGCTATCATGTTCCTCACTGTGTAGGCAATCCGCACTGGCGAATTCCTAACTCCTCAGTCAGAACAAATTCCTCAGAGACCAGAAGAACTTCATCTCTGTCACTGAAGAATATGACTGGACTGTATGAGATTTCCAATGGCTTCACTCGAAGGGATTGGTAGGTGTAGGATTTTGAGTTGAGCATCACATGGAAAATTTTCCTTAGTATTTCCTCGACCCCCTTTAACAGTTCGGTGTTTCCTATGACTCAAGAAAGAGAAAATGAAACTACGAAAACAAAAGTCTTCACGCTTCATGTTCCACGAATGAATACCAAGTCTTCAAGGTCCCACCAATTTCTTCACTTTCAAAGTCTTCAGAAAGTCTTCAGAATATCAAAGTCTTCAGACGAAGAACTTCATTTTTAGGGGTCGACTTTCTCTGTAAATATCAAACTCCTCATAGACTTATAGACCTGTGTACACTCATAAACACATTAGTCCCTTAACTTATAAGTCTTCAATACACCAAAATCACTAAGGGGCACTAGATGCACTTACAATCTCCCCCTTTTTGGTGATTGATGACAATATGGGTTAAGTTTTCAACGGGGATAAACATATGAAGTGTAAATACTGATATTGAGGAATTTGATTGCAAGATATAGAAGAACTCCCCCTGAAGATGTGCATAGTGAGGAATTTGCTTTTGAAGCAATGCACACTTGAAGAGTTGAATCATGGAGATCTCCCCATATATCTTGTAATTCATACACGCATTTGACATATAAAAGTGAAGAATTTGAAATGCATGATGAAATATGGTGACTGATGTAATTCAGCATGCGTGCAATAATATTAACAAGGAATAAGCATGCAGAAAAACGTATCAAGAGTATCAGAGCACCATCGGGTTTAAGTTTACAATTCAATCCAATAAAGTCTCAGAAGAACGAGAGTTGTAACTTGAAAAAACGCCCATATAGAAAGACCCGGTTGAAGACTAACTCAAAATTGTCCCCCTTTGTCATCAAATGACCAAAAGGATCGAATATGAGGACTAATGCCCCTGAAGAATATCAAGTTGATGAAGGAGCGCCAGCGTTGTTGGGGTCGTTTGTTGTAGTAGGGCCTGCCGCAGTGTCGTCCAAGTCTTCATTTTCATCAGTGTCGCGCGATGAAGAATATGAACTGGCCACCAGAGAAGGAACCTTGACCTTCTTGAATTTCTTCGATGGAGGTGCAGACCAGTCAAAATCTTCATTGAGACCCATTTTCTTCAGACCATCTTCACCACACAGATGTGACAGTATTGCCCTGGTGCGACCGAAGATTTGATGGAGGTAGTAATGGTTTTTCTTC
Source organism: Triticum urartu (assembly GCF_003073215.2). Classification (NCBI taxonomy): domain Eukaryota; kingdom Viridiplantae; phylum Streptophyta; class Magnoliopsida; order Poales; family Poaceae; genus Triticum; species Triticum urartu. Next base: position 111,963,098 of record NC_053022.1, read on the forward strand.
ACTGCATTGTGTGTAGCAGTCATGTTGTGAAGAAATGAACCAAACTGATGCTTAACCCATTTGTGATTTCGTTCCACCTTCTGGTGAAGACTAAGCAGAAGCTCACGATCAGTCATCACACGAGGAGCAGTGGCTTGAGGAGTAGACTTGGGTGCATTGGCAGAGTCATGTGTGGCAGAGTCATCATTGGTGGAATAAGAGGCAGCTTTGCGAAATCGACCATCCAATGGACGAATGCCTTCATCTATAACAGCTGGTGCCTTGCCCTTTCCATCAATTGAGGAATAGGTCTGCTTGAGGACTTCAATGGGGGGCAGGTAGCTGACGTGATTCTGAAAATCAGCTTTGTAGTTGAGTGAAGACCTTGTCCTGAGGAATCTCATAATCCAAGGTGCATAAGGCTTCAGCTCAAATGGAGACAGTGCAACATTTGCCAAAGTCCTCATGAAGAAATCGTGATAATTGATAGGAATGCCATGAACGATGTTGAATACCAGATTCTTCATGATGCCAACAATTTCCTCATTAGATGAGTCGTGGCCTTTGATAGGACTCATTGTCCTCGTAAGAATACGATAGACAGTTCTGGGCACATGCAGCAATTCCTTCACAAGGAATTTGGTTCTTGGTGCCTGACCTGGCTTCAAAGGTTTCATCAGCACCTGCATGTAGTGATGTGTAAGCTCAGGTTCACTGTAGATGCAACAAGCTTCTTCAAGTGGAGGACTGAGTGGTAAGGCACAAAGCAATTCAGAAGCTGGTGCAGTGTAGTGAGTGTTTTCAGACATCCAGTCCAGCACCCATGAATTCACATCTTCAGAGTCTCCTATGATGTGCAGCATTGCATAAAATTGAAGAATCAGTTCTTCATTCCAATCGCAGATGTCAGAGAAAAAGTTTAACAGTCCAGCGTCGCGAAGAACACTGAGGACTGGTGCGAAGCACGGCAGAGATTCCATATCCACGTGAGGAATATGCTCATGGTAGAAGATTTTCTCTTTGTTGAACAGCACTGAGGAATAGAAATTGGCTTGACTAGCAGTCCAGAAACGCCTCTTCCTAATGCGAGCAGAGTTATAAGGGTTGTAGTCTTCAAAGAATACATGCTCACCGAAGAAATCATCAGCCTTGAACTTTTGCTTGCGTGATAATGGATCCTTTGGCTTGGGCAGAGGAGTGTCAGTGAGTTGCATCACGACCTCAGGAATCGCAATCTCAGGTTCTTCAGGCTGAGGAATTTCTGGTTCCTCTTCAGTGGCAGTCTGTGTCTTCAGATGTTCAGCAGCAACAGTTTCTTCAGCAGTAGTGGCTGGAATTTCCTCATGTACAGATGGAGTGGGGTGAGTTTCTTCAGAGTCCATTTGAACAGTTTGTGCAGGCGACTTAGGTATTTGCTGCAACGGTGTGAACATTGGAGAGTTTGGATGCTGACTTTCCCAGAATTCATCACTTATTACTGGTGTGGAGCACCCAACATCCACATCTTCATCTTCCATTTCTTCAATGCCAGCCTCTTCAGTTGTGAACTGGGGCATGGGCGAGGAGATGACAGGTGTTGAAGGGATCGTATCCACTTCAATTTCTTCATCAATCTGCTCTGACGAAGCAGCAGAATGATTTTCTTCATCAGATCCGCTAGGGATCTCATATTCTTCACCAAAAGGAACAAGGTCCTTTGATGGCCTGGTTGAGATGGGAACAACATCAATGGGATTTGCAAATGAACTTGTCATAGGCTTCATCTTCTTCGGAGCTGAAGAATCTGAAGCAGTTGATGCTTTCCTTTTCTTCACCGCTGCACACTCCGCAGCCTTGGTCTTCTTCACATCTGATGCAGATGAAAGGATTGGAGTTGGTGTAGGCGCAGGAGGAGCAGCGGAATCTGGTTGATTTTCTTCATTTTCTTCAGGCGCACCACTAGTGGGTGCCATGGCAATTTCTTCAGCGGCTGGAATGCAGTCATCAGCCCTGGAGCTCACGTTTTCTTCAGTAGCCTGATTGTCATCAGCGGTGCTGGCATTTTCTTCAGTAGGCTGAGCAAATGCTTCAGCCTGAGGAATTTCTTGTTGCGTTGGGGCTGCAACATTGGAGGTGAACTGTTCTGTTATCTTTACAAATCTGACTTTGGCTCCCAGCCAGTCAGCAGAATAGCGATCAAATTCATCACTCAGTTTCTTGATTTCAGATTGGAGAGCAAGAAGTTCTTCGGGTGAAAGCTTCAGAATGTTTTGCTTCAGAAAGCGCTCTTTCTTCTACTGAGCTTTCTGCACTCTCCTCCCCTGTTCAAATTTCCATTTCTCTTCTTGTATGAAGTGAGTCAGCATGTGACTTTGGCTAGGAGTCAGCTTGAAATCAGGCAAGGGAGTGTTAGGGTCCTTGTGCCAAACATCAATGTATTCGAGGATCAACTTGGAATCCAAAAGCAGTGGCACATATGTTCCCTTGGCTCTAGCGGCCCTGACTTGCCTATCTCTGATGATTTCTGCAAGTTCATCATCATCAGCTTCGTCTTCATCAGACGGCACTTGGAAAGCGACTTGCTTCTTCTGAGGAATAGGGCGAGGACCTCGTCCAGCAGTGGCCTTAGTCTTCAGTAGAGAGGGTCCCATTGAGGAAGTTGGTGCAGCTGAGGAACTCGCTGAAGCTCCCGAGGTAATAGACATGCCTGCAGTCCTTTGGCACGAGGCAAGATGCACAGGTGCTGTGGACTTTGTTGGAGCAGCTGAGGACTTTGGAGGAGCTGAGGATTTTGAGGGAGCATGAGGAATTGGCCGTGAGGGCTTTGAGGATTCTGGCCGTGAGGGCATTGCTGAGGAGCTTGGCCTTGAGGGCATTGCTAGTGAAGCACTTGGTTTGCGCGCAGGCTTCTTTGACATAGCCTTCTTTGGCTTGACAACAGAGGCCTCAGCAGAGGTAGCAGCAGCAGCAGAGTCCTCATTGAATTTCCTCACTGCTTCTCTGGCTTGCTTAGCCAACTTGGCTTGGCGCTTGGCCCATTCGCCAGGATAGTCCTCACCGCGCTTGAGGCTGGTGGGATCAGCTATTTGGCCAGGTGCCAATGGAGGTCTTGGGCATGGAGGATTGAGTGTGAATTTCTTCATGTACTTGGGAGTAACATATCTGTACTCCCTCCACTCTCTAGCCCATCTCCTCTCTATCTTCTGAATGCGCACCTTGCACTCATTCTTGGTTTCCACAGTAGGTGTGCACTACCCAGCATATATTTCATCAGGGATCTCAAACGCTGTATTGACCTCAGGCCTCTTTCCTCCTTTCTGTGGCTTCTTACCGTCAGCCATTTTCTTCAGTTGAGGAATTTGGAAAATTGAATTCTCTGAACAAGTATGCAACTTTTCTTTGAGGAACGCTGCAAATGAGTTAAGTTGATGAGAACCTAGTGATTCAGCAGCTGACATGAGTACCTGTGAACATAGTATAGTTGCGAGGAATTTGGAGAGGTCATATGCGTTCTCAGAAGGTTTTTCAAAATGAACAAGTTTGAGGAATTTGACCAGATGAGTCTTGAAGAATTTCACTAAGCGTTCTTTGTCTTAGGTTCCATAGTTGTATAGATCGAAGATCCACACAATTGAGGAATCTTGAAGAAAAATGATGCTTAGGGAAACGAATCAAGAACATATGACTTGTGAGGTGTTCAGTGTGTGAAGATATGAAAACACCTTTGAAGATTTTGTAGGTAATCATTTGAATCAACGAGGGCAGTAAAAGTAACTTTTAATTACCCTGGACGAAGAACACGACGAACAGTGAAGTGGAGAGGTGAAGTTCGTCTGTGTAGATCTTCCATGCCCTAACTCGGCGGAGGAAGACGGCTACGGCGGTGGCGGAGTGAAGATTTCCGCGGTCGGCGCGAGTACGTCGGTGACGAGGTCGAGCCAGTGAAGCTCTTCCTCACCGGCGACGATGAAGTAGCGGCGGCGCTAGGGTTTTGAGAAGCTCAAGCGGGAGAGAGATCGAGTGGAGTAAAAGAAGTGAGGAAGGGAAGGAGGGGTATTTATAGCCACAGTGAAAAACTGTTTGCCCGAAGAAATTGGACGAATGTGCCCCTGATCCTTCTCATTCGCTTGACATGTGTCACCCACGTACTGAGAGGTGGAGACCGTGTGCGATCGTGGGTGAATGGATAAGTGTATCGTCGGTTCGGAGCAGTTTGAGCGGCAAAACCGAAAATTTAGATAAGATAGGTTTTAACGTTCCGTTCGCAATTTCTTCAGCTGACAAGGACACAGTGAAGATTTTGAACGAGTTTCAAATATAATGCACATGAAGAATTTCTGAACATATTGGGTTGAGTATAGCATAGAGGGGAAGGGTCCGATCACATTCACTTAGCAGAAAAACCAACTTGAAGAATTAGCAATAAGTGAATGCTGTAGAGGACATAAACTTATATATATATATATAGCCAATGAAGAAAAATGACGGAAACAGTGAAGACAGTGCAAAGTTGAAGAATATTATCAAAAGAGGAATTTCAACTTTTGGTGGTGGCATGACCCACCGTATAAGAATGATGATTTCAGACACCGCGTACAATTATCGTAGGGTTCTGAGAATCAAATTCTTCGTTAATTTCTTCACACTAAGAGTGTTATTCTTCATTGATTGAAGAAAAACATTTCTTCATGTGTTGCACATCTAAGTCATCAATTTTGCATAAGTGTTAGGATGAGTGTCCTTTTCAAAGAACATTCGAAGATTCTAGGATATTTAGCTCACACCGCAACTTGCTAAATCTCTTCTCATCCAAGGGCTTTGTGAAGATATCGGCTAGCTGTTCTTTAGTCTTCACATGCTCAATAGAAATGTCGCCCTTCAACACATGATCCCGAAGAAAATGATGACGAATCTGAATGTGCTTTGTCTTCGAGTGCTGAACTGGGTTGTGAGCAATCTTGATGGCACTCTCATTGTCACAGAAGAGAGGCACATTCTTCATGTTGACGCCGTAGTCCTTGAGAGTTTGCTTCATCCATAGCAATTGAGCACAGCAAGAACCAGCGGCAATGTACTCAACTTCAGCAGTAGATAGTGATACGCAGTTCTGTTTCTTCGAGGACCAACAGACCAAAGATCATCCGAGGAAATGGCATGTACCAGATGTTGACTTGCGGTCCACACGATCACCAGCATAGTCAGAGTCAGAATATCCAATTAGATCAAACACCGAGCCCTTGGGGTACCATAATCCAAGTGTTGGTGTGTGAGCTAGATATTGAAGAATATGCTTCACAGCCTTATGGTGTGATTCCTTCGGTGTAGCTTGAACTCGGGCACACATGCAAACACTAAGCATTATATCTGGCCTAGATGCACATAAGTACAATAAAGAACCAATCATGGAGCGGTATACCTTATGATCGAAGTCAATACCATTTTCATCAGTGCACAGATGGCCATTTGTGGGCATAGGAATTTTGACGCCTTTGCAATCTTGCATGCCGAATTTCCTCAGTACATCCTTGAGGTATTTCTCCTGAGATATGAATATGCCATTGCGTTTTTAACGAATTTGAAGACCTAAGAAGAATTTCAACTCTCCCATCATAGACATTTGATATTCTTCACTCATCATATAGGCAAATTCATCACTATAACGTCGGTCAGTACAGCCAAAGATAATATCATCAACATATATTTGGAACACAAACAATTCACCAAGATTTAGTGAAAATAGTAGGGTCGACTGAACCGGGTTTGAAGCCTTTCGTCATGAGGAATTCCTTCAAGGTATCATACCATGCCCGTGGGGCCTGTTTGAGACCATAGAGGGCCTTGTTGAGTCTGAAGACTTTGTCAGGATTCTTTGGATCTTCAAAACCCGGGGGTTGAGCAACATATACTTCTTCCTCAAGCTTACCATTGAGGAATGCACTTTTCACATCCATTTGATATAAAGTGATATCATGATGGTTAGCATAAGCAAGTAATATGCGAATAGCCTCAAGTCTAGCAACAGGTGCAAAAGTTTCATCGAAATCAATTCCTTCAACTTGTGTGTAGCCTTGAGCTACGAGCCGTGCCTTATTCCTCACCACAAGGACATTTTCATCTTGCTTGTTGCGGTAGATCCACTTTGTGCCAATGATATTGTGCTTGCAAGGATCTGGGCGTTTGACCAGTTCCCAGACATTGTTGTGCTCGAACTTATGTAATTCTTCTTGCATGGCCTGAATCCACTCAGGCTCCAGAAATGCTTCATCTACCTTAGTGGGCTCTGTAATAGAGACAAAAGCACAGTGCCCACAAAAGTTAGATAAATGTGAAGCTTTTGAGTGTGTGAGAGGACCTGGTGCTTTGATGTCATTGATGATCTTTTCAACTTGCACTTCTTTTGCAATGCGAGGATGAGGTGGTTGTCGTTGAGGAATTTGATCAGCATTCTCTTCAGCACCATTTTCTTTAGTATTTTTTCAGGTGCATTAGCTCGACGTTCTTCATGTTCTGGAATGAATTCTTCAGCAGATTCTTTAGTAGGAATGACATCCTCAGTAGCCTTGAACTTGATAGTTTCCTCAGGTGCTAGTTCATCTATCATAGTAGGTAGGTGCTGCTTTGCGAGCCATTAGTTTCATCGAACCGCACATCTACAGTTTCAACGACCTTGTGAAGAGCGTTGTTGAAGACTCTGTAGGTGTGAAAGTCCTTTCCGTAACCAAGCATAAAACCTTCATGTGCTTTCGGTGCAAATTTTGAGTTTTGATGAGGATCTCTTATCCAACATTTAGCACCGAAGACTTTGAAATAACTTACATTGGGTTTATTATCAGTGAGGAGTTCATAGGCAGTCTTCTTGAAGAATTTATGAAGATATACTCTGTTGATGATGTGGCACGCACTATCAATTGCCTCAGTCCAGAAGCGATGAGGCATTTTGTATTCATCAAGCATAGTGCGAGCCATCTCAGCAAGAGTCCTGTTCTTGCGCTCCACGACGCCGTTCTGCTGAGGAGTATAAGGAGCAGATAACTCATGAGTAATACCAAGTTCATCAAGATAGTCATCGAGACCAGAATTCTTGAACTCAGTGCCATTGTCACTTCTGATGTGCTTGATCTTCACACCAAAGTTGGTTGAAGCCCTCGAGGAAAATCGTTTGAAGACTTCCTGCACTTCATGTTTGTAAGTAACAAGGTGTACCCATGTATAACGAGTGTAATCATCGACAATAACAAAGCCATATTGAGATGCTTCATTTGAAACAGCAGAATAATGATTAGGACCGAAGAGATCCATGTGAAGCAATTCAAATGGGTGAGTAGTGGTCATGATAGTCTTCGCTGGATGCTTGGCCTTTGTCATCTTCCCAGCTTCATAGGCTCCGGATAGGTGATCCTTGAGGAATTTGACATTCTCGATGCCAATGACATGCTTCTTCTTCGCAAGCTTGTGCAAATTCCTCGTGCCTGCATGACCGAGTCGTCGATGCCAGAGCCAGCCTTCTGAAGCTTTTGCAAGTAGACACATGGCTGGTTGTGGTCCTATAGAGAAATCGACAATATACAGGTCTCCTCTCCTAAAGCCTTCGAAGACTTTGGAATTGTCAGCTTCCATAACCACAACACAATGGTACTTGCCAAAGACAACAACCATATCAAGATCACAAAGCATTGAGACAGACATAAGGTTGTATCTTAGGGACTCAACAAGCATGACTTTGTCCATGTGTCGATCCTTTGTGATCGCAACCTTACCTAGACCCAATACCTGACTTTTGTCTTTGTCAGCAAAGATGATATGATTCAGATGCGACGGAGATAATGGAGCATCCATCAATAGATTCTTGTCACCAGTCATGTGATTTGTACATCCACTACCAAGGACCCACTCAGTGGCTTTGGGTTGATCATCCTGCAGATGAATTAGTGTAGCTTACAAACTCATATACTTCAACAGTGAAGATTATGACATCAATTCATCAGATCAATTTCATCAAGCAATAGAACAGATAAAGCAGTGTGAGGACGTGAGAAATGAAAGTTCATTTCTTCATGATTAGCCTGCGTCCTATCAGGCATGCTCAGGTCTCCAGCAAATTCTTCAGACGATTATGTATGTCTGGAGACCTAACCCTGCTGAAGAGATTAGTTCTTTTTCTTCACCACCCACATCTGAAGGGGTGGCAAAGAGTTCATCACTCTGCGAGCTCCATACGAGAAGGATGGCATAGAATCCAGTCCATTTCTTTTCACATAAGAGGGGTTAGAATAAGCATAAGAGTAAGCAGAGAAATTCTTCGAGGACTTATGGACATATTGATTTGAAGAATAATGCACATATCCATAATCCTTAGATCTTCCCTGTGAAACAGATGGGTTAGCACGATGATGTTAATATGAAGACTTTGATCCTTTTGAGGAATATGATCCATGTGACGAGTTTGGTCTGTATGAGGACTTGGATCCATATGAAGAATTTGGTCCATATGAAGAATTTGATCCGGGGTTCCTATTCTTCACAGGTGGCATCATGATGACATTCACCTGAAGATTTTCAAGGCATCTTTTGGGAACTTAGATTTTCTTCATATGGGGACCGTTCCTGCAGTTAGTGCCAACATATCTAGCAAATACTTCACCATTCTGATTTTTGAACAGTTTGTAGTTGGAGTCAAATGACTCATCATCAGAATGAGGAGATTCACATGCAAATCCAGATAGGTTAGATGGATCAACTGGAGGTCCCTTTGCAGCAACCCATGTAGTTTTGGGGTACTGCTCAGGCTTCCAATATGTACCATCAGCATTGAGTTTCCTCTCAAAAGCAATACCCTCTTTCCTAGGGTTCCTGTTGAGGATCTGCTTTTTAAGCACATCACAAAGAGTCTGATGCCCTTTGAGGCTTTTGTACATGCCTGTCATGTACAATTCCTTCAGCCCTACATCGTTAGTGGTAGTAGCAATGTCCTCAGATGAGGAATTAGTGATAGCAGAGGCATGTGAAGAATTTGAAACATTAGCAGCATTTGAACATTCAGGTGAAGAATTAGCAGATTCACGTTCAATGCACTTCAAGCATGGAGGAACAAATTCTTCCTGAGAAGCACTGATTTGTTGAGCAAGTAATGAATCGCACTCCTTCTGAAGATCTTCATAACTCACTCTTAGCTTCTCAAGGTCTTGCTTTCTTTGAAGAAATTCATAAGAAACCTTCTCATGATCGGATAAGAGAGTGTTATGTTGATCTTGAAGGGTGTCATACTTAGTATGAAGCGTTTGAAGACTTTCAGCCAAAGCTTTTGACTGATCCATTTCTTCACCCAACATATCATCGCTCTTGTTTAGCATGTAGTGAACTTTTTCCAAAGCTCTTTGTTGTTTAGTGGCAAGGGAAGCAAGTTTGACATAGCTGGGTCCAAATTCATCACCAGATTCATCATCACTAGACTCGGATAGGTAGCATTCAGTTAACTCAGCATCTCTTGCCATAAGGCATGATGCAGAAGATGATGATTCTGGTTCGAATGTCATAGCTTTGAGAGTCCTCAAACCAAGGATCATGACAGGTTCGATGACCTTCATAGACCTCAGAGAGACGGTCCCAGATGAGCTTCGCATGATCGAGATGCATGATATTCCTGAACTGATTTTGTGACAGACTGGAGAAGATGACATCCTTCGCCGTCAGGTTGAGAAGAGTGTACTTGCAAATGTCATCAGCTTCCGCCATCTTGCATAGTTCGGTCAGACCAATCTCAGTGACGGTCCACAGCTTGATGTTCATCGCCATGAGGCGTTTCTTCATCATGGCCTTCCACTTGGGATACTCGTGACCATCAAAGATGGGGCATGTCACTTTTGTCATACCTGCGGTTGACATAACTAAACTCCAGGCGGTTAAACCAAAATCACACAGAACAAGGGAGTACCTCACTCTGATACCAATTGAAAGTGCGTTATATCGACTAGAGGGGGGTGAATAGGCGATTTTAATGAAATTCTTCACTGAGGAATTTGCCGGTGAGGAAATTCCTTAGCGAAGAACTACTAGCAGCGGAATGAGTACTCAAAAGTAAACATAACAGAATACAAGCATAGTCATCATGATGAAATGAAGACAGGCACAGAGTACAGGAAGCTTAAGCACAGGATAACACAGGATGAAGACAAACATACTGAAGAAATTGAACTGAGGAAATTGAGAAAGTCTTCAGTCAAAGTCTTCAAACACAGATATGAACAAGCACACAACATAGTTATGAGGAAATGAAAGAGTTGAGGAAATAGAACCAGTAAGCTTGGTGAAGACAATGATTTGGTAGACCAGTTCCAACTGCTGTCTCAGTTGTACGTCTGGTTGGAGCGGCTGAGTATTTAAACTCGAGGACACCCAGTCCCGGACACCCAGTCCTGAGCACACAGCTCAGGACACCAAGTCCTCACTGTATTTTCCTTGATCTAAGGTCACACAGACCTCGCCCAATCACTCGTGGTAAGTCTTCAGGTGACTTCCGAACCTTCACAAACTTGGTCACTCGGTGATCCACAATTCCTCTTGGATGCTCTAAACCATGACGCCTAACCGTCTGGAAGAAGCACAGTCTTCAAAGGTAACAAGCATTGGATCCATGAAGGATCAATCTCTTCAGTGATGCTCAATCACTTGGGGATTGTAGGTGTTTGGGTTTTGGGTTTTTTCTCACTTGATGATTTTCGCTCAAAGTCCTCAGAGGATGGGTTGCTCTCAAATGACAAGTGTCAGTTTCTCTCGGAGCAGCCAACCAGCTAGTGGTTGTAGGGGCTGCTATTTATAGCCTAGGGAGCAGCCCGACATGATAAGACATAAATGCCCTTCAATGATATGACCATTAGGTGGATAAATATTTTGGGATAGCTGGCGCATAGCACAACAACGGTCGGAATTTTGAGTAGCAAAATCCTCGGGGCTATCATGTTCCTCACTGTGTAGGCAATCCGCACTGGCGAATTCCTAACTCCTCAATCAGAACAAATTCCTCAGAGACCAGAAGAACTTCATCTCTGTCACTGAAGAATATGACTGGACTGTATGAGATTTCCAATGGCTTCACTCGAAGGGATTGGTAGGTGTAGGATTTTGAGTTGAGCATCACATGGAAATTTTTCCTTAGTATTTCCTCGACCCCCTTTAACAGTTCGGTGTTTCCTATGACTCAAGAAAGAGAAAATGAAACTACGAAAACAAAAGTCTTCACGCTTCATGTTTCACGAATGAATACCAAGTCTTCAAGGTCCCACCATTTTCTTCACTTTCAAAGTCTTCAGAAAGTCTTCAGAATACCAAAGTCTTCAGACGAAGAACTTCATTTTTAGGGGTCGACTTTCTTTGTAAATATCAAACTCCTCATAGACTTATAGACCTGTGTACACTCATAAACACATTAGTCCCTTAACCTATAAGTCTTCAATACACCAAAATCACTAAGGGGCACTAGATGCACTTACAGGGAGAGCACCGCGTTGAAGAAGGCGGAAAAGGGGGGAACTAGACCCGCCCATAGGGCATCGACAAAGAATCGGACCTCCGTGACGATCCTATCAAGGGAGGCATGGGACGCAGGCCAGGCCGTGGTCCTACCGCACTCATTGAAGATAGTCGCAAGGGCGGAGTGGACCTTGTCCAAAGCTTCTGGATTGAGTATGATCGACCGGGCGACGGTGGGGGTCACCGCTGGAGGTGTGGAGGGCGGAGGCGCGTGCTTCTTTCCCCTTCCTTTCTTTGTTGGTGCCATGGCGGTGAAGAAGAGGAAGAACTCGAGCCGAATTGGCGGCAGAGGCTGGAGCTCAAAGAAGAAGGAAAGGTAGGAGGCGGGCGAGCAGCGGAAAGGAGGAACAACTGTGTGCAACTACGGGTCCGCTTAGCCGGGCGTGTAACAAGGCTTCGTGGGGAAGTGCAGACGCCCACGTCCAATAAATCGCCACGCGGCGCCCAAAGCCGCAGGCTATTGGGGCCTGCGGCGCTTCGCGCTTGCCCCTCCGCTTCCCTGCTAGGCCAAGCCCGGGCGCGCCTTGGGCCCGGGGTCTACTGTCGGCGTTATGGAAACGGGGGTCCCCAGACTTGCCTGCCTGCGGCCTGCGGCGTGGCTCAAGTGGGGGCCCAGCGAGGCCCATCTTCATCAGCTCAAGTCAAGACGCTCGCGAGGGGACAAGGCTCGTGGGGCGGACGGCCGGAAGGTTCCTCAGAGGCAGCCTCACCAGGCAGGCTCGCGAGGAGGCGGAGAGATCAAGGCGGGGATACCTCGCGAGGAGCCCGTGACGCAAGCCATGATGATCGAGACCAGGCTGGCGCCAGGCTGGCGCCAGCCTGCGCAGTGTCCTTGTTTCCCCTTTGGTGCAAAGGGGGCAAGCACAGGCCAAGGCATCGGGCAAAGGTTACCATTCTGGTGCAACGAGACCAAGACTAGCAGAGCGGCAGGACGGAGGTCACCATGGAGACCAAGACGGCGTCATCACCAGTACTTTTGGCAGCCGAAGACCACCTTTGGTCAGGATAACTTGTACTAGATGTTCCCCTTCAAAATGGCCAATTATTGGCGCCCTTCCCACTCATTATTTGGGGAGAGGCCCAGGGCCCCTATAAATAGAGCTAGCCACCACAGACGGAGGGAACACCCAGAAGGCAGACAAGGAGGGACCGAAAAAGAGAGATAGAGAGAGAGAGAGAGGCGACTGAACTCGCCCAAGCAGTTCATCGCACCAGCTCATGAACACCTCTCTTGAGGTTGTTCTTCCCTTGTACTGTTCATCATCAGCCCTTGAGGCAATCCACCACACCACACACTGGAGTAGGGTATTACACCACAACGGTGGCCCGAACCAATATAAAGCTCGTGTCCCTTGTGTTGTTCGTTGTTTCCAGCTTAGATCACGCGAGGAGATTGGACGTAGATCGTTAGGGGAGAGATCTCCGTGGGCGCCCCAGTGTTCAAACCTCAAGGGTCTGTCGGAACCCGAAATCCAACAGTGTCCGGCTCGGTGACGTATCTTACATGCCTTATATTACAAGCCTACACATACATCGCAGTTTATATTTACGGGCCTTAAGCCGCCTCTGGGCTTGGGCCTTTTACAAGCCTAACTATGAACCGCCATCTTGTATACTCTTGGGCTTCATTGAGATGAATCGCCACTGTGGTTGACCCGGCCCCTCCTGGGCGGGTCATATCTAATAGTCATATCCCCAACATTAGGCCCCAGGTTGATTTGAACTTGTTCATGTCAATCTTCAACACTTAAAAATCCTTCTTTCCTCTGCTGTGAAACATTGTAACCCGCCATGACGTCATCTCTAGAAATTTCGGAAACATGCCACAACGTCATCTTTAACAGATCTTTTATCTTTAATGACCTTCCAAAAATCGAGGCGTTCAATTAGTTGGATAATCATCATTTGGCCTCCTTGTTTTTCGTGCTTGCCTGTTACTCTTTTCCTTATAAATAAGGTCAGACCGCCCCTTTCTCATTATCCTCTCTTCTCCTTCTCGTCTTCTTCTTCCTCGCGACGAACCAGCCCGCACGAGCTCCGCCACCGTCGACCTCTGTCCTCTTCGTCAACTCCGGCCGCTGCATCGCCCTGAACGGTCCAGAAACGCCGCGGCACTCCTCCGCTGTCAGCTAGCATCAGTAAGTCATCCTTTTTCCTTTTCATGGATCTGTTCTTAGGGTTTCGGTCTTCGTCGATGTTCATCGCTGCTACTCTTTCTCCTTGCTAGATCACGTAGTTTTGATCTAAAAATAATGTAGGTCATGTGCGGTAACAGTTTTAGCACCCGCTTTTGATATTAAAACATATCCTCATCACGATAGATCTCCTCTGGGGCACCTCCACTTTTCTGCTGCCGCCTCTGTAGGTTTCGAATTTATCTCCTTTTTCTGAACAGTTGTAGATCCGAATTCATAGCTTTAACTTGTGGAACCTGTTTGTCCCAACACTTAGCAAATTTTTCCCTTGTTAGATCTTGAATATCTTAGTCACGGCACCTTACTTTACCAGCTTATCGTTACATCATATATCATTAGCCCTCACTTAAGCCGCCATTCTGAATATACACTGCAACTATTAAATTCTGATTTCACCAACTGACTTGAACCGGCAAATTAGTCCTTTCCTTTAGGCTGTCCTCCTTTCACAATGCCGCCAAAGACAGTTATTACATGTAACTGGGTTCCATCAATCGTCACTGAGGATACTTTAAAAGATTTTGTCAAAGTTGGATATTTGCCAAAGAAGAGTGTCATGCATTACCATGCTCCTGACTCGGGTGAAGAGAGACCTCTGCCAAAGGATGGTGAAGTCATTGTATTCACTAATCATATGAACCGGGGCTTCTCACTGCCCGGCTCTAAGTTCCTTCGAGATGTTCTGCACTTCTTCAAACTCATTCTGCAAGACATTGGACCCAACTCCATGTCAAACATCTATAACTTTCAGGTTTTTTGTGAAGTATACCTTCAAGAAGAGCCTAGTGTTGAGCTTTTCAGGGAATACTTCTATCTGAACCGGAAAAATGAGTTCACAAACGGGCCCAGCTTGGGACTTGGTGGGATTTCGATTCAACGCAGAAGAGACGCCATCTTCCCTCAAGCAGCTCTACCAAGTCACCCCAAGGACTGGAATCATACATGGTTCTATTGTAAAGATACCTCGCCGTCTGATGAAAATCCATTGCCGGGTTATCATGCTGAACATCAATATCAACTCCCTGAGAAACTTACCGCCGCCAAACGTAAGAAACTCGCCCCTGCTATCAGAAAGGTCCAAGCTCTGCTAGGAAACAGTTTAACCGGAGTGGATTTGGTTCGATGCTGGGTTTCGTGGCGGATCATACCCTTAAGCCGCTGATCTGGCTTGATGTGTACTTATACCGGAGGAATAGACGATCCATTACGCCATAGCTCTCTGCGCCTGACTGAAGAGGGCATTGTTGAAATGACAACAATCCTTGTAAATGGAAAATTTGAAAATTGCAGCAAAGTGGGTCTGAACCCTTTCTGCAAGTGTCGGTGTACAAAAGTAGGGGCTCTCCTTTTGACCCCCTTACTTGTGCACGGGAAGTCAGAGCCATGCGCCACGGACACACTTAGCAGGGCAGAGGAGGGAAGCCGGAGAGAAGCCGAAGCACAAGACAACCAAGGTGACACCAAGACCAGAAGAATAGGAGGGCAAGAGGGTGAGGTGGACTCCCTCGGCAAGATCCTTGACAAGGCGGCCGACCCGCAACCTCGGCAAGAGCCTTGCTGGGGCAACTTGCCCAACACCAGCAGAGCGAGCAACCCTTGAGCCCACCGGCTCCGACCCAATCAACTACATTGGGACCAGGGCTCGGGAGGCACCTTCCTGGTGGCATGCAGATCTTTTTCAAGATCATGAACACACAAGATCAGATGAGGATTAGAAGACGACGACTGTCGGTGTCAAAACCGGCGGATCTCGGGTAGGGGGTCCCGAACTGTGCGTCTAGGCCGGATGGTAACAGGAGGCAGGGGACACGAAGTTTTACCCAGGTTCAGGCCCTCTTGATGGAGGTAAAACCCTACGTCCTGCTTGATTAATATTGATGATATGGGTAATACAAGAGTTGATCTACCACGAGATCAGAGAGCCTAAACCCTAGAAGCTAGCCTATGGTATGATTGTTGATGTGTATGTTGTCCTACGGACTAGAACCCTCCGGTTTATATAGACACCGGATAGGGTTAGGGTTACATACAGTCGGTTACAACGGTAGGAGATCTGAACATCCGTATCGCCAAGCTTGCCTTCCACGCCAAGGAAAATCCCTTCCGGACACGGGACAGAGTCTTCAATCTTGTATCTTCATAGTCTAGGAGTCCGGCTGAAGGTATAATTCGGCTATCCGAACACCCCCTAATCCAGGACGCCCTCAGTAGCCCCTGAACCAGGCTTCAATGACGACGGGTCCGGCGTGCAAATCGTCTTCAGCATTGCAAGGCGGGTTCCTCCTCCAAGTACTTCATAGAAGATCTTAAACACAAAGATAGTGTCCGGCTCTGCAAAATAAGTTTCCACATACTTCCATAGAGAGAATAATATTTACATAAATCTAATCTGCTGACGTATCCCGTGGTGCGACACACCACGGCCGAGCCTTTATCCGAGTCGTTTAATTACCCACCTCAGCGTGGTATGCGAGGTGGTTCCCTTGGCACATCTTGTAAAAACAGAGATCGTGTCCCCTTATTACGGGGTTCTCATCAATACGGGCGTGGGTAACCCAACCACTTCTAGGACTCCTAGATCATAGGCAAGTCCAAACGGACACAGGGAGGACGCTTGATATCCACCCTCTTTATAAAGGGGCAAAGCTTTTACCTTTTCCCTCCCGTGCTCAATCAAATCCTTCCCCCGCCTCAAGCTCAAATGCCCAAAGCTCAGGTCAGGTGCTCCGAACCTTCAGTCATGTCCGGATCCAGCCTTCAAGGCCGATGGATGCCCTCCTCCATCACGGAAGAAGACATCAAAAAGTTGAGGGAGGCCAGGTATCTGACCCCCGAAATGTCGCATCGGCTACCTCCCGGGGGGCAGACCGTCCCTTCTCCCAAACCCAACGAGAGCGTCGTGTTTGTCTCCCACTTCCTCCGAGGTCTAGGTTTTGCTCTGGATCCTTTCGTCAAGGGCTTGATGTTTTATTACGGGCTAGATTTCCATGATCTAGCTCTGGACTCCTTCCTGCATATCACGACTTTTGTTGTCGTATGTGAGGCCTTCCTCCGGGTTACCCCCCACTTTGGCTTATGGCTCAAGACCTTTGAAGTAAAGCCGACGGTGATCAAAGGGCAACATGCAGAGTGTGGAGGCGCCTCCATACGCAAGATGACGGGAGCTCCATGGCCCAAAGGTTCCATCCCAGAGGTGTCTGCATTGTGCCAACAGGAGTGGTTCTACATCACGACTCCTAGAAGCGCCAAGTGGGCGGCCGCCCCCGTTTTTCGCTCGAGCCCTCCACCACGACTGATGTCATGGATCAGCAGAGGACTGAGCTGGGGTCTAGCCAAGGACGTGCCTTTACTGCAGAGCCGCATTTGAGATCTCTTCAACAACGATCTCAGTTTGGTTGCGGTAATACAAGTTATGCTGGTTCGTCAAGTCCATCCTTGCAAACGTCGGCCCCTTCGCTTGTGGGAGTTCAATCCCGAGGGTCCGCGTGCCATTCAAAATTTTCTCGGCCTGACGCACGAGGATATGTATAAGTCATTCTTCGGACCTCAAGTAGAGTGTCCGGAAATCACCAAGGACGTGGGCCTGAGCAGTAACCGCGCCGCCAAACGGGTAAGGAATCTTCCGGCCGAACATATTATCTTTCCTTCGTTACGAAGTTATTTCTGAGAGTTTGCTTTTTCGACCAGGACTGCCTAACAAAGGCGAAGTTGATTCGGTGTTCGGCCCCCCTCCCTGAGGGTTTGGAGAATCCGGTATTGGAAAAGATGCTCCAGACCGCACCTTGCCCGGATCTCTTGAAGGAAGATACTGTGGAGGGTAATGCGGGCGGACGCGGGCCCCCAACGCTGCCTATTCTAACCGAGGGAGCGAGCGTCTCCATGAAGGAAGATGACCGGAAGAGGAAAAGGACTGCGCCTGGGAATTCGGAAGCCGAAGCTTCCAAACGGGAGAAGAAATCTTCCACCGGGGGCCCTACCTTGGGGGGCGCTGCTGCCGCACAAAGTCCACGGGGGGATCAATTCTCCCGGGAGTCGTAAGTGACCCGAAAACTTTAATAGTACAGATATGCCATCCTTTTCTTCTGAGACAATAACCACCGCATATATTTGTGTAGTTCGGGCCTTAGCCCCTCTCAAATGAGCTCGTCTTCGGGGGATCTTCTTCTAGAGATGATGGAGAGCGAGACGCCTCCTCCGGACTCCTCTGCTCCGAAAGCGGGCGACCCTGAAGTGTCATCGCGGAGGGTCTCTCCGAGTGCGGAGAGGCCAGAAGGTGATCCAATTGATCCCCGAGGCTCCCAGTGTCCGGCTCCTGAAGAGAGTAGACAAAAGAGTCCGGCGTCGTCTAATGTGCGATTGGACGTTCTGAGGGAGTTGGTGGGGCGAGCGGCCAACTCAGATGATCACCGTGTGCTGATGAATATGGTGATGGAGAGGGTATCGTCCGTCGAAAGCGGATTGCATGAAGCTTTTATGAGTCTACTGACAGGATTTGAGGTACGTAAAAAGGAATGTGTAATAGTCCTGCACATGTTAGGTGTGCCCTATGTAGATAGTAGCCCCTGAGACTCTGGTTGTCGTTGGAAACGATGACGAACGGAGGATCATACTCCCAGGTAATAACCATACTGCCTTTATGTGCAGGAGATGGAAACTCCGGTGGCTAGCCGGACTAGCCAGTTTGCCCGTTTAGAATGGTAGTTGGATGCGGCAGATGCCGACATCGAGCTTGTTAGCAGAAGGCTTGACGAGGCGCAGGGTAAGTATCCTTGTCTGGTAAACGCCACATAGGAACAGTATGATGCCAGTGTTTTTAACATGTTATGACTGCAGATGGAGCTGCCACTGTTGAAGCCTTGCGGGGGGAACTTGCCCGAGCCAAGGAACAAGCAAGATTGGGTAATGCGGCTGCTTTGAAGGCGGCCGAAGAGTTGCAAGCCGAGAAGGCCGCACATGGCGAGAGCCGAAAGAAGATGGCCAATATGGCCATAGAATTAAAAGCCGCCGTAGACCGTTGCCGGGCTCTTGAAAAGGAGAACCAGGCGAAGGCATCGGACCTTGAGAAGGCTGCTGTAACGGGAAAAGACCTCCGCTCTTCTATGAGGGCAAAGAAGGAGGAGCTGCGGGAAGCAGGGGATATTGTAGCCGGGAAGTCCTTTATGCTGCAGAGGAAGTACAGAGATCCACGGTATGCCCCTCTGGATTGGCTGTGGAGTTCGGAGGATGCGTATATGGATCTGGCAGCGAGCGCTGCCGATGCGGCCAAGTACTTCCAGAGTCAGACAGACCGTGAAGTAGACCAGCTGTTTTGGAAGCAATTCGTTTCTCCCGAGCGTCCGCTTTCATTGACGGACCAATTAGCTGAATGGGCCGAACTAAATAGGTTTTCCGGACTCTCCATGAGGTCTGTTGTGGATCAACTATGGTCGGGAAGGTCAAAACCGAGCAGCTATTTTAGCTTGGGGCAGCAGGTCCTCGATGTTGTACCACGCATAAATGCGATGAAGAGGTCGGCGTGCATAGAAGGCGCACGGATGGCCTTTGCCCGTGCTAAAGAATACTGTGCAGAGATGGATGCTACCACTGTTGCGGCGCAGGATTCGGCCATAGGTCGAAGGGCTGCTGAGCACTACTTTGAGGAAGTTCTTGAGGGTGCTCGTTTGATAGAGACCCAGTGTTCAAAAAATATTATGTTTGAATGACATGTAATCTCATTGTAAGCGAAATGCTTTTTAAATTTTTATGAGGCTACTTTTATACTTTTGCCTGGAAGTAATGTGATGCCTCCTGGGCGGCCGTTTATGTATACATGTGTATAACTTGAAAGATTGCAGTCGTCGGCTTCAACCCCCACGCATATAATGCGGAGGTGTTTGTAGAAACACGCGTTCATACTTAACCCAACGTCTTGGTCCTATTAAGGAGGTGATAGCGGAGCGAGCGAGGCAACCGGACTATAATGCTTTAACACTTTCACTTAGCCATAGGAGTTTGACAGTGGGGCTACTAGATAGCCCCTGGTGGCTCCGCACTCTCCCGATCCCGGGGTGCGTATATGCCTGGCCGGAAAGCGGCCCTTCGTTAAGGCGGAGGAATTCTAACATTCCCATGGGTCATCGAGTGGTTGACCAGTCTCACGCTAGATCATGACAGTCAGTTTTCGGCTTTCTCTACTGAGGTGCTCGTCCGGATGAACCAGGGCACAATAGCAGTAGTTCTCCTGGTGCTACCTTAGCCGGTAAAGCGGAACGTAAGGCTCCAAAACACAGGAGCCGGGAAAACCCAACATTTGACCAAAGACAATGATTCGGAGCTGATGCATATAGGGCCAAACTAGCGACGGCGAACACTCCCTAGGGTATTCGGTCTTTGTGGTATAAACCGGGCCTGAAGAATGGCCTTTGTAAGAAGCCCCTTGTGTCCAGGTACGTGCATTGTTCTGGCGTGGCCACATGCCAAGACGTCAGCATCCTTCCCAACGGTGGATATGTATCAACAAGAGACAGTAAAAAAGGTTTACGCAGGGTCTTAATCTAAATGGAATCCTTGGGTTGGGTCCCTGCTGCACGTCTGCGCCTGTGTCTCCGTTGTGCCGTATCCTTGACGGGTGTAGCACGATGATCATCTGTAAAATATAGGAATTTAGGTAAAAAGGTTGTCATGCAAAAGGATAGTTTTCTAAAGAAACCATGTATAATTCAAGATAAGAAGAAATCGCCACTCATCTACGTGCGTTGACCCCTTGTACTTTTGAAAGATAGGGGTGTGACCGTTTATTCAATATGAGTAGCGGCGCCGGACTTGATTAGTTGTGTCTGAGGTCTTGACGACCTATTGGATGCTTTTGCTGGTCCGGGCGCCTTTAGTGTGCGGCTGCCAAGGCAGCCTCACTCTCTTCGGCGCGCAGAGATCGCTTGATACTTCCGTGCACTAAAATGATGCCACGCGGACCGGGCATCTTGAGTGTTAGGGAGGCGTAGTGTGGTATTGCATTGAAGCGAGCGAAAGCTTCACGTCTGAGTAGTGCTTGATAGCCACTTTTAAACGGAGCGATGTGGAAAGTTAAATGCTCGCGACGGAAGTTATCGGGGGAGCCGAATATAACTTGTAGTAGTAGGGAGCCCATACAACGAGCCCCTGGGCCTGGCGTTACTCCTTTAAAGGTAGTATTGCTATGGCGAATTTGTGTTGGGTCTAACCCCATCCTGCGGATTGTATCCTGATATATTAGGTTTAGGCTACTGCCGCCATCCATCAAGACTCGTGTGAAGTGGTATCCGCCAATTACTGGGTCTAATACCAGTGCAGCCCATCCTGCGTGCCGGATACTTGATGCATAATCACGATGGTCGAGGGTGATCGGTTGAGATGACCAGTGGCGGGACTTCGCGGTGACAGGCACTTGGGTATATTTTTCAGGGAGTGCCTCATTGTTTTTTCTCTTGATCACGTGTAACACGTTTACTGTTTTGACTTCGGGTGGAAATTTCTTTTGTTCCCCCTTGTCTTTCTTGGGAGGTTCGTCCTCGTCTTCACTTGGTGTGTCCTCCCACTTGTGTATGGCGTTAAGTTTGCCGGGCTGCTTGAAGACCCAACATTCTCTATGGGTATGATTAGCAGGTTTGCTAGGGGTACTATGGATCTGACATACTTGGTCCAGAATTTTGTTAAGGCTGGACAGTTCGTCCCTGGTGCCTTTGGAGGGCGGCTTTTGGTTTGGCCGAGGGACTTTGAATCCGGAATTTTCTGTCGTGCCCTTTGTGCTGTCTTCTTTATTCCGGCGTTTGTTATTGCTGTTGCGCCATGATTTCCTGTTTCCATCTCTAATTTCAGATGTACTGGGGTCGCTGGTGCTGCATCTGGCTAGCCAGCTGTCCTCACCCGCGCAAAAGCGGGTCATGAGGTTTGTTAATGCGACCATCGTTCTCGGCTTGTTTTGGCCGAGGTGTCTGGCGAGCCATTCGTCGCGGACGCTGTGCTTGAAAGCCGCTAAGGCTTCGGCGTCCGGGCAGCCGACAATCTGGTTCTTTTTAGTAAGAAACCTATTCCAAAGCTTTCGGGCTGACTCTCCGGGCTGTTGAGTTATGTGACTCAGGTCGTCCGCATCCGGAGGTCGGACATAAGTCCCTTGAAAGTTTGCCCAAAAGGCGTCTTCGAGCACTTCCCAACTTCCAATGGAGCTTTCGGGGAGGCCTTTGAGCCAGTGACAAGCTGCCCTTTGAGTTTGAGAGGTAAGTACTTGATGGCATGGAGATCATCCCCTTGAGCCATATGTATATGAAGGATATAGTCCTCAATCCAGACCCCAGGGTCTGTTGTTCCGTCGTATGCCTCTATGTTTACGGGCTTGAATCCCTCTGGAAATTCATGGTCCAGCACCTCATCGGTGAAACATAGGGGGTGTGCGGCACCCCTGTAGCTGGGTGTGCCGCGTTGTTCGGATGTTTGTTGTGTTGCATTGTATGCTGGGGCGCACTTGCGTGGTCCATAGATGGATCTTGTTGCACCGTCCTTTGGGTGCGAGCCCTCGCATGGGTCGCGTGTTGCATTGTAAGCGGCGTTGAATGCCGTTCTGTGGTGGTAGAGGGGTCGTCTATCCGACCAGGTAGCTGCTTTGATATTTGGTTGTGGGGGGGTCTAAGGCCTCCTCATCGAATTCGGGTAGCAGCTTCCGCTTTGGGTAGCTCTTGGAGGGGCGATTGTTGCCGTACCTTGCTACAGTGTTGAGTATTTTGCTCCATCTAAATTGGAGCGTGTTTTGCGCGGCCTTGAGCCTCCGCTTCTGCTTTTTGAGGCTCCTTGCGGTGGCCACGAGCCTTTTACGGGCATTCTGTTGCTCCGAGTGCCTGTCCGGCGTTATGTCGTCCGGACCATTATCATTGATAGGATTTGTTTTTTCGGTTTGATTATCCGGATTGCCGTTGTCTGGCATCGGTTCGCCCTGCTCCAGCGCTGGATCAGTGTGATCGCTATTTCTGTTGAGGCGGGATTTGGGGCGGCGCTTGCGTCGCCGCTTTGACTGCTTTTCGAGGGAACAATCCTTCGGTGTGTTCTTCCGCTCCGCGCCGTCATCTTTGGGTGCGTCCACCATGTATACGTAATATGACGAGGTGACGTTCCAGGGCTCGATAGGCGCTGATTCTTTATCATCTCCTTCATCGGCGTCCATACCGTCAATGTCATCAGAGTTGAAGTCGAGCATGTCGGTTAAATCGTCGACAGTGGCTACCAAGTGGGTGGTGGGTGGGCTTTGAATTTCTTCATCATCCGAATCCCAACCTTGCCGACCGTAGTCCGGCCAGGGTTCTCCTGATAAAGAGAGAGACTTCAGTGACTTCAGGATCACTACAAGAAATATGTCAACTTATGACCTTTTGTCAGTGACCCTCAAAGAATTGGTCATAAATTTATGACCATTTTAGACCAATTGGTCAAAAGCTGTTCAAGGGGCTCCAAACCCTAAACCATTGCGACCATTTTGGTTAGAAAGGTCGTAGTTTCCTTACACGAAATGGTCATAAAGCAAACAGTGCTAGTCTGCTGCCTTATTTCTAGTTGTTAATGACCAATATAGATGGTCATAGCCTTGAATATTGTGGTGGGTTGTGATGACTTGGCCCCATCTCATCAGTTTTGCCTATGTGTCATGTCCATGTCGCAGTTTTTGCCCTAGGTTGTGAATCAACCTATATTTCTATCATTCCCAAAATTCCTAAAAAAATCTCATAAATTCTTTGGGGCATATCTTCATAAATATGTAAAAATCCTTCCTTGCCTAGTTCAAAACTAATTCAACAATATTCATTTTCCTATTCTGTTCACAACAACACTTTATGAAGGAAGTGCTATTTATATATTCTTGATTGCCCTCGGAATTTTTGGGCACTCTTTCCTATCCAAATCATTACCGCATGACAAAATTCAGCTCCATTTGCCTAGCAAATCTTCCTCGGTAAATTTCCAAAGTTTTTGTCCACCTAGAAGCATTGTGAAGGAAGTACCTTTTTTATATCTCTAAACGACATGAAATTTATATAGTTCCTTCATATGCCCAAATTATCACCCTCCTCCAAATTGCAGCTCAGTCAAATCATCTATGTGAGCCCAGGTTCAATTTATATTTTATGGCCAAATTGGCACGTTGCAAAGCAAGTGTTATATAGACCCCTCCTATTACCCTCAAACTTTTCGGGCACTCTTCCATACCCAAATAATTGCCACATGATAATATTCAGCTCAATTTTCCTAGTAAATCTTTCTCAGGAAATTTCCAAAGTTTCTACCTCGAGAGAAGCTTTGTGAAGTAAGTACTAGCTAGGCTTACCCAAATGATCTGAAAATTTACCAGCGCATGACCATACCTATGTAACTTACCTACACCAATTTTTAGCTCATTTCATTCATCCAATCTCTCTCACTAGTTTTCCCAAGTTTTTGTCCATAGAGGAGCATTGTGAAGGAAGTACTACTTTGGCATGTCAAAATGATATCAATTTTCTACAATGCTTTCCTATGCCCAAATAACCATCCTCCACCAAATTTCATCTCAATCCATTCATTATTTTGAGCCCAGCTTCAACATTCATATTTTTGTCCAGTGTGGTACTTTGCAAAGCAAGTACCACCTAGGATCCTCCTTTTGAGCTGAAAATTTGTGAATACATTCTCCTTAGTAGATGATCATCCTCGGCCAAAACTCACGCCCATTGGCCATGTGCATTTCCCGTACCGCTAATCAAACACTTGGCTGCTTATTCATGTTTGAGCATCGATCGGTCTCCTCGTGAGAATCTTATGTTGTGATTTTCTTCCTAGCACCTACCTCGGGAGTGCCCAACACACTAGACATGCCTAGGCCGCCCAGAACACATGGCAACGCCATGGCCATGCGGTGACCACGCGGCGGGCATGCGAGTTTACGTGCTCTAGAGTTGGGGGCCTCGGCCACCGCCCAAACCTCAACGTATCGCCACCAAACCATGTATTTATGATTAAATAGGTACTTATGTAACTAGAAATGATTTTTGGAAAAAATAAATAGCAAACTATGAGGCAGCTGCAGTTCAAATTTGACCCGCTTCCAACTGAATCGGCGGAAATTTGTCTTTTTCACGAGAGGTGGATCAAAACTTTTTACACCCAACCATTTTGTCAATTGTGCATTAAATATGTCCTAGTATTTTAGAAAATTGATTTGGTCCAATTTTGCAACAATTATTTGGGAGGTCCTTCACAAAAAAACTCATTTTGGGCACTCGGAAAAATGGAAAATGAATTTTTCGTGCAAAGAAAATGAAAATTTCCTTAGGCAACATTGTTAGCCATTCCAAGACGCACCCTTGTGCACAATATGAGATCATTTGAACAAACTATGCCATGAATGCGGCCATAAGATTGATCATTTGGCTTGAAAGCCATTGATCTCCACACGTGATAGCTCGTTTTTGAGAACACTTTTTTAAAATAATTACCATATTACAAGTTTCTTATTTTTCCTAGGAACTTGGCCACATATAATGACATAATGCGAAGGTTTCCCAATTTTTTGATTTTTTTTGAAATTTTTATGCCCGTTTCAAAATGCGGACAAAACGGCGGGAATGGCAGTTCCTAGCTAGTGGTTGAATCTTGGAATTTTTTTGGCGTTTCTCTGATTAAATAGGTACTTATGTACCCAGAAATGATTTTTGGAAAAAATAAATAGCAAACTATGAGGCAGCTTCAGTTTAAATTTGACCCACTTCCAGCTGAATCGGCAGAAATATGTCTTTTTCACGAGAGGTGGATCAAAACTTTTTACACCCAACCATTTTGTCAATTGTGCATTAAATATGTCCTAGTATTTTACAAAATTGATTTGGTCCAATTTTGCAACAATTATTTGGGAGGTCCTTCACAAAAAACCCTCCTTTTGGGCACTCAAAAAATGGAAAATGGTTTTTTCGTCCAAAGAAAATGAAAACTTCATTAGGCAACATTGTTTGCCATTCCAATATGCACCCTTTTGCACAATATGAGATCATTTGTACAAACTATGCCATGAATGTGGCCATAAGATTGATCATTTGGCTTGAAAGCCATTGATCTCCACACGTGATAGCTCGTTTTTGAGAACACTTTTTAAAAATAATTGCCGTATTAGAATTTTGTTATTTTTACTGGGAACTTGGCCACATATAATGACAGAATGCGAAGGTTTCCCAATTTTTTGATTTTTTTTAATTTTTATGCCCATTTCAAAATGCGGTCAAAACGGCGGGAATGACCGTTCCTAGCTAGTGGTTGAATCTTGGAATTTTTTTGGTGTTTCTCTCATTAAATAGGTACTTATGTACCTAGAAATGATTTTTGGAAAAAATAAATAGCAAACTATGAGGCAGCTGCAGTTCAAATTTGACCCGCTTCCAGCTGAATCGGCGGAAATTTGTCTTTTTCACGAGAGGTGGATCAAAATTTTTTACACCCAACCATTTGGTCAATTGTATATTAAATATGACCTAGTATTTTAGGAAAATGATTTGGTACAATTTTGCAACAAATATATGATAGGTCCTTCACAAAAAAACTTATTTTAGGCACTCGAAAAATGAAAAATGAAATTTCCATGCAAAGAAAATGAAAACTTCCTTAAGCAAAATTGTTTGCCATTTCAAGATGCACCCTTGTGCAATTATTTGGTAGCTTCTTCTTAACAAAAAAATCATTTTGGACACTAAAAAATGAAAAATAAAATGCTGACATGACTTTACATTTTATTTTATTTGACCACGACCAATTTTGGATGGTCATAACGTCCAATTTTAAATGGTCATAACGTCATACACACGTACTCCATTCTGATTGGGCCATAGCCATCTCATGCGGATCATGCATCAAACACCGTTGGATGCTCCTGGATCCAACGGTAGCCCTTGCCCCCTCACCTCTCACGCACACCACAGCCCAAACCCTAGCTCACATCACACCCCTTCCCTCATCGCACCCTCATCCCCCATCTCCTCGCCGCCACCGCCACCTCCCGATCCAATCTCTCCCCGCCGCCTCCCGATCCAACCTCCCACCCACTGCCGACCTCGCCGTCCCTCCCTCCCCTCACCATCTCTCCCTCGTCTCTTCCTCTCCCCCGCACCACTCCTCACCTACTACATCAACCGGATGGGCCAGACGCTGCGCCTCATCCGCCCGCCTGTGCTCTGGGTTATCGTCGAGGCCAGCAAGCCCTCCCCGGAGGCTGCCCTCGCGCTGCACCGCACCGCCGTCATACACCACTACGCCGGCTGCTGCGACGGCCTCAATGCCTCCCCCGCAGTCGACTTCCGCCCGCACCAGCTCAAAGCCGGCCTCGAGGTCATCGAGAACCACCTCCTCGATGGTGTCATCTACTTCGACGACGAGGAGGGCGTCTACTCCCTGCCGCTCTTCGACCGCCTCCGCCAGATCAGGTATCTCCCCCTCCACTCCGCCGCCCCGCTTCATCTCCGTCGTGATCAGGTGCCGCCGACCACCCCTGCGTCTCTGTCGCCCCGCCATCTAAGCAACGATGCCCACTCGTCCTCTTCGTCGCCCCTCCCCACACGCACCTGGGCCGCCTCCCCTTCGCCTACTGTACGAGGCCCAGCAGCCCTCTGTTGGATTCGGTTTTCAAACTGAACATTCTGGTGTGGTGCCCTGTATCAAGAATTCGATCTGAAACTTCTGAAACTGAAGGATCGAACAGGAGCTTGTAGTTTACAGACTAGTATTCCCTTGTCAAATGCTTACTCCATTTTACTAGATTCAGTTATACCCTGCAATTTTTTTACAATGGTTATACCCTGCAGTTTAGCTCTGTGTTATGAGGTATTGACCATCTGTGTGTTGATATTGATGTATCTAATAGTTCACTTGCAGCAAATCTTGCATCAATTAGGGATTCTTCAACTGAACTTCTCTTTCATTGTACCACCAAATACTGAAGTTTTGCTATGTGTTTTTGTCTATATAGAATTGCATTGATTCCCTCTTCTTTCAGTAGTTACATGGCTTGAGGTCTCTGTATTCTTTTGAATAGGATGTACTGTTCTATGCAAAAGATCTGATTTGCACAAACATAGTTATCTGCATGTGCTTCCTGACTTGGTATTTTGTTATATCTTGTTGGTTGAATGTATGGTGGTTCCAGTACAGTGGTAGTATATTCAGGTTTGGTGTGTTGCTGTGAGGTTAATCCCTTCGGAAACATTCTTTGAGAATTTTGTAATGCCTCCTTTGGGGTGTTGATACACTATTGCGCAAGTTCTATTGTATGTGAGTTTCTTTTGTTACTGCAAAGCATTGATACAATATGTCATTTGCAGGGAGCTCGCTCTGCATCCGAGTCTCAGTCATCCTGCAAAGCAAGGAGCCGGACCAAGGGAGCAAGCAGCGCTGCTGGTTCCTTGAGACATGTGCATATGTGGAGTAATTTTGCTTAGAGTATTTAACAAGATTGTGACGAATGTCATCGACACAACTTATATAGTTTGGTCTTCGTCTGATTTAGTTATTGCATCTTGTGTTCCTGTAGTATACTAACAAATGCCTCGCTGTGAGTTGTTGGCTGTTTTCATTCTAGTCTGAATATGATCATGTATCCTGTAGAATTGGATTTCTCTGGCTGTTCCGTAAACTGAATTTGGTTCAGTTAAAAAACTGCATTACCTGACAGTTTTGGGCAGCGAGCTTCTAACTGAAAAACGAGTTTGTTATGCTCATAATTTCAAGTTGTCCTCTACATATGAGTTGTAAAGCATGTTCTAAGGATTCCGTAGAGTACTCGTTTGCTTCGTTTGGATGTATGGTTTGAGAGCAGCCATCTATTTAGTTTGCTGTCTAGAAATATAGTACAGTTTAATGTCGGTGGCGGTCTTGTCTTAGATAGATTCTGTAGTGTATTAATCTCACTGGGTAGAGTGGCCTACTTGCACATATAGTATAGTTTAATGTCGACATTATCATCATCAGGTCCCTGTTCCCTCTATTCTCTCCTGCCTTGTGATGTTAGTCTGTGTGCGCTCACTAGTATTGTTAGATCCTGTAAGTTGAATCGATGGTAGTGGTAGTAGAGTAGTATTTTTCTTCAGGTGAACCTGTTATAACTGACCATATCAGCACTAGTATCACATTTAGATTTAAAATGCTGACTGGAAATGTGTGTACTCGGTATTAGTCTTGTAGTATGGTCAGATTTAGAGACTCAACTTATTTCTTCTTTTGTTCCTACAAGACGATTCAGCTTAACTTTAAAAAGTAACAGTAAATTTGGATACTGCCAGACACAAGAGAAGACTGTTACAACGATAGTATGTGCTACATTTGATCCCGGGTTGTATAACATATCTGTTACTGCAGGTCACCCATCCTTGAGGAGCAGAAGGAGGGAGGCATCTAGCTGGCCATCAAGGGCCTGCTCTGCTCCTCTTCTTTCTTGACCATCGGTAACTCCAGGTTCCCGGGCTTCCAAGGCGCGCTAGCACACCGCCGCCATGCCTCCTCTGCTCTCCGGGCTCAGACCAATCGCTCGACCCTTTAGGTACGCACGTCTCCTGCTATTATCTCAACCCTGTGAGTGCCAACTTGCCTCTTGCCTGCCAAGAGTGTTGACTGAATTGCTTCTGATACATGTATGTGTGTGTTTGTGTGCAGCACAAGCCCTGCAGCAGCCGACGTGGGTTCAGGTGTCCCCTCCCCTGATGGCTATAAATCTACCATGCTCTGCTAATTCTATGCGAGCACTGTTAGGTGTCCATTTGTATTTGCAAATTAGCAGTAGCTTGCAGAATATGTGCCGTCCAAAGCGTTGCCTTAATACGATATGCGTATCATTAGCTGGTATCCATATGGAGATAGTTTAGCAGAGGAAGAAATAAACACCTATGTTTCTTGGTCCGTGAAATTGCATTGGAGAGATGGGTCTATTATATATAGACGATACATTACACTAGTTGAATTTGACCACGCACCAACTCCAACAAGTGATACGTGCATGCTAATTGTTATTAGCTTCAAAACCTAGTAAATGCCTTCTTGCACTAGGTACACCCTTGAATTTTTGTCCTTTACAACCTGATCGATGTACAACCTATTTGCTTGAAAGTAATTTTACTTGATTCTTTGATGGAGCGCTAAGACTATGCGTGGAACATTAGTTTTTATTATCTAAAACTACCGCCGTGTGATATGCAGGTGCCTAGTTTGTTTTTATTAGTTTTTATTATATAAAGTACCTCCCTGGAACATTGTTTGTCACCTTGTTTCCACTGATATGCAGGATATTGTTTGCTGCTTATGCTTTTCTGATCGACAGTATCAGGCAGTAACACATTAATTAGTCTCTTGGTTACTTGAAATCAAATCCATGATTTTGTTATGTACTGTTTGCTCACAGTTAAGTACAAGTTAACCTTTCATGTTAAGGCAAACCTGAGAACACTTGCTTGTGAGAACAAACTGGACTTCTTAGATATATCCAAGTGAAGATGTACTGTTACTATAGCAGTGAATTTTATCTATGTGAGATTAGAATTTGAGTGCCATCATTCATCTTATGGTATCTTGTTCTCTATGATAACTGTTGACTTGCAAGATACAATGTTGATTTACTATATATACCCGCACAGCAAGTATATGGTGTTGTCTTATGGTTATGCTGCCTATGTCACCGATATTTAACTCTGCTATCTCATTCTGTCTTTATTATAAGCTTGGCTAACCTTGTAGATGTTGTCCTTCGTTCATCTACAGGACACCATCATGCATATGTTTATTCGGTTTGAACTTTGCATATGTTTTTTTGGTTTGAACTTTGCATATGTTTATTTAGTTTGAACTCTGCATGACATGAAGTAATTATTTCCAGTGTTTTTTTCAACCTTTTTTTCGCTGTCACTTGATATATACTTAGCTTGTACTTGAAGATGTGGTTTAATAATGGTGATTTTGTTCTACTTGGATGCATTGGTACCCCCCCCATCATAGAGCGCACGGATGCAATGGCGGCAAGAAGATGATGGTCATGTGCATCATCAAGCACACCATGGTGATAATCTACCTCCTCACAAATGCTAACTAAATCCAGATCGACGTTGTCATCCACATGTGTCTCTCTCGGTTCCCTTTATCCTGCGTTTGTGATGTTAGTGTATGTGCTTTGACTAGTAATGTTAGATCTTGCCTATTGAATGGATGGTCGTGGTAGTAGAATGGCATTGTTGTTTTAGGTGCAATGTGTTGCGGTGAGGTTACAGGACCTGCACTTCATGCATATTCATAGTCTCTGTTTTCTTGTATGAATAAAAAAGCATGGTACTAGCTGGATTTGTGTTATCATTCTATATACAGAACTATTCTTTTTTGAATGGAATGTTGATAATATATTGGTTCTATTTGTTCTGATTCTTCGCAGCTTATTCATGTAACAGGGTGGACGACATGTTGCTGTTCTGTTAGCCCAGTTCTGAATGATCGCTATCGAAGGAGCTCCATGCTGAAGAAGAAAACACTTGTAGAGCTTATGAAGTATCTAGTTGTTACCCTATAGAGCTTGTAATTGTGATTGCCATACCTATAGAGCTTGTATCGTTATTCCACTTGCAGAGCTTGTAAAGTTTGTGTTAAGAGTATTACGTGTTATTTGGAGAGTAGGAGCTGCATGAATCTGGTTGATATAATTTGAAGTATTACATGTGTTTTCTGTCAGTGCAATTTGAATACTGCCAATTTAAATACCAGTTATTTATTTACTATTAAATTGAAATATGAATAATATGACCCTGACAGCTGGGACCCATGTGACAAGTGGACCCCTTTTTATATAAAAGAAAAAAAATAAAAACTGTTGAGAAAAAGGGCCCAGCCGAGAAATAAAAAGGCTAAAATTTGGGCTTGGCCCATGTAGTCAACCAAATTAATAGGGAAAAAATACATTAAAAAGGCCGAATTGTTGGGCTAGGCCCATGTAGAAAACCGAATTGGACCGGGCTGATTCTTGTGCCACATCAGATTGCCACGTCGGATGCCTACGTGGCATGGGGGTGCTGCTAGTGACCAAAACAAAACAGTAGGCATATTTTGGTCGTAAACGTCTTCGACCATTCCAGAAGAAAGGTCGCTATAGTCAGTTTATGACGACCAACTTTTGACCTTATGTTTTTGGTCACAAAAAGGTCACAAATGGAAATTTGTGACCATTCAATGACCAATAGTGGTGGTCACAAGTTGACATATTTCTTGTAGTGGATATTGCCGAAAGGTGAGTGCTGAAAGACGTCCGCGGCCGTGAACTCCATGATCGGCGCCCAATCGGATTCGCTCAGCAGGGGCGCGGAGAGTTCGGAGTCCGGAGAAGAATCCGGCTCCATGGATTCACGAGTCTTGATGAGTACGGGGCTGGTGTTCGGCTCAACCGCCGTTGGGATCGTAGCCCCCGAGGTGGCGTCCAACCGCCCATCCTCGATCGGCGCGGTCGGCTCCGAGCTAACGGTCGGAGTCGATGCGGGTGCGGCCTCCAGGGCACTTTTCGGAGGCAGAGCTAGATCATGCTCGTCGTGACAGTGCGGCGCGCTCGGCAGTGGTTCAAATCCGTCGAAGATCAAGTCCCCACGGATGTCGACCGTATAGTTTAAACTTCCGAATCTGACCGGACGGCCAGCGGCGTAGCTTTCGATCTGCTCTAGATGGCCAAGTGAATCGGCCCGCAGTGCGAAGCCCCAAAGACAAAGATCTGTCCGGGGAGGAAGGTCTCACCCTGGACTGCATCGCCATTGATGATCGTAGGAGCCATCGGGCCTGACGGCGACGGCACAGAGGAACTCTTAATGAAAGCACCAATGTCGGTGTCAAAACCGGCGGATCTCGGGTAGGGGGTCCCGAACTGTGCGTCTAGGCTGGATGGTAACAGGAGGCAGGGGACACGAAGTTTTACCCAGGTTCGGGCCCTCTTGATGGAGGTAAAACCCTACGTCCTGCTTGATTAATATTGATGATATGGGTAATACAAGAGTTGATCTACCACGAGATCAGAGAGGCTAAACCCTAGAATCTAGCCTATGGTTTGATTGTTGATGTGTATGTTGTCCTACGGACTAGAACCCTCCGGTTTATATAGACGCCGGATAGGGTTAGGGTTACATAGAGTCGGTTACAACGGTAGGAGATCTGAACATCTGTATCGCCAAGCTTGCCTTCCACGCCAAGGAAAATCCCTTCCGGACACGGGACGGAGTCTTCAATCTTGTATCTTCATAGTCCAGGAGTCCGACTGAAGGTATAATTCGGCTATCCGAACACCCCCTAATCCAGGACGCCCTCAACGACCCTCGGCGGGATCCTAGCCGGGGAATCCACAAGACCACCGGCAAGCGTCTTGTCGGGGACGACTGCGACACCACAGCAAGACCCTTGCCAGGCCCCCGGCAAGACCCTTGCCGAGGGCGCCAGCAGGGCCACTGCCAGGCCCACACCAGCCAAGACTCTGCCGCCGTTCGCATGTAGCTACCAGCCCAACCAGCTGGGCAGGCACCTACGTAGCAACATGCAGCTTCCAGGCCAAATCAGCAAGCACCTGCGTGGCGGCATGCAGATCTTCATGAAGGCCCTACCACCGTGACACCTCAGCTGCTTGCCTGCCTACATGGCGCTGCATGCATCGCTGGTTTGGGCGCTGTGGTTCTAACTAAAGATAAAAATTGTCTTGGTCATGAACCTGCAGCGGCAGTGGGAGACGGGGTGCCTAATCTCGGCGCTGGCCCTCTACCCTCTCGATTCCACCGATGCGGCTGATGATGGGCTTGATACGCTCCTGAGCGCCGCGAGGTCCACACCCACCGGCAAGCTATCCAGCGCGGCGTCGAAGTCGAGGTTGGGGTTCCAGTACGCCATGTTGGTGAGAACCTTGGTCATGGCACCCTGGCAAAGCCTCTGGGACTCATCGGCCAGCGAGGCTGCCCGGTTGGCATAAAGCCGCTCCAAAGCACCGACAACCCTCTCAAAGAATAGGGTCAGGCTGCAGTTGGTGCTGAAGTTCGGCTCCGGGGCGTACCTTACATCCGGCTCCCCCATGGTAGCCAGCTGCATAGTGGCCTTGTCGGCAACGATGGCGAGGCGATTGAGCCAGCGGTTCTCGCCCTCCATGTGCTCCTTGTGGGTGAGGGCATCGTCCTTCCGCAGCTACTTCTCGGTCTCTAGATTCTTAGTCAGGGTCTCCTCCCGGGCCATGCTCTCCGACAACATCTCCTTGAGACCCTCCAGCTTCAGCTTGAGGTCTTTGATGGAGTTGTTGGCCTCGGAGAGCTCCCCAGCCCTGTAGAGGACCGCACCCTACGCCTCCGTCAGAGCACTGTTGAGTATTTCCTTCTCCTTGGACAGCGTCAGGACCTGGTTTTTCAGCCCATCCCGCTCCACCTCCAGCTCCTTCATCTTGTCGGCGTGAACCTGAGCCTGAGCATTGAGTGCCTCCCTGTGCCTCTGCTCCAGCTCCTGGGTCCGCTCCATGATGAGCTTCTCCACCACCTCGTCCTTGCCGCGGAGCGTTGCGGCAAGCTTCTCCTCACGCGCGGCAAGGTCCTCCTCTTGGGAGTTCAGCGCGGCCTGGTGCTGGGCTCGAGCGGCCCCAGCTGTGGCGGCCAAGTTCTACGTCTTCTCCTAGGCCTTCTCAATGTTGGCCCGCTTCATGGTGAGCTCCACCTCGTGCTTGGCCAGCTCGCCCTGGGCGGCCTTCAGCTCCTCACAAGCTTGGCGGAACCAAGTCTGCGTCTCGGCGATGCGTACCTTGAGGTCCGGCTCCACCTTGTCCACCGTTGCCGCTCTAGACTTGGCCTTATCCAGGCGAGCGTGGTGGAGCACCTGGAGCTTCCGGAAGTTGGAACCCATGGCCTGGA
The DNA here is from genome assembly GCF_003073215.2 of Triticum urartu. Classification (NCBI taxonomy): domain Eukaryota; kingdom Viridiplantae; phylum Streptophyta; class Magnoliopsida; order Poales; family Poaceae; genus Triticum; species Triticum urartu. The sequence goes on from NC_053022.1 coordinate 111,997,671, forward strand.
GAAGTCACTCCTCCTGAGAACCATCACCACCGGTGCTCGGCTCATCAACAACCTCGAGCCTAGCGGCGGCAATCACCTCTCCATCGAACACCTCTCCCTCGAGGGGCGCCCTGGAGCTCGACGACCTTGGGTGTTGGACGAAAAGGTCGTCGCTCACCCTCAGGTACCTGCCGGAGCTAGAGGCAGCAGAGGAGGAAGGCTGGTCATCCACCACCTCCTCCTTGGCAGCGGCCTTGCCGGCCTCCCCGGCAGGCCCCTTGCTGGCCTCCTCGGTAGTAGCCTTGCCGGCCTCCCCGGCAGGCCCCTTGCTGGCCTCCTCGGTAGTAGCCTTGTCGGGCTCCCCAGTGGGCCCCTTGGTGGCGTCTTCAGCAGCGCCCCTGGCGGCCTCCTCGACGGCGATCTTGTCGGCCTCCGCCGCGGTGCCCTTGGCAACATCCTCGATGACGGTATCTATGTCCTCCGGATCCATCGAAGAAGGAACTGGATACCGAGAAGGGGATAAGGCAAAGCCAAGAACAGGAAAGGAAAAGGCGGGGATGGAAGGCAAGTGGCTCACCCGTGCCGGGCTGGGAAGCAGAGGTCCCCTCCCCGCCAACATTTGGCGCCGAGGCGAAGCCACCAGTGCCCGAGTTCTCCTCCTCCGTGTGCATGGGCTCGGTGCTTGGCGCCCTTGCCGGAGATGCCCCTTGGGGCGGCGTGTTGGGGTTAGCCCTCTGCGGCTCCTCCTACTGCTGGCCTCCTCCTACAATCACGGTAGGGTCAGCACCAAGGGATCACGCCCCCAACACACGTCGACGGGGAGTGAGTGGCGAACTTACGCTGGGGGCTGCGGCGGGGGCTGCTGTCCGGACTGCTCGCCACCACTAGTGGCGCCATATAGGTGCCCGCCGGGGGCTGGCCGCCAGCCGAAGACCTGGCCCTCTTCACCCTCTGGGCCAGCGTCTCCGCATCCCTGCCGAGATGAAAACAAGTCAAGATAAGAAACATAGTTTGAGGAGCCGGAGATGGTGAAAGGAAATGGCACTTACTCGTCCTCCACCTCCTCTTCTACTGCCTTCCTCTTCCTCCTCAGGCTGAGAGACCCGAGGTCAAAGAAGACCTCCATGTCATCGCCTGCGGGAGGAGGGGAAGTAGGTGGAGGAAGGGAAGCAGGCGGAGTTGGGGAACACTTGGACGAAGAGGAGGCAGATGCTTTCTTCTTTGCCACCGCGGCGTTCACCAACTTCCTCGCCGCAGCGGCCCTCGTTTGGAGCGCGGACATCTCCTGGGCATGCCGGGGTTGCGCGGCCCTGCCGGGCCAAACTGGCTCGCCGGATGTGGCCCACCGCTGGACTCGCCCTTTCCCCGCGGCTGGCGGCTGGACAGCTCCAGCTTCCTCCTCGGATGACTCGTCGTCGCCATCCTCGATGAGAGGGGCCCCGGTGCGGGCGCTGTTGGCCTCCCCAGCAGACTCCGCCCACTGGGCGAGTTCCGCCTCCTCTGCGGCCGCCGCGGCCTTGTCCTGCACGCCGCCGGCGCTGCCGGCCTCCTTGGAGAGCTCCGCCTCCGTCGCCTTGGCGGCAATGTAGTCCAGCTCCTCCTGGGTGGTGTCCTGTATGAGCCGCGGCTCGTCGCGGACGTACCTCTCCTCCAGATTGTCGAAGAACTCCTGCACCTGCTCCTCCGGTAGCTCGGCCCAATTGGGGACGGGGCCATGCGCGTTGCAGTCCGGCATCCTGGCGATGATGTCTTTCCGGCACGAGTTATTGCTCAGCGGGACCACCCCCGCTGGCAACCCAAACAAGGGCCCTTGGCGACCTTGCCGGCCTTCGCAGCCTTGCCGTCGCAGCCCACGTCGAGCTGGAAGAGCCACTGGTAGAAGTGATCGTACGCCAGCACCATGAAGTTGTGGTCGAGGCCAGGGCGAAGCCTCATGATATCGGCCGCATTCGTGAAGAGCCAGGCCGGCCTCCCCTTGTTATGCAGTGGAGCGATTCGGCGGCGGATGAAATCCGCCCCGATCATCTCAAGGGTGAGCCCGGCCTTGGTGAGGCGAAGAATCAGGGTGATGGCGATCTTGAGCTTGTCGTCCTGGGCATCGACGCTGCCCCAGTCGGGCCTATGAACCGGCGGCGCCTGGCGAACCCGGCAGAACTCCTGTGGGTCGTCCTCCTCGATCCAGCACCACCGGCCCCGACATTCTTCCCACCTCTCCTTCTGGGCCCCTCTGGGTATGCCCCTTTGGACCTTGTGATCCAGGCAACGCAACCAGAGATGGAACCTCCCCCTAGATGCGAGGGTAAAAGTAATGGCGAAAGAGCGCCGTGTTGGGGACGACTCCGGCGAAGCCCTCATAGAGGTGGGCAAAAAGAGCCATGCACGACACAGCATTTGGAGTAAAGTCCAGGAGGTGGAAGCCAAATGTGTGCATGACATCATTGAAAAAATCGGAGAAGGGGGGCAGAGGCTGCAAGAGAAGTAGTCGATGAAAAACTGGTGCCGATTCGGGGCGGCCTCGGCACAGTTGGCGAGGACGACGCACGTGGCTGGATGCCCCATCGCTTCCCCCCGTCTTGCACCCCCACAGGGGCCTGAAGCTGTCCCCGAGCTCGAACACGTCGATCGTCGAGGGGAAGTAGGCGAGCTGCGTCCGCTGCGCCACCAGCTCACTCTCCAGTGGCTCCGTCGCTCCGGCGTCCTTGGCCATCCCTTTGCCCTTGTTGGTTTTGGGGGCCATGGCAGCTGCGAGAGACAAGGGGCAGAGGACAGCAAAAACGTAGTGGCGGCAAGAAGGGGCAGAACCTTGTGAAGGAAGGAGGAGGGGGCAGCGGTCCCGATATTGGAGAAGATGCAGGGGGTAAAGTGAGCAGTGCGCCCGCGGTTATTCCTCTTTTTATGGGGAAGGCACGGGCCGCCTCCTCTCCCATTAACCATGATGTGATGCACGCGTGTGGGAACCGCCCCATGCATGACCCCCACGTCACGCATGACCCTCCACGTCGTGCGTTCTACGCGGGTCATGTCGAATCGCAGCGGACGAGAAGTTACTACGATAAAATCCGCCCCACCTGCCCGCGCACCGTTCTGGGCCAAGCCCAACAACGCGTCGCGCTTATCTGTGGCCTAGGCCCGGGGGCTCCTGTCGGTGTACAAAAGTAGGGGCTCTCCTTTTGACCCCTTTACTTGTGCACGGGCAGTCAGAGCCACGCGCCACAGCTACACTTAGTAGAGTAGAGGAGGGAAGCCGGAGAGAAGCTGAAGCACAAGACAACCAAGGCAACGCCAAGACCAGAAGCACAGGAGGGAAAGAGGGCGAGGTGGACTCCCTCGGCAAGATCCTTGCCGAGGCGCCCCCCCCCCCCCCCCCCCCCCGCAGCCCCGGCAAGAGCCTTGCCAGGGCAACTTGCCCAACACCAGCAGAGCAAACCACCCTTGAGCCCATCGGCTCCGACCCAATCAACTACATTGGGACCAGGGCTCAGGAGGCACCTCCGTGGTGGCATGCAGATCTTTGTCAAGATCATAAACACACAAGATCAGATGAGGATTAGAAGATGACAACCCTCGGCGGGATCCTTGCCAGGGAATCCACAAGACCCCCGGCAAGCGTCTCGCCGGGGACGATTGCGACACCACAGAAAGACCCTTGCTGGGCCCCAACAAGGCCCTTGCCGAGGGCGCCAGCAGGGCCACTGCCAGGCCCTCACCAGCCAAGACTCCACCGCTGTTCGCATGCAGCTGCAGCCCAACCAGCTGGGCAGGCACCTGCGTAGCAACATGCAGCTTCCAGGCCAAATCAGCAAGCACCTGCATGGCGGCATGCAGATCTTCATGAAGGCCCTACCACCGCGCCACCTCAGCTGCCTGCTTGCCTACATGGCACTACATGCATCGCTAGTCTGGGCGCGAGGCGAAGCGGCGACGGATGGGACGGGCCTCGTTCCCGTCCCCAATAAAGCTAATGGACACCTACGTAGCGCATTTAATGCACTTTGTGTTGTAATGCCGTGCGATAAGCTCGCGCACTATAGGCCTTTCCACCTCCTGTGTGCCACTGTGGCAAGCCCTTTTCCCTATAAAAGGAGGCCCGAGGAGACTAGGAGAGGGATTCGGCTTTTTGGAACGGGACAGCCACCGTAGCTAGTTCAAAAAGCTCAAGAATACTCAATACATCCACCAAAGCAGGTCTAGGGTTTTACGCATCCTTGCGGCCCGAACCTAGGTAAACGATCTGTGTGCTAGCTCCTAAACCTGCTCTCCCCACGACCCTGCGCCCGCTGACCGTAGAAGGGATCCCAGTGATCCCATATGTGTCGTTCCCACCGACAGCAAGGTTAACACGCCGCCAGATGTAAGCCTCTTGATTTCCCTTACTTGATCGCTTCATCCAAATATTATGTGATGTCAAATATGTTACTCTTCCGCAGGCTAAGTCTGACTTCTGGAAGGCAAAATACGATCATGAAGCTACCAAAAAGGCTAGGGCTGCCGCAAAAGCCGCCAGAAAGACCAGCAAGAAACCTAAGAAGAAATCAAGCGCCTTTGATCTGCTTAAGCCAGATGACACCTCTGAGTCGGAGGTATCCCTTGACTCTCTTGGCTTGTTTTTCAACCATCTTATTGACACTGACTATTACCAGGATGACACGGGAGCCAGCCAAGTAGTTGAAGAAGAGGTAACTATTATTTCCTCCGACTCAGACCCTTTGCCAAGACAGAAACTTTGGCGAGTAACCCGGAAAGTAAAGTTTTCACACCCCTTGGCTTATTTAGATCCTCATTTTCTTTTGAAATGACAGCAACACGAGAATCGCCGCCAGGCCCGGACCAGTGGATGTGAAGAATTATCCTCCGGTTTACCAAACACTCCACGAAAATGCCAAAATGAGGTTCTTTTTAACCTATACTCTTTTATTTACTGGCGGGTCTCTTTCGCCAGCCACTCACTTCCTTTGATTTAATTTTGCAGGAAATTTCTCGTTCTTCCTCTGGCGATTCATCGCAGACCCAGCTGTCGGCTTTCAAAACTGCCCCTTGGTAAGAACAATTACCTTTCTCCTGTACTTTTATATCCTCACCATTATGCTGACTTGTCTGAACTCTTTTAGTGGTCAAGCAAAGCCCAACAAGAAGGCGAAGGTGACAAAACCGGTCGAAGACCCTAAAGTTGCTGAACCGGACCAGCAAGCTTCTGCATCAGAAGCCTCTGAACAACTAGAAGATCCTGCTTCTAACACTCAAACTGAAATGCCTGAGTTGTATATTGATCAAACCAACATTTACCCTTCAACTACTGAACCGTCCATCTCACTTAACCCACCAGAGACTTATGTTGTTGACATTCTGATCGTTGGCACTAGTTTTAATGAACCGGGGAACCCAACTATGTTAGCTAGATATTCTGCCAAGCAAGAAGTCATGGAGAGACGGAAAGTAAGATTCAATGTCTCCCACTATGCTCAGTTGAACAGTAGTGAAGTATTGTATGGTTATCTCAATCAAGTACACTCCATCCGTGATTTGGAAATTGAAATGGTGAAACAGATGCACCAGAAGTATGAGGTATGTCATCCGGCTTATATAAGTTATGTATATCCTGCTAGCCCCCAAGTCTTTTGATTATGATAAAAATGAATAATTTGCAGACTTAGAAGAATCAGAAGCTTCTGTCCTAGACTCCCTCCAAGTCCGGTTTAAAACTAAACCGGATGCTGGAAATAGCATAATTTTGCATTCGTAGTCCCCAAGGGCCAGTTTAATCAGTATGAATGAGCCGGTCCTATTGATCACTTTGTAAAAGAGTAAAACTTAACTGCATAGCCCCCATGAGTCGGCTGATATTGTTTATAGCACACCCGGCTCATCATTATGAATATACAAGCAATACGCATTAGCCCCCAAGTGCCAAGTAATCTTGCTTTGCAAAGTGCTTGGGACTTTAGTTATAAGAGCCGTTTCCGTTGAAAAATTGCTTTGATAGACATTAGCCCCCAAGTGCCAAGTGTTGTTGCTCGTAAAGCGCTTGGGACTTATATTGTTGTAATCCGCCATGAATTATGTTTGATAAATCTATACTGCATGCAGGCTGCTATCGCTAAATTGGAATCTCAACTAAACGATGCCAAGACCTGGCTGGCGGCTCAGGAAATTGAGACCCGGAAAGCTGAATCAAAATTCTAGTTTAGTGTGTCTGAGTCGGAAAAATGGAAGACCAGCTTTACTGCGGATAAAATGGCTTGGGCTGAAGAAAAGACTGCCTTGATACATCATGCTGAGAAAGTAGAGGCGGCTCTTCAAGAGGCTACCACTGAACTCATCGGTTTAAAACACCGCGTGTCTCATATGGTTTCTGCTATCTTCGGTGAGTCGCCTTGTTATTCATCCAAAGTAAGTACTTGTCGTCATAACGTAAGCCGCCATTTTAACCAATCTATGACTTACTCAGGTCCCAGGAGCAGCAACCTTAGTCAAGCCACTCTTGTGAAGCTCAAGGCGATTTATACTCTCGTCGAGCAATTGTATACCGGAGCTCAACGTACATTGGCTACCATCTCTCCGGCTAATCAAGGACCCAATCTGTTAAGCGATGTGTTGAAGAAATTATCAATCTTGCCCACCAGGATTCAAGAGATAAAATGGTCATGTGCGAGAGCTGGTGCTATGACATCCTTGAGCCGTGCAAAAGCTTGGGTACCGGAGTTAGACCCGGTGGATGTAGCCAGTGGATATCCAAGTCTGAAGGAGGACGGTACTTCTTTTGATCAACAGGATTGCGCGGCTTGTGTTAAAGAAATCCGTCCTCATGCAATAGCCGTTGCCGAAGAAACCAACCTCTCTAAGTATCAGCTGGCTTACGACACAGAGAATCAGAAGATGCATACTCCTGCATACAAAGTGTTGGACTTAATTCCGCCGATTCATAAGCACACTTTTGCTCCTGAAATTGACCCATCCAATCTGATTGAGATGAAGCTGAATTCTCCGCATTGCGTGGCTTTGACCGGTCCAAACCAAACTTCCAGGCGGCAGAGGAGGAAGAAGAACCAGCAAGGGATGAACCGGTGGCCTCCCATTAGCAAGGTCAAGAAGATTGAACCGCCGGGCGATTTATAGACTTAATCTTTGGAAAAAACACTTGATCTCTTTTTGGCTCATGGAGCCATGTAATAGGGTAACTTAAAACTTGTCTGTGCCGTGCCAACTTGCATGTTTCTATTGTGCTGAATATCGTTGATCCACCGGCTTAAAAATCATTCTGGGTATGATAGCCTTTGATTTATGTAGATTTGAATTATTGTTATCCTGCACACAAAGGAAACACAAGGGCCCTGGCGGCTTACCACCAGGAGGGTCATGATACCTAATTAAAGCCGCTAGGGACGAATAGTCCATAACTAGGACCGGTCTGCTAACTGCTAAGTAAAACAACATACATGTGGTATATACTTAAACTGTCGGTTCATCAACTTCGTGCAATTTTGGAGGTGTTAGAACTATAACTCCAACCATAGTATTCATAACGCTTTGGTGATTTATAATTTGTCCTCCTGACGGGTTGTATAAACCCAAAGTGTGCTTCCAATATGAGCCGAAACAGGGCAGCTGGGCCTGACTTATGAAAACCCGGAAGACAGCAAAAAACTCAAATACGAATAAGAAATCCAATGAAATTCAAGGCTTTTGTAGACTGTCAAACCAAAGTGTCTTCTTTGATGAAACTAGCCAGAGCCACTGGATTGTTCGTGCTGCCGTGATCTTGACTCATAGTGTGCCCAATCGACATTTTAACCCTGGATAAGTCTATCTTGCTCAAAGACTTATCAGGAGTACGCGGGGCCAGAGTAATAGTATCATGGGCCGATTTATCCAAGTTCTAAGGAAGGCGGCTTATGAAGCCTGGACCCATCAAACTCTGTAAACCGTGCTCTCACATGACAAGCCGCCATTTGAACCTTAATCGAGCTCAGATCTTGGTTGAACACGCCGTAAAGACTGATCGTTAAGAGTTCGGCGGGTCAATCAGGATGACCTGATGGAGTTGAAGTAGCTGGTGTGCAGGAAGGACGACCCGGTCAGAGTTTGTTCTCTTCGGCCGAATAAGCCTATGTTTGAACAAACCTGGTCAAGAGGGTAGTAACGCTATGTTCTCTTTGGTCGAATACGCCTCTGTTTGAACAGGAAGCCCCCAAGTGACATACTTACAAGCGTGGCGTTTGAGCCGATCAAAAGGGTACCGACAACTATGTCCTCTTTGCTGAATACACCTATGTTTGAACAGGAAGTCCCTAAGTGAACATATAAACTTTTGGCCTTGCGCCGATCAAGAGGGTACCGATAACTATGCTCGATGAGCAGGAAGCCCCCAAGTGATCACATGAACTTTGGCATTGCATCGATCAAGAGGGTACCGATAGCTATGCCCGATGAGCAGGAAGCCCCTAAATGATCATCAAGGACCTATGTTTGAGCTGTGTTGTGCATCCAACTCTCTTTGGTCTTTGAAGTTGTGGGCGTCGAGCCTCTTAAATGATGATAAAGACTCAGCTTTGAAAAAGTGAAATGACAGAGGCCCTGAATTTTCAGGGATGCCGACTTTATTATACTGCTTATAATATATACATCAGATAACTATGTACATCATGAGAGCCGGAGGCTCAAGTATAGTAGGGCCGAAGATGAGCAATGTTTCACGGCCGATGGGTCTCCTCCTACGAAGTGCGTGAGTCCTTGTTGTCTCGAATGTCGATAAGGTAGTATGACCCATTATGTAAGTTCTTGCTGATCATAAATGGTCCTTCCCAAGGTGGTGATAACTTGTGCATATCTGCCTGATCTTGGATGAGCCGGAGCACTAAGTTGCCTTCTTGAAAGGTTCTGGTTTTGACCCGACGGCTGTGATAATGCTGTAGGTCTTGCTGGTAAATCACCGAACGAGCCACTGCGAAGTCACGCTCCTCATCAATAAGTCAAGCACGTCTTGACGCGCCTTTTCATTGTCAGCCTTAGCATAAGCCGCCGCCCGGGGTGAATCGTGATGGATGTCACTAGGGAGGACCGCATGTGTCCCATAAACCATGAAAAAGGTGTGTAACCCATAGATCTATTGGGGGTCGTGTTGATGCTCCATAACACTGAGGGTAACTCCTCCACCCAAAAACCCGGCGTTCTCTACAAAGGAACCATAAGCCGGGGCTTGATACCTCGCAAAATCTCTTGATTGGCTTGTTCTGCCTGCCCATTGGATTGAAGTTGAGCCACAGAAGAAATGTCAAGGCGGATATGCTCTCGTTGACAAAATTCCTCCATAGCACCTTTAGATAGATTAGTATCGTTATCTGTTATGATGTTGTGTGGAGAACCAAAACGGAAGATCACCTTCTTCATGAACTGAATCGCCATTGCTGCATCACATTTACTAACCGGCTCTACTCCAACCCACTTAGGTAATTTATCAACCGCCACCAAGAGATGGGTCTTCTTATCCTTGTACCTCTTAAAAGGCCCAACCATATCAAGCCCCCAAGTTGCGAATGGCCAAGTAATTGGAATCATCCTCAATTCGTGAGCTGGCACATGAGCTCGTCATGCAAATTTTTGACAACCATCAGATCTCCTTACCAAATCCTCAGCATCAGCGTGAGCCGTCAACCAATAGAACCCATGACAGAAAGCCTTGGCTACAAGAGATTTAGAGCCGGCATGATGACCACAATCTCCTTCGTGGATCTCTCGTAGAATCTCACAACCTTCTTCAGGAGAGACGCAACATTGAAACGCCCCTGTGATACTGCGATGGTGCAACTCCCCATTGACAATCGTTTCACTTAGACCGCCGGGTTATCTGTCTGGCCAAGACCTCATCCTTTGGAAACTCACCCCGGGTCATGTAAGCCAAGTACAAAACCGTCCAATCAGGAATAGCATGGAGAGCCACCACCAATTGTGCTTCCGGGTCAGGAACAACAAGGTCCTCCTCTGTAGGTAATTGGACAGAAGGATTAAGCAAAACGTCCAGGAACGTGTTAGGTGGCACCGGCTTACGCTGAGACCCTAGCCGGCTTAAACTATCAGCCGCCTCATTCCTCCTGCGATCAATATGATCAACTTGATAGCCCATGAAATGACCCGCAATGGCATCAACCTCTCGGCGATAAGCCACAATGAGTGGATCTTTAGAATCCCAAGTACCAGAAACTTGCTGAGCCACCAGATCTGAATCGCGAAAGCACCTTACTCGGCTTAAGTTCATCTCCTTAGCCATCCAAAGACCATGGAGTAAAGCCTCATACTCAGTTGTATTGTTTGTACAGGGGAACATTAGCTGGAGAACAGAAGAAAATTTGTCACCTCGTGGGGAAGTCAAGACGACTCCAGCCCCCGAGCCCTCCAACTGTCTGGATCCATCAAAGTGAATAGTCCAATATGTGTTGTCCGGCTTTTCCTTGGGTGCATGTAACTCTGTCCAGTCATTGATGAAATCCACAAGTGCTTGGGATTTGATGGCTGTTCAAGGCACATATTTTAAATCGTGAGGCCCCAGCTCAATGGCCCATTTAGCAGCCCGGCGTGTGGCTTACCTATTTCAGATGATATCTCCTAAAGGAGCATAACTAACCACAGTGATAGGATGACCTTGAAAATATTGCTTAAGCTTCCGGCTTGCCATGAACACCCCATAAACAAGCTTCTACCAGTGTGGGTACCTATGTTTGTACTCAATAAGCACCTCACTGATGTAATAAACCGGCTGTTGGACCGGGTACTCCTTGCCTACCTCCTTTCTTTCCACCACGACAGCTACACTGGCAGCCCGACTATTAGCAGCCACATATAACAACATAGGCTCTTTATCAACAGGGGCAGCAAGCACGGGCAGCTCAGCCCGCTGTTTCTTCAAATCCTCAAAAGCTTGATTAGCAGCATCACTCCAAACAAAGTGATCCGTCTTCTTCATCATATGATAAAGAGGAATAGCCTTCTCACCCAGCCGGCTTATGAACTGGCTCAGAGCCGCAATACGACCCGCCACACGCTGAACATCATTAACACACGCTGGCTTAGCCAATGAAGTAATGGCTTTGATCTTCTCCAGGTTAGCTTCAATGCCTCTGTTAGAAACCAGGAAACCCAAGAGCTTGCCTGCTGGCACACCAAAGACACACTTAGCTGGGTTGAGCATTATCTTGTAGACCCGGAGATTGTCAAACGTCTCTTTCAAATCATCAACCAGGGTCTCCTTCTCTCTTGACTTCACCACAATGTCATCTACATAAGCATGAACGTTGCGCCCAATCTGATTGTGAAGGCAATTTTGCACACACTGCTGATAAGTCGCTTGGGCACTCTTGAGCCCAAAAGGCATAGACACACAGCAGAAGGCTCCAAATAGAGTAATGAAGGCAGTCTTCTCCTGGTCCTTAACTGCCATCTTGATCTGATCATAACCAGAATAAGCATCCAAAAAACTCAAACGCTCACAACCCGGTGTAGCATTAATGATTTCATCAATACGAGGGAGAGCAAATGGATCAGCCGGACAAGCCTTGTTTAAGTCCGTGTAATCCACACACATTCGCAAAGTGCCGTTCTTTTTTAGTACTAGCACCGGATTAGCCAGCCACTCAGGATGAAAAACTTCAATGATAAACCCGGCCGCCAAAAGCCGGGCCACTTCCTCACCAATGGCCTTCCGCCTCTCCTTGTTAAACCAGTGAAGAAATTGCTTGACTAGTTTAAACTTTGGATCAATATTAAGAGTGTGCTCAGCGAGTTCCCTTGGTACACCCAGCATGTCTGAAGGCTTCCATGCAAAGATGTCCCAGTTCGCACGGATGAACTCGATGAGCGCGCTTTCCCATTTCGTATCCAGATTAGCGCTGATGCTAAATTGTTTCGATGAGTCGCCAGGGACGAAATCAACCATTTTAGTATCATCCACTGATTTAAACTTTAACGAAAGGATCATGCTCTATGGTTGGTTTTTTCAAGGACGTCATGTCTACCGGGTCAACGTTGTCCTTGTAAAATTTCAGCTCCTCCGTTGCGCAAACTGATTCAGCATAAGCCACATCACCTTCCTCACATTCCAAGGCCACATTCCGACTCCCATGCACTGTGATGGTGCCCTTATAACCTGGCATCTTAAGATGCAAGTAAACATAACAGGGCCTCGCCATGAACTTAGCATAAGTCGGCCGTCCAAACAGAGCATGATAAGGGCTTTTGATCTTGACCACTTCGAAGGTTAACGTCTCAGACCTGGAATCGTGCTCATCTCCAAAGGAAACTTCTAACGATATCTTCCCCACTCGGTAGACTGACTTACCCGGCACGACACCATGGAAGACAGTGTTTGATGGCTTGAGATTCTTATTTGTCAGTCCCATGCGTCGGAAGGTCTCATAATACAGTAGGTTAATGCTGCTACCTCCATCCATGAGCACCTTGGTAAACTGATAACCCCCAACCTGAGGTGCCACCACCAAAGCCAGATAACCCAGATTATCGACCCTGGGTGGATGATCCTCTCGACTCCATACGATAGGCTGCTCAGACCATCGTAGATAATGTGGGACCGCTGGCTGAACGGCGTTCACAACTCTCTTATGAAGCTTCTGATCCCGTTTACACAAACTGGTGGTGAAAACATGGTACTGCCCACTATTCAATTATTTTGGATGGCTCTGATAACCGGATTGCTGTTGTTGTTGATTCCCTGACTATTCTACTGATTGTAACCACTATGACCTTGAAACCCGGAACTTGAACCGCCGCCTCCATGACCCGGACCGTGAGAGATGGACCCTGATCCGCCATGGATTCCTGAAGATCCTCATTATGCTGCAATCCTTCCACGCATGAGTAGTCGGCTTACGATCCGTTCCGTGTTTTGGACATGGCTGATTTAACATTGCTTTAAGGTCAAATCCTGCCCTTAGAGCCGACCGCCCTGTCTGTCCCGTACAGTGCTGGTTGTCATTGCGTGCACCTGTGTTGGACACAAAGTCATCAGCTTTGCGCTTACCGTTGCTGCCTTGATTGGTAATGTTGTACTATTGTCCCTTCATGCCGTTACTCTTCTTTCCCTTTCCCGATATTTCATCCTCAGAATCGGGGTCCTTGGTATCATCAGAGTCGGCATACTTAACAAGAGCCGCCATCAGCTCGCCCATGTTGTTGCAATGATGCTTGAGCCGCCCAAGCTTCTCCTTGAGTGGAAGGAACCGGCAACTTTTCTCCAACATCAGAACTGCCCAGCCAACATTGATATTGTCTGAAGAATGTATGATAGTTGAGACCTGGCGCACCCAGCTGGTTATTGACTCGCCTTCAGCCTGAACGCAAGAAACCAAATCCATAATCGACATAGGCTGTTGCACGTGTCTTTGAAATTCTGTATAAACTCGGCCTTCAGCTCCGCCCATGACCCAATGGAATTAGCCGGCAACCCCTTCAACCAGGTACGAGCTGTCCCCTCCAACATCATGCTGAAGTATTTAGCGTATGCAGCCTCACTGACATCCAGCATCTCCATGGCCATCTCATAACTCTCCACCCACGCCTCAAGGGGTTGATCGGCTGTGTAATTAGGCACCTTACGAGGGCCTTTGAAGTTCTTGGGCAGACGCTCGTTGCGTATACCTGCCGTTAGACATGGCACACCGAAAGCCTTTGAAGTCACACCTGCCTCAATTGAAGCTGTCGGGTAAACCGGCACATGCTGATGACCCGCTAGTTAAGCCGCCAGCTCAGCCTCCCGAGGTGCTCTGGCCTGGTCCACCAAATCCTGTGCGTTGGCTCCATTGCATGCCGGGTCATGTCCGTGAGGTTGGTTACGGCACCGTTCAGTACTTGAGACCACTGGCGAGTCAATGTGCCTGTTGTAGCTCCGGCTAGGACAAGGGGTCTCATAAATCCGATCACGGCTATAAGAATAAGCCTGCTGCTGCGCCAGAGCTATTTGAAGAAGCTCCCTGGCCCTTTGGGTTTCAAGCGCTACTGGAGTTTCACCCTCGATGGGTAGAGCCGCCAATCGGGTGGGTGCAGCAATCATGTTGTCCAGGGGGGTGGAGTAATGACCCGGTGGTGTCACCACGCGCAGAGGCGGAGTGCTGTTTATATGCGGCTTGCTGGGCGGTTCAACATTCCGATTCACCACCGGCGGGTTACTGGCCCCAGCTCCAGGGGTGTTGAAGAGATCCCTCGACTCGTAAACCAAGGGCAAGCGACTCTGGTGCTTCCTCCTCAAGACTTCGTGTGAAGCGTTCTGATCTACCCTAAGCCGATATGAATCTGCTTGAATCCACTATGCTTGGGCGTCCAAAACGGCTTGTTCTGTAGCCATCCTAGCGTTTTCTGCCGCTAAGTATACCTTAGCTTGCGCTATTGCATCACGTAATTTAGCCACTTCTACCTTCTATTGCTCTTGGTTTTCTGGGGTTACCTCAACTTCCATTAGAGTCGCCAGAGCATCCAATGGATCTGTTAAGACTTGAACCGGCGGGCAAGCTGAAGCCGCCAGCCCCGGCTGCTGTAACCGCAGCTGCATCGGAAGTCACAGCTGCGGCGGCTGTTGAGCCAAGAACTGGCTGTGTGCTAGCCATGAAGATCGCCACCCTATTCGGTAGCTCACGGGGGTCCGAAATACTGTCACCATCGGAGCAGCCCCCAAGCCTTCCATTGCAAGTGTTCGGTGCGCCGGAGGAGGTGATAAAGGGGTAATGCCCTTTCTCCCAAGTGGGAGATAAAGCGGCTTAGAGCCGCCACGCATCCAGTCAATTTTTGTATTTGTTTGAGGTCTGTTGGGCTAGCCAACTGTGACAACGCTCGGATTTTGGTCGGATTAGCTTCAATACCTCTACTGGAGACAATGAATCCCAGGAGCTTCCCGGCTGGTACGCCGAAAACGCATTTTTCTGGATTGAGCTTGATGTCATATGTTCGGAGGTTGTCGAATGTGAGCCTCAAGTTGTCTACTAGAGTTTCGACATGCTTGGTTTTAACGACCACGTCGTCCACATATGCCTCCACTGTTTAGCCGATCTGGTTTGCCAAACATGTCTGAATCATGCGCTGATATGTTGCGCCGGCGTTTTTGAGCCCGAAGGGCATTGTGTTGAAGCAGAATGGGCCGTATGGTGTGATGAATGCCATTGCGGCTTGGTCTGGCTCCGCCATTTTAATTTGATGGTAGCCGAAGTATGCGTCGAGGAAACACAATGAATCGTGTCCTGCGGTAGCGTCGATGATTTGATCGATGCGGGGCGGGAAGGGATCCTTTGGGCAGGCCTTGTTAAGGTCCTTAAAATCGACGCACAAGCGCCAGGATTTGTCCTTCTTTGGTACCATCACCAGGTTTGCTAGCCAGTCCAGATGTTTTATGTCTCTGATGAATCCGGCCTCCAATAGCTTGGCTAGTTCCTCTCCCATGGCTTGTCTCTTAGGCTCGGAGAAACATCGAAGAGCCTGCTTGACTGGCTTGAATCCTTTTAGGATATTTAGGCTGTGCCCAGCCAGCCTGCGTGGGATTCCTGGCATGTCTGAAGGATGCCAGGCAAAAATGTCCCAGTTCTCGGGTAGGAACTCTCGCAGTGCGGCGTCGACATTAGGGTTTAATTGTGCCCCAATGGAAGCTGTTTTTGTAGGGTCCGTTGGATGGACTTGGAATTTGACTATTTCGTCCGCCGGTTTAAAGGAGGTGGACTTGGATCTTTTATCGAGTATCACGTCATCCCTGTTCACCGTGGAGCGCAGCGTAGTTAGTTCTTCGGCCGCTAGGGCTTCGGATAGTGCCTCGAGGGCCAGTGCGGCTGTCTTATTTTCGGCGCGGAGTGCTATGTCCGGATCACTAGCAAGAGTGATGATTCCGTTGGGCCCGGGCATTTTGAGCTTCATGTACCCGTAATGGGGTATGGCTTGGAAGATTGTAAACGCCTCCCGCCCTAGTAGAGCGTGGTATCCACTGCTGAACGAGGCCACTTGGAATGTAATTTCTTCGGACCTGTAATTATCCGGCGTGCCGAATACCACATCTAGTGTGATTTTCCCAGCACAGCGTGCTTCCCGACTGGGGATGATTCCTCTAAAGGTTGTGCTACCTTGCTCAATGCGGCTCCAGTCTATTTCCATCTTTTGAAGAGTTTCCTCATAGATGAGGTTTAATCCGCTGCCGCCGTCCATGAGTACCTTGGTGAGTCGAAAGCCGTCCACGATTGGACTGAGGACCAGAGCGGCTGGTGCTCAGGCTATTCGGAATTTGGGTTCATCACTGGCATTGAAGGTAATAGCCGTGTCACTCCAAGGATTTATTTCTGGTATCTGGCAGATTCCGGCCATGCTACGGAGTGTTCGCTTGCGTCTATTATTTGACGCGAAGGTCTCAAAGACCGTTAACACCGTATTGTTGTCCATGGGATGGTGCTCTGTGGTTTTTGGGAGGAGTAGATCCTCACCACTTTTGGCCACCTGCCGGAGTATCCAACATGTTCTAAGGCTGTGCGTTGGTATTGCATCCGTTGTACTATGAATTTTGCAGGGTCCGTTGAGCCATTTCTCTAGTACGGTTCCTTGCCCCGTAGAGGGCTTTTGCTTTTTCGTAGTTAACCCAGGTGTATTGTGATAATGCACCCTTTTATTTCGGACTGGGTTTTTATTCAGGGCCGGATTATCCCAAAATTTTATTTCGGTTTTCCAGGCGCTTTCCATCGCACAGTACTTTCGTACTATGGACACCAAGTCAGCAAAGCATGTAATTTCGCGGCGACTTATGGCATTGAGGATTCCCTTGTCCGTGCAATTATTGCAGAAGAATGAAACTGTGTCTTCCTCGCGGCACTCCTTTATCCTGTTCATGACTAGGAGGAATCTGGCCCAGTAATGGTGTACTGTTTCTTCGGGCTCTTGCATAATTTGGGATAGATCGCGTATGTTTGGGTGGGTGGGTGGAATTGAATCCGAATCCTCACCCGATCTGAGACTCGGGGGCCAAGGAGTTTCCGAACTCGAAAGTTTGGATTCTTGGATGTTTTCCGATAAGTCTAGCCCGCTGCCTGATTCTAGGTTCAGGCCTTGAGTGACGTCCTCCCCTCCGCGGGTATCCAGGTTGGAGGGATCGGGAATCTGGACATAGCTAGTCCTTAAGATAGATGAAGGGTTGCCGCATTGTTCCTCCACCACTACAACGTGATGGGTGACCTGGGGAGACTCTCAGATCAGGTTTAGGCCCAATCTAATCGTAGTCTGTAGCGACTCCCAGGGTGGCGATGCGATCCAAGAGCTCGTTTAGGGAAGAGAGCTCCATTGGATCTAACTGCTCGGCGAGTTCCGAGTTGACGTGAAGATTGCTTTCGATGACCCGAGAAGTTATCGTCGGCGCAGCGGCCGAACAGGCGGTCATAAGAAAACCCCCTAGCCGGAGAGTTTGGCCTATAGCCAAAGCTCCCTCAGCGATAATGCCGTCTTTAAAGACGGGACGAGGCATCCTTCCTGGTGGCGACGGCACAACGGAACTCTCAATGAAAGCACCAATGTCGGTGTCAAAACCGGCGGATCTTGGGTAGGGGGTCCCGAACTGTGCGTCTAGGCCGGATGGTAACAGGAGGCAGGGGACACGAAGTTTTACCGAGGTTCGGGCCCTCCTGATGGAGGTAAAACCCTATGTCCTGCTTGATTAATATTGATGATGTGAGTAGTACAAGAGTAGATCTACCACGAGATCAGAGAGGCTAAACCCTAGAAGCTAGCCTATGGTATGATTGTATGTTGTGATTGTTATCCTACGGACTAAAAACCCTTTGGTTTATATAGACACCGGAGAGGGTTAGGGTTACACAAGGTCGGTTACAAAGGAGGAGATATCCATATACGTATTTCCTAGCTTGCCTTCCATGCCAAGTAGAGTCCCATCCGGACACGAGACGAAGTCTTCAATCTTGTATCTTCATAGTCTAACTGTCCGGCCGATGGAGATAGTCCGGCTGTCCAGAGACCCCCTAATCCAGGACTCCCTCACCCGTCCTCTTCGTCAAGAAGAAGGATGGAACGGATCGGATGGTTGTAGATTACCGACCTGTCAACTTGGTCACTATCAAGAACAAGTATCCGCTCCCCAGGATCAACGATCTGTATGACCAGCTCGCTGGATCCTCAATCTTTTCCAAGATGGATTTGAGGTTGGGCTACCATCAAATCAAAATCAAAAACGGGGACATTCCCAAAACGGCCTTTGTTACTCGTTATGGCCAATACGAGTACACCGTTATGTCCTTCGGTTTAACCAATGCCCCAGCCACCTTCTCTCGGTTAATGAACTCGGTCTTCATGGAGTATTTGGATAAATTCGTTGTAGTATACCTCGATGATATACTCATCTACTCCAAGAATGAAGAGGAACATGCCGAACATTTAAGGCTGGTATTGATGAAACTTCGAGAGCATCGTCTTTATGCAAAATTCTCCAAGTGTGAATTTTGGTTGCCAGAAGTGACCTATCTAGGCCATGTAATCTCGGGTAAGGGTATTGCTGTCAATCCCGAGCGAGTTCAAGCCGTCCTTGATTGGACTCCACCTGAAACGGTCAAGCAAGTTCGGAGCTTCCTTGGCTTAGTGATTTATTGCCGTCGCTTCTTCGAGAATTTCTCCAAGGTTGCTAAACCTCTAACTGAAATCCTCAAGAAAGATAAAAAGTTCGAGTGGACCCCACAGTGCGAGTTTAGCTTTCAGGAACTGAAAAGACGCCTGACATCTGCTCCCGTACTGGTACCACCAGATTTCTCCAAGGACTTTATTATCTATTGCGACGCCTCGCGACAAGGACTAGGTTGCATACTCATGCAAGATTGTCAGGTAATTGCCTATGCTTCACGGCAATTACACCCACATGAGGAAAAGTATCCCACACATGATCTAGAGCTTGCAGCTGTAGTCCATGCACTTAAAACATGGCGACATTACCTTCTCGGTAATCATTGCGAGATCTTCACTGATCACCAAAATCTGAAATATATCTTCACCCAACCGGATTTGAATCTCAGGCAAAGACGTTGGGTCGAGTTGATCTCGGATTACGACTTAGGAATAACTTACACCCCGGGCAAAGCCAATGTCATGGCTGATGCGCTAAGTCGTAAATCTTATTGTAACAACCTGATGTTACAACAAAGTCAACCACTTCTCCACGAGGAATTTCGTAAGCTTAACCTTCACATTGTTCCTCAAGGATTCCTATCCACCCTAGTGGCGAAACCGACCCTTATGGATCAGATCATAACCGCCCAGTGGTATGACAAGGGGATATCTCGGATCAAGGGAAACATCGCTAGCGGAGTTGCTAAATGTTTTTCCATGGATGAGCGAGGTGTTGTCTTCTTCAAGAACTGCTTGGTGGTTCCCAAGAAACAACATCTACGCCAGTTGATTCTTAAGGAAGCTCATGAATCCCCTCTCACCATTCATCCCGGTAGTTCTAAAATGTATGAAGACCTACGCCAGAGGTTTTGGTGGACTAGGATGAAGAGAGAAATTGCTCAATACATTGCTAGTTGCGACGTCTGTCGTCGTGTTAGAGCAGAGCATCAACGGCCTGCTGGCACCCTTCAACCTTTTGGCTATTCCTGAGTGGAAATGGGATAAAATCAGTACGGATTTCATTACTAGGTTTCCCAGGACCAAGAGAGGGAATAATGCTATCTTCGTCGTGATTGATCGTCTTTCCAAAGTAGCCCATTTCCTACCTGTTCGTGAGAGTATCACCGCTAGCCAGCTAGCTGACCTATACATGTCCCGAATAGTGTCTCTTCATGGTGTCCCATTGGAAATTAACTCAGACCGTGGGAGTCTCTTCACCTCTCGATTTTGGGAAAGTTTCCAAAATGCTATGGGAACTCGTCTCTCTTTTAGCACCGCCTTCCACCCCCAATCAAGTGGTCAAGTAGAGCAAGTAAATCAAATTCTGGAGGATATGCTCCGAGCTTCTGTCATCTCATTCGGAATGGAATGGGAGAAATGCCTTCCATTCGCGGAGTTCGCTTATAACAATAGTTATCAAGCTAGCTTGGGCAAAGCTCCTTTCGAAGTTCTCTATGGACGAAAATGTCGAAGGCCTCTTAATTGGTCAGAAACCGGGGAAAGACAACTCTTTGGCCCGGATATGATTCAGGAAGCAGAAGAGCAAGTTCGCGTTATTCGTGAGAAATTGAAAACAGCCCAATCTCGTCAAAAGAGCCAATATGATCGTAAACATAAGCTCATGACTTATGAAGTCGGCGAGATGGCTTACCTTCGGGTTACTCCGTTAAAGGGAACCCATCGTTTCGGTATCAAAGGCAAATTGGCTCCTCGTTACATTGGAACCTTTCGCATCCTTGCCAAACAAGGAGAAGTTGCCTACCAATTGGAACTACCTCCGCATCTTTCCAAAGTTCATGATGTCTTCCACGTTTCTCAACTCAGGCGTTGCTTCGCGGATCCTATCCGTGGAGTGGACCACGAAACGCTTGATCTACAAGATAATCTCTCGTATCGGGAATATTCCGTTTGTATCCTTGATCAAGCCGAGCATACCACTCGACGCCATAACATCAAGTTTCTCAAGATTCAATGGTCACACCATTCCGAAAAGGAAGCCGCTTGGGAAAGGGAGGACGTCTTTGACTCGAGTACCCCACCTTCCTCCCAACAGATCCTAAATCTCGGGACGAGATTCTTTTGAGTGGGGGTGCATTGTCACACCCTAGAAAAAGTTCATGCATTAGAGTGATTGCATCATGTTTAATTTTCCCAGAAAGATGAAATGGGGATGATAGAACCCCCAGCACCCCCCTGGAACAACTAGGGTTTACTAAAAACTTTTTCAATGAACCTGAAATGCCCTTCTAAAAAGCCCACCCTTTTTGTTTTGGGTTAAAACCTTTGACAAAAATGGTGCACATTTTTCTAGGACATCTTAAGGTCATTGGATTAATTCATATAGTATTTGCATTTGGGCATTTAAATGCTATAAAATATTTTAAATGCTCAAATAATCATAAACTAAAATGTTTACTGTTGGATATATTCTAAGCAGTAGCCATGATTAATTTTATGATTTTTGGAAATGCCCTGGCATTTTTAATAAAGCCCTAAAGATACAGAAATAATAGAAAATAAATAAAAACAGAAAAATAGAGAGGGATAGGAACTAACCTGGCAGCCCACTGGCCGGCCCAGCCCAGCAGGCCCAAATGCCAGTCGTCCCCAACCTCCTGCCAGTGGGCAGGAGGGCGCGTGCCGTCGCGCGCTGGCCACGCGCCCCGGCCACCTCCTGCTTGCCGCTCCCCCTCGACGCCAGGATGCCTCTGGGAGACACCACACACCCCCGTGGATCTCTCTCACTCTCTCCCGACCTTTCCCCCCTCCTCTGTTCTCTCTCCCGCGCAGCCCGAGCGGAGCTCGTCGCTGCCGACACCGTTTGCCACGGCCACCGTGCTCCCCTCGCCTCCCCGCGCTATCCATAGCCTCCGCCATCGTCCAACGCTCCGCCCCACCCTGGCCCCGAGCGCTGGGACGGCTTGCATCTCCGTCTGCCTCGTCTTCTTCCTCCTCGGCCACCGAGGACCGCCACCGTCGATTCATCACCGTCAGGTCTTCGCAAGCCCGCGGAGTAGCTTGCCGCAACCGCCGTGAGCCACTGAAACTTCTCCCCCTCTCTGTTTTCCCCCTTGTGCGCCATAGCGACCGCACCTTGCCCACCAGTACGCGCCGCCGCCTGTGCTCGCCGCCGACGAGTCTCCGGCCATCTAACGGTTCGGCCGTCGTGCCCAGCTTCCTCCCCGTGTCGCGTAGAGCACGTACGTGCCCGGCATGAGCTACCACGGCCATCACAACGGCGACCCCGACCTCACCCGAGCCCCGGCGACCGCCAAGGTCGACGCTGGCGACGACTCCGGCCACCCCAGACCCAACCACCCACACCACTCGACGCGGATGAGTGCCCGTGTCACGTAGATGCCCTCTGCCGGCCAAATGGTCGCTGGAGGAGGAAACCCGCACTCCTCCGCCGTCCCTGGCCTTGCCGGCGACGAGCCCCAGGTCAACTCCGGTGATTTTGACCCGGCTTGACCCCAGTTTGACCCCACCTGAGTCAATGACATGTGGGGCCGGCTCCTAACTAAATTAGTTTAGTTTTTAATTAGTGCTAATCACTCTGTTAGAGGTTAATGACCTCATTAACTAACTCTATCTCACTGACATGTGGGCCCAGGGCCTAACTAACCTAGTTTAGTGCTAACTAAACACTAACTAACTCTGTTAGTTAGCTGAGACACTGACAGATGGGGCCCACCAGTTAGGTTTGACCTGGGCTGGCGCCTTTGACCCGCTGACGTCACAGTGACGCAGTTAATTATTTTCTGGAATTATTCTTATATAGGAAATTCCAGAAAATAGCCAAAACTTCTAAAAATAATAGAAAAACAACCATAGCTCCAAATCAAACAAATTATATATGAAAAATGATCAGAAAAATTCAATATTTCCATCTGTAATGGTTTCATGCATGACAAAACACTTTAACCTTGATGTTTAGGTGAAACAAGCTAATAAACTTATAATGCATAAGAACTTAAGCTTCCATTTGAATCTTTGATTCAAATGGACCCATTTCAACTTGTTTCACATTGCATTAGGCAGGATACCTCATTTTGCCATGTCATAGCATGCATCATATTGTTGCATATTGCCATGTGATGATTATATTCTGTGGTGTTTTTCATGGTAGGTTCTTCCTCCAAGGATATCTCCGAGTATCCAACTGAATGGCAGTACCCTACTACTACTCCATCGGGCCAGCAGCCCCATTGATCATATCGATACAATCCCATGTTCTCGCCTCTGCTCTCACTTACTGCAATAAGACAACAATGTTTCAAACTGCTGTGTGCTATGGTAGTTGAACCCTTATCCTCTGCATGATCTGTCATTGCCATAGTAACTAGATGAAACCCACTAGCATGTGTGGGAGTTGATTGAGCCATGTATGTGTTTCCTACCTTGCTATGCCTGCTATGCTTAGAGTTGAGTCAGGTCTGGTTCATCTGGGTGATGGGCTAGAGTGAAATGATTATGTCGGTAATGTGAGAGATGTGTTGAACATGATTTGGTAAAGGTATCGATGAGAGGCCATGTAGGAGTACATGGTGGGTTGTTTCATTGAGGCCGCCCCTAAGAACTGAGATCTGTATGTGTGATTTAAGATTCGGTTACTACCATGCATTGGGATCCTTAATTGACCCTCTCGGCTTCTTAATCACCCTAGTACTCTGTCCAGGAGTTGCAACTAGTTTCTGGTGTTTGTAGGTTATGTGTTGGCGGCCATGCGTTGCGCTGACCCTAGGGGTGGGCTATGATGCGGTAGATACACCGTGGCACGGTGTACCGAGTCACCCGTTTGGTGTCTCGGGAACCCTGTTCACATCGTTCGGGGCCGTATGTGGAAACCTCGGCCGGACTCCCTGCGGATGGAACCTGGATAGGCGATAAACCTGGACTATAGACTTGAGTGTTTAGGTAGGCCGTGGCCAACACCCTCGTTGGGCTTCCGCTTGAAGGTTGCCGAGTACATGTCGTGTAAACGACGGTAAGTGGTTAGAGCATGTATGAAGAAGTACACCCCTGCAGGGTTAACATCATCTATTCGAATAGCCGCGTCTGCGGTAAAGGACTACTTGGTTGCCTATACAGTTCATAGACAAGTTAATGGTTACTACTAAAAGACTCAAGATAAGTGTGAGTACCGAGGATGGCCCTCTCGTAGGATGACGAGGGAGGATCCCCGGTAGAGTATTGTGTTGGTGATTAGTGGACTCGTGTGCGAAAACTATTTTACTAGTGGTGTCTCGTAGGATAGCTTAGCCAAGAGTCAAAGCTGGCTTGCTGCAATAACTCCACCACCTTCTTGAGAATGAGCATGTATAGTAGGTTTTGTTGTAAGACTTGCTGAGTACCTTTGTACTCATGTTGCTTTAATTACTGTTTTCAGACGACAACACCGCCCCCTCCGATGGGTTT